>NC_133979.1:29616113-29936014 GCF_047716275.1 Strix uralensis | reverse complement strand
TCTTCTTCTTCTTCCTCTTCGAAGCCGGTGACGTCTTCTTCTTCTTCTTCTTCTTCTTCTTCTTCTTCTTCTTCTTCTTCTTCTTCCTCTTCGAAGTCGGTGACGTCTTCTTCTACTTCTTCTTCTTATTCTTCTTCTTCTTCGTCTTCTTCCCTCTTCGAAGCCGGTGACGTCTTCTTCTTCTTCTTCTTCTTCTTCTTCTTCTTCTTCTTCTTCTTCTTCTTGTTTGATGCCGGTGACTACTTCTTCTTCATCTTCTTCTTCTTCTTCTTCTTCTTCTTCTTCTTCTTCTTCTTCTTCTTCTTCTTCTTCTTCTTCTTCTTGTTTGACGCCGGTGACTACTTCTTCTTCATCTTCTTCTTCTTCTTCTTCTTCTTCTTCTTCTTCTTCTTCTTCCTCTTCGAAGTCGGTGACTTCTTCTTCTTCTTCTTCTTCTTCTTCTTCTTCTTCTTCTTCTTCTTCTTCTTCTTCTTGTTCGACGCCGGTGACTTCTTCTTCTTCTTCTTCTTCTTCTTCTTCTTCTTCTTCTTCTTCTTCTTCGACACCGGTGACTACTTCTTCTTCTCCTTCTTCTTCTTCTTCTTAGTCTTATTCTTCTTCTTTCTTCTTCTTCATCTTTCTTCTTCTTCTACGACGCAGGTGACGTCTTCTTCTTCTTCTTCTTCTTCTTCTTCTTCTTCTTCTTCTTCTTCTTCATCTTCTTCTTTTTCTTCTTCTTCTTCTTTCTTCTTCTTCTACGACGCAGGTGGCGTCTTTTTCTTCTTCTTCTTCTTTCTTCTTCTTCTTCTTCTTCTTCCTCTTCGACGTCGGTGACTTCTTCTTCTTCTTCTTCTTCTTCTTCTTCTTCTTCTTCTTCTTCTTCTTCCTCTTCGAAGTCGATGACGTCGTCTTCTTCTTCTTCTTCTTCTTCTTCTTCTTCTTCTTCTTCTTCTTCCTCTTCGAAGTCGGTGACGTCTTCTTCTTCTTCTTCTTCTTCTTCTTCTTCTTCTTCGTCTTCATCCTCTTCGAAGCCGATGACGTCTTCTTCTTCTTCTTCTTCTTTCTTCTTCTTCTTCTTCTTCTTCTTCCTCTTCGACGTCGGTGACATCTTCTTCTTCTTCTTCTTCTTCTTCTTCTTCTTCTTCTCTTCTTCTTCTTCTTCTCCTCCTTCTTCTTGTTCGTCGCCGGTGACTACTTCTTCTTCTTCTTCTTCTTCTTCTTCTTCTTCTTCTTCTTCTTCTTCTTCTTCTTCTTCTTCTTCTTCTTCTTCTTCTTCTTCTTCTTCTTTTCTACGATGCAGGTGGCATCTTCTTCTTCTTCTTCTTCTTTCTTCTTCTTCTTCTTCTTCTTCTTCCTCTTCGACGTCGGTGACGTCGTCGTCTTCTTCTTCTTCTTCTTCTTCTTCTTCTTCTTCTTCTTCTTCTTCTTCTTCTTCTTCTTCTCCTCCTTCTTCTTGTTCGTCGCCGGTGACTACTTCTTCTTCTTCTTCTTCTTCTTCTTCTTCTTCTTCTTCTTCTTCTTCTTCTTCTTCTTCTTCTTCTTCTTCCTCTTCGAAGTCGGTGACGTCTTCCTTCTTCTTCTTCTTCTTCTTCTTCTTCTTCGTCTTCATCCTCTTCGAAGCCGATGACGTCTTCTTCTTCTTCTTCTTCTTTCTTCTTCTTCTTCTTCTTCTTCTTCCTCTTCGACGTCGGTGACATCTTCTTCTTCTTCTTCTTCTTCTTCTTCTTCTTCTTCTTCTTCTTCTTCTTCTTCTTCTTCTTCTTCTTCTTCTCCTCCTTCTTCTTGTTCGTCGCCGGTGACTACTTCTTCTTCTTCTTCTTCTTCTTCTTCTTCTTCTTCTTCTTCTTCTTCTTCTTCTTCTTCTTCTTCTTCTTCTTCCTCTTCGAAGTCGGTGACGTCTTCTTCTTCTTCTTCTTCTTCTTCTTCTTCTTCTTCTTCGACGCCGATGACGTCGTCTTCTTCTTCTTCTTCTTCTTTTTCTTCTTCTCTTTCTTCTTCCTCTTCTTCGACGTCGTTGGCGTCTTCTCCTTCTTCTTCTTCTTCTTCTTCTTCTTCTTCTTCTTCTTCTTCTTCCTCTTCGAAGTCGATGACGTCGTCTTCTTCTTCTTCTTCTTCTTCTTCTTCTTCTTCTTCTTCTTCTTCTTCTTCTTCTTCTTCTTCTTCCTCTTCGAAGTCGGTGACGTCTTCTTCTACTTCTTCTTCTTATTCTTCTTCTTCTTCGTCTTCTTCTCTTCGAAGCCGTGACGTCTTCTTCTTCTTCTTCTTCTCTTCTTCTTCTTCTTCTTCTTCTTCTTCTTCTTCTTCTTCTTCTTGTTTGACGCCGGTGACTACTTCTTCTTCATCTTCTTCTTCTTCTTCTTCTTCTTCTTCTTCTTCTCTTCTTCTTCTTCTTCTTCTTCTTCTTCTTCTTCTTCTTCCTCTTCGAAGTCGGTGACGTCTTCTTCTTCTTCTTCTTCTTCTTCTTCTTCTTCTTCTTCTTCTTCTTCTTCTTCTTCTTCTTCTTCTTCTTCTTTGTCTTCTTCCTCTTCGAAGCCGGTGACGTCTTCTTCTTCTTCTTCTTCTTCTTCTTCTTCTTCTTCTTCTTCTTCTTCTTCTTCTTGTTCGACGCCGGTGACTACTTCTTCTTCTTCTTCTTCTTCTTCTTCTTTTTCTTCTTCTTCTTCTTCGATGCCGGTGACTACTTCTTCTTCTTCTTCTTCTTCTTCCTCTTCTTCTTCTTCTTCTTCTTCCTCTTCTTCTTCTTCTTCTTCTTCTTCTTCTTCTTCTTCTTCTTCTTTTTCTTTCTTCTTGTTCTTCTACGACGCCGTTGGCGTCGTCTTCTTCTTCTTCTTCTTCGAAAACTTCGTCATCGTCGAAAACTTCGTCGTCGCCGTATACTTTGTCATCATTGAAAACTTTGTCGTCGTCGACAACTTTGTCGTCGTGAAAAACTTTGTCGTCGAAAACTTTATTGTCATCCACTACGTCGTCGTCGTCGACGACTTTGTCGTCGTCAAGAACTTCGTCGTCATCGAAGACTTCGTCGTCATCGAAAACTTTGTTGTCGTCGAAAACTTCATCATCATCGAAAACTTCGTCGTCGTCGACAACTTTGTCGTCATCGAAAACTTCGTCGTCTTCGACAACTTTTTTCGATGACAAAGTCGTCGAATATGACGAAGTCTTCAATGACGACGAAGTTTTCAACAACGAAGTTATCAACGACGACAAAGTTGTCAACGACAAAGTTTTTGACAATGACGAAGTTTTCGACGACGAAGTTGTAGACAATGATGAAGTTATCGACCACGACGAAGTTTTCGACGACGACAAAGTGTTCGACGACAACATAGATGTCGACAACGACTAAGTTATTGACAATGACGAAGTTTTCGATGACGAAGTTCAGGACAGACGTCGTCCCCCAGGACCCGAAGCTAGCGTCCCCTGTCGCCGAGAGCATGGACGCCAAACCGCCCGGCAGCACTGGCCTTCGCAAACTCCTCAGCTGGTTCTGGTTCAGGACAGACGTCGTCCCCCAGGACCCGAAGCAAGCGTCTGTCGCCGAGAGCATGGACGCCAAACCGCCCGGCAGCACTGGCCTTTGCAAACTCCTCAGCTGGTTCTGGTTCAGCACAGATGTCGTCCCCCAGGACCCAAAGCTAGGGTCCCCTATCGCTGAGAGCATGGACGCCAAACGGCCCGGAAGCACTGGCCTTCGCAAACTACTCAGCTGGTTCTGGTTCAGGACAGACGTCGTCCCCCAGGACCCAAAGCAAGCGTCCCCTATCGCTGAGAGCATGGACGCCAAACGGCCCGGCAGCACTGGCCTTCGCAGCCTCCTCAGCTGGTTCTGGTTCAGGACAGACGTCGTCCCCCAGGACCCGAAGCTAGCGTCCCCTGTCGCCGAGAGCATGGACGCCAAACCGCCCGGCAGCACTGGCCTTCGCAAACTCCTCAGCTGGTTCTGGTTCAGGACAGACGTCGTCCCCCAGGACCCAAAGCAAGCGTCCTCTGTTGCTGAGAGCATGGACGCCAAACGGCCCGGCAGCACTGGCCTTCGCAAACTCCTCAGCTGGTTCTGGTTCAGGACAGACGTCGTTCCCCAGGACCCAAAGCAAGCGTCCCCTATCGCTGAGAGCATGGACGCCAAACGGCCCGGCAGCACTGGCCTTCGCAGCCTCCTCAGCTGGTTCTGGTTCAGGACAGACGTTGTCCCCCCAGGACCCGAAACAAGCGTCCCCTGTCGCCGAGAGCATGGATGATAAACTGCCCAGCAGCACTGGCCTTCGCAGCCTCCTCAGCCGGCTCAGGTTCAGGACGCATGTTGGCCCCCAGGACCCGAAGCAACCACCCACTGGTGCAAAAAGGATTGCCTGTAAAACCATGGGTCTGCTCTGCATGGCTTGTATTGTGCTTCACCTCTGGTGAAATTGGGAGAGACTCCAGCAACAGGTGAGCAATTGAAATCAGTCTCACAGGAAGGGACTGGCTTGTGGGAGCAGCGAACGACAACAGCTGGGGCCAAGAAGGCTTGCAGTGTAAAAGCCAAACCCAGTGTGGGCCCCGAGCAGGCCCTGAGAGGTCCTCTGCCTCTTGCCCAGGGACATGCCAAGCCACAGGGCTGAAGCCCTCCAGGAGCCCCAGCACGACACGGGGCCTGCCGGAGGTTTCCTCAGCCCAACGTGCTGCCCGGAGCAGTCCTGCGAGGCTGGAGTCCTTCCAGAGGAAGACAAGCCCAGCAGGACACTACACGGCCCCCCAAGCCACTGCCTGCTTCAGTGTGCCCCCGGCACAATGGCTCCCTCAGGCCTTAGGACCTCCAAGGCTGGTGCCAGGGCAAGCACCACACCAGGGAGAGGGGCAGGTGTTAGGACGTGGGTGGATAACGATTGCAGCTGTAGCATTTGCATCCAGCTAACAGGGAATTCTCTGCAGGGCGACAGCTGGCCGGTGCAGCAGGACATGCCTCAGCCCACCGAAGGCTCCTGGGGTGAGGACACCCCCACTGGCGACAATAAAGCCCAATAAAGTTTATTGTTCCTGTAGCGCGTGTTGTTTCGGTACCGAGGGGATCCAGGGAAGCAGCAACAGGAAAGGCAGCGGTGCGAGCCAGGCTGCCGAGTGCGGGCTTGCGCAGCACGCGCTCCGGGAGAAGTGGGAGAGCTGGGGTGGGAGAGAACACGCATCCGTGGCTGTTTGGTGCCCTACGGGTGCCCGGCTTCCAGGAGGAGGGCCCTGCATGCCGGCAGCGTGCCCATGTCCCGGCGGGGTTCCCGGGGGGGCCCACGTCCCCGTGAGGTGCCTGGTGGGTGCCCATGTCCCCGTGAGGTGGCAGTGGCCGCTGCGTGCCCAGGGCCCCGTGGGTCACGGCCCTCCGCAAATAATTCTAGGCTAATCACACTCCTCAGGTCGTTTTAACAAATTAAACATAACTTGAGATCAAAGGACACCTATAGGACTCACTCAGGCCTCAGAGGAAGCAGCCAATGATGAAGCCAACACCAACCACCAGGGATCACGGGCCTGTCATCCAGTAGCAGCAGCCCTGGTCTAAATCCCACCTAAGTTCCCAGGCACGCAGGACCCCTTCAGAGAAAACCGGGTACATCACAAGCTTGCCCACACTAATGGCCACCTGCCGCCACACAATCTGGCACACTAAGAGTTCGGAGACAGGGGCACAGTTCACAGGGACCGGTACGATTCCCTAATGGCACAGAGCACAGGCATCCAACACTGGCCTTCACGGCCACCCCCCCAGGGTCACGGCTGTAAGGTACATGGCGAGTGCAATGTCCCAAGAGGAGCAGCCCACGTCCCGGCAGGGTACCGTATTCTGCTGAGGATCACAGGGAGATGTCCAGGTCACAGTGAGGTGGCAGCGCTTGCTCATACCCAGGACACTGTGGGTCATGTTCCCCCATGAATAATTCTAGATTAATCACATTCCTCCTTCTCACAACTTAAGATTTTGGTCAAAGGGGGTGCATTTGTCGCTTTCCCCCTAACATGGGCTGCCACTTTCCCCCAAGAGGATTTGGAGCGCAAGCGTGTCACAGCTGCCCACCTGGGGCACAGCGCTGAACACAGCTTGGATGGAGCTCTGGGCACAGCTCCTTCTCGCTGACAAGTTCAGGGCACAGCCTGTTTTGCTGATTAAGGATACCAATGAAACTCAGACACCAGAGTGAAAAGAGTAGGCGTATTTTACTAGTGATAACCAAGTAATGTAACAGAGTAATACAGAAAACATGCAGTAAGAAAAGGCAGAATAATGCACCCAGAGCAACAAATAGGAAAATACAGGGTAATGCATCAAAACGTTACTACATGACAGGGAGAACAGTGATTAAGAAAGATCCATCACCACTTGCATATGTTACCAACATCCAGACCCGCAGACGCTGGGCAGCCCCGGTTGCAGCGAGGATTTGGAGAGCCTGTCCCGGCAAGTGGGAAGTCCTACGCGGTGCCTCCACCCGTAGGTGAGGCTTCCAAAGTCGCTGTGAGTGGGTCCAGCCTTATACACTAGAGATCGACAAGCCAGAATAGCTGGCACCTTTATTTTGAGCGGAAAATTTCTGGTTTCATTCTCCTGTTGGATTCCACCCAAAGCATGGCCAGGGCTCGAGGTGGGGAGACCAAGGGAGTTTCTAACAAGGCCAAATACGTGGGTTCTCAGCCTTGAACAAGGCTAAACAAGGGAAGTTGGATACATTCTCTCAGCATTTCATCCTCACTACTGATTATGTTCTAAGCTGCATCTTTCACTAGTGAGCTTACATACTTTGTTAATGATTACGTATTAAGTTAGCAGCTTTGCCTTGGGGCCTGTTGTTCAGGCTTCAATACTTTAACACTTTAGCGCTTTTTACATCAGCATAAGCGGTTGTTATAACAGCACAATGGTTATCAGTTATAAAATATACAGGATTCATCTATAGGTCAACTCCGGCTTGGGCCTGTTGTCCAAGCCTTAGCACTTCACAGCCCAAACCATGTGGGACACAGTCCCGCTCCACTGCTGGGCTCGGTGTCTGCCAGCGGCACAGCAGCAGGAGCACCAGGCCTCAGAATGCGC
Source organism: Strix uralensis (assembly GCF_047716275.1). NCBI lineage: Eukaryota > Metazoa > Chordata > Aves > Strigiformes > Strigidae > Strix > Strix uralensis. The sequence continues at coordinate 29,928,972 of NC_133979.1, read as the reverse complement.
CCATGTAGGTCCTCCCCAGCTCCACCTCGGCCTTCATCGCCCGCCGGCCGGGCAGGGAAAGGCACTGTGACATCACAGAGCCTTGTGTGACATCACAGAGCCTTGTGTGACATCAGCCTGTGACTTGTCACATCGGCAACCCTTAAAAGCACGGACACACGAGGCGGCCACTCAGTGCAGGTTGTCGCTGCCTGAACTCTGGTCAGGGTGACAGCCCCAGCCAGCTCGTGCATCGATATTTTCTCGTGCATCGATATTTTTTCCCTCGGCAGAGACCACGATGAGGCTCAGCCCACTTCTCTGCCTCACCATGGCTCTCTGCATGGTGTCTCTGTTCCCCGGTGCCAGCGGCCTTTCCATCAACACCAGCTGGTACACAGCCCACATGGAACTCCTTTCTGAGGTGCGCCAGAAGCTCTGCATGGCCGCCAGAAGGACTGCCTCCGTACTGACCAGCAGCATTGGCCTTCGCAGACACGGCAGCTGGGCCAGGTTCGGGACAGATGTCGTCCCCCAGGACCCGAAGCTAGCGTCCCCTGTCGCCGAGAGCATGGACGCCAAACTGCCCGGCAGCACTGGCCTTCGCAAACTCCTCAGCTGGTTCTGGTTCAGGACACACGTCGTCCCCCAGGACCCGAAGCAAGCGTCTCCTGTCGCCGAGAGCATGGACGCCGAACGGCCCGGCAGCACTGGCCTTCGCAAACTCCTCAGCTGGTTCTGGTTCAGGACAGACGTCGTCCCCCAGGACCCGAAGCTAGCGTCCCCTGTCGCCGAGAGCATGGACGCCAAACCGCCCGGCAGCACTGGCCTTCGCAGCCTCCTCAGCTGGTTCTGGTTCAGGACACACGTCGTCCCCCAGGACCCAAAGCAAGCGTCTGTCGCCGAGAGCATGGACGCCAAACCGCCCGGCAGCACTGGCCTTTGCAAACTCCTCAGCTGGTTCTGGTTCAGGACAGACGTCGTCCCCCAGGACCCAAAGCAAGCGTCCCCTATGGCTGAGAGCGTGGACGCCAAACGGCCCGGCAGCACTGGCCTTCGCAGCCTCCTCAGCTGGTTCTGGTTCAGGACAGACGTCGTCCCCCAGGACCCGAAGCTAGCGTCCCCTGTCGCCGAGAGCATGGACGCCAAACCGCCCGGCAGCACTGGCCTTCGCAAACTCCTCAGCTGGTTCTGGTTCAGGACAGACGTCGTCCCCCAGGACCCAAAGCAAGCGTCCCCTGTCGCCGAGAGCATGGACGCCAAAGCGCCTGGCAGCACTGGCCTTCGCAAACTCCTCAGCTGGTTCTGGTTCAGGACAGACGTCGTCCCCCAGGACCCAAAGCAAGCGTCCCCGGTCGCCGAGAGCATGGACGCCAAACGGCCCAGCAGCACTGGCCTTCGCAGCCTCCTCAGCTGGTTCTGGTTCAGGACAGACGTCGTCCCCCAGGACCCAAAGCAAGCATCCTCTGTTGCTGAGAGCATGGATGCCAAACGGCCCGGCAGCACTGGCTTTCGCAAACTCCTCAGCTGGTTCTGGTTCAGGACAGACGTCGTCCCCCAGGACCCGAAACAAGCGTCCCCTGTCGCCGAGAGCATGGACGCCAAACCGCCTGGCAGCACTGGCCTTCGCAAACTCCTCAGCTGGTTCTGGTTCAGGACAGACGTCGTCCCCCAGGACCCGAAACAAGCGTCCCCTGTCGCCGAGAGCATGGACGATAAACGGCCCGGCAGCACTGGCCTTCGCAGCCTCCTCAGCCTGTTCTGGTTCAGGACAGACGTCGTCCCCCAGGACCCGAAACAAGCGTCCCCTGTCGCCGAGAGCATGGATGATAAACGGCCCAGCAGCACTGGCCTTCGCAGCCTCCTCAGCCGGCTCAGGTTCAGGACGCATGTTGGCCCCCAGGACCCGAAGCAACCACCCACTGGTGCAAAAAGGATTGCCTGTAAAACCATGGGTCTGCTCTGCATGGCTTGTATTGTGCTTCACCTCTGGTGAAATTGGGAGAGACTCCAGCAACAGGTGAGCAATTGAAATCAGTCTCACAGGAAGGGACTGGCTTGTGGGAGCAGCGAACGACAACAGCTGGGGCCAAGAAGGCTTGCAGTGTAAAAGCCAAACCCAGTGTGGGCCCCGAGCAGGCCCTGAGAGGTCCTCTGCCTCTTGCCCAGGGACATGCCAAGCCACAGGGCTGAAGCCCTCCAGGAGCCCCAGCACGACACGGGGCCTGCCGGAGGTTTCCTCAGCCCAACGTGCTGCCCGGAGCAGTCCTGCGAGGCTGGAGTCCTTCCAGAGGAAGACAAGCCCAGCAGGACACTACACGGCCCCCCAAGCCACTGCCTGCTTCAGTGTGCCCCCGGCACAATGGCTCCCTCAGGTCTTAGGACCTCCAAGGCTGGTGCCAGGGCAAGCACCACACCAGGGAGAGGGGCAGGTGTTAGGACGTGGGTGGATAACGATTGCAGCTGTAGCATTTGCATCCAGCTAACAGGGAATTCTCTGCAGGGCGACAGCTGGCCGGTGCAGCAGGACATGCCTCAGCCCACCGAAGGCTCCTGGGGTGAGGGCACCCCCACTGGTGACAATAAAGCCCAATAAAGTTTATTGTTCCTGTAGCGCGTGTTGTTTCGGTACCGAGGGGATCCAGGGAAGCGGCAACAGGAAAGGCAGCGGTGCGAGCCAGGCTGCCGAGTGCGGGCTTGCGCAGCACGCGCTCCGGGAGAAGTGGGAGAGCTGGGGTGGGAGAGAACACGCATCCGTGGCTGTTTGGTGCCCTACGGGTGCCCGGCTTCCAGGAGGAGGGCCCTGCATGCCGGCAGCGTGCCCATGTCCCGGCGGGGTTCCCGGGGGGGCCCACGTCCCCGTGAGGTGCCTGGTGGGTGCCCATGTCCCCGTGAGGTGGCAGTGGCCGCTGCGTGCCCAGGGCCCCGTGGGTCACGGCCCTCCGCAAATAATTCTAGGCTAATCACACTCCTCAGGTCGTTTTAACAAATTAAACATAACTTGAGATCAAAGGACACCTATAGGACTCACTCAGGCCTCAGAGGAAGCAGCCAATGATGAAGCCAACACCAACCACCAGGGATCACGGGCCTGTCATCCAGTAGCAGCAGCCCTGGTCTAAATCCCACCTAAGTTCCCAGGCACGCAGGACCCCTTCAGAGAAAACCGGGTACATCACAAGCTTGCCCACACTAATGGCCACCTGCCGCCACACAATCTGGCACACTAAGAGTTCGGAGACAGGGGCACAGTTCACAGGGACCGGTACGATTCCCTAATGGCACAGAGCACAGGCATCCAACACTGGCCTTCACGGCCACCCCCCCAGGGTCACGGCTGTAAGGTACATGGCGAGTGCAATGTCCCAAGAGGAGCAGCCCACGTCCCGGCAGGGTACCGTATTCTGCTGAGGATCACAGGGAGATGTCCAGGTCACAGTGAGGTGGCAGCGCTTGCTCATACCCAGGACACTGTGGGTCATGTTCCCCCATGAATAATTCTAGATTAATCACATTCCTCCTTCTCACAACTTAAGATTTTGGTCAAAGGGGGTGCATTTGTGGCTTTCCCCCTAACATGGGCTGCCACTTTCCCCCAAGAGGATTTGGAGCGCAAGCGTGTCACAGCTGCCCACCTGGGGCACAGCGCTGAACACAGCTTGGATGGAGCTCTGGGCACAGCTCCTTCTCGCTGACAAGTTCAGGGCACAGCCTGTTTTGCTGATTAAGGATACCAATGAAACTCAGACACCAGAGTGAAAAGAGTAGGCGTATTTTACTAGTGATAACCAAGTAAAGTAACAGAGTAATACCGAAAACATGCAGTAAGAAAAGGCAGAATAATGCACCCAGAGCAACAAATAGGAAAATACAGGGTAATGCATCAAAACGTTACTACATGACAGGGAGAACAGTGATTAAGAAAGATCCATCACCACTTGCATATGTTACCAACATCCAGACCCGCAGACGCTGGGCAGCCCTGGTTGCAGCGAGGATTTGGAGAGCCTGTCCCGGCAAGTGGGAAGTCCTACGCGGTGCCTCCACCCGTAGGTGAGGCTTCCAAAGTCGCTGTGAGTGGGTCCAGCCTTATACACTAGAGATCGACAAGCCAGAATAGCTGGCACCTTTGTTTTGAGCGGAAAATTTCTGGTTTCATTCTCCTGTTGGATTCCACCCAAAGCATGGCCAGGGCTCGAGGTGGGGAGACCAAGGGAGTTTCTAACAAGGCCAAATACGTGGGTTCTCAGCCTTGAACAAGGCTAAACAAGGGAAGTTGGATACATTCTCTCAGCATTTCATCCTCACTACTGATTATGTTCTAAGCTGCATCTTTCACTAGTGAGCTTACATACTTTGTTAATGATTACGTATTAAGTTAGCAGCTTTGCCTTGGGGCCTGTTGTTCAGGCTTCAATACTTTAACACTTTAGCGCTTTTTACATCAGCATAAGCGGTTGTTATAACAGCACAATGGTTATCAGTTATAAAATATACAGGATTCATCTATAGGTCAACTCTGGCTTGGGCCTGTTGTCCAAGCCTTAGAACTTCACAGCCCAAACCATGTGGGACACAGTCCCGCTCCACTGCTGGGCTCGGTGTCTGCCAGCGGCACAGCAGCAGGAGCACCAGGCCTCAGAATGCGCCCATGCAGGTCCTCCCCAGCTCCACCTCGGCCTTCATCGCCCGCCGGCCGGGCAGGGAAAGGCACTGTGACATCACAGAGCCTTGTGTGACATCACAGAGCCTTGTGTGACATCAGCCTGTGACTTGTCACATCGGCAACCCTTAAAAGCACGGACACACGAGGCGGCCACTCAGTGCAGGTTGTCGCTGCCTGAACTCTGGTCAGGGTGACAGCCCCAGCCAGCTCGTGCATCGATATTTTCTCGTGCATCGATATTTTTTCCCTCGGCAGAGACCACGATGAGGCTGAGCCCACTTCTCTGCCTCACCATGGCTCTCTGCATGGTGTCTCTGTTCCCCGGTGCCAGCGGCCTTTCCATCAACACCAGCTGGTACACAGCCCACATGGAACTCCTTTCTGAGGTGCGCCAGAAGCTCTGCATGGCCGCCAGAAGGACTGCCTCCGTACTGACCAGCAGCATTGGCCTTCGCAGACACGGCAGCTGGGCCAGGTTCGGGACAGATGTCGTCCCCCAGGACCCGAAGCTAGCGTCCCCTGTCGCCGAGAGCATGGACGCCAAACCGCCCGGCAGCACTGGCCTTCGCAAACTCCTCAGCTGGTTCTGGTTCAGGACACACGTCGTCCCCCAGGACCCGAAGCAAGCGTCTCCTGTCGCCGAGAGCATGGACGCCGAACGGCCCGGCAGCACTGGCCTTCGCAAACTCCTCAGCTGGTTCTGGTTCAGGACAGACGTCGTCCCCCAGGACCCGAAGCTAGCGTCCCCTGTCGCCGAGAGCATGGACGCCAAACCGCCCAGCAGCACTGGCCTTCGCAGCCTCCTCAGCTGGTTCTGGTTCAGGACAGACGTCGTCCCCCAGGACCCATAGCAAGCGTCCCCTATCGCTGAGAGCATGGACGCCAAACGGCCCGGCAGCACTGGCCTTCGCAAACTCCTCAGCTGGTTCTGGTTCAGGACAGACGTCGTCCCCCAGGACCCGAAGCTAGCGTCCCCGGTCGCCGAGAGCACGGACGCCAAACCGCCCGGCAGCACTGGCCTTCGCAAACTCCTCAGCTGGTTCTGGTTCAGGACAGACGTCGTCCCCCAGGACCCAAAGCAAGCATCCCCGGTCGCCGAGAGCATGGACGCCAAACCGCCCGGCAGCACTGGCCTTCGCAAACTCCTCAGCTGGTTCTGGTTCAGGACAGACGTCGTCCCCCAGGACCCGAAGCAAGCGTCCCCTGTCGCCGAGAGCATGGACGCCAAACGGCCAGGAAGCACTGGCCTTCGCAAACTCCTCAGCTGGTTCTGGTTCAGGACAGACGTCATCCCCCAGGACCCGAAGCAAGCGTCCCCTGTCGCCGAGAGCATGGACGCCAAACGGCCAGGAAGCACTGGCCTTCACAGCCTCCTCAGCTGGTTCTGGTTCAGGACAGATGTCGTCCCCCAGGACCTGAAACAAGCGTCCCCTGTCGCCGAGAGCATGGACGATAAACGGCCCGGCAGCACTGGCCTTCGCAGCCTCCTCAGCCTGTTCTGGTTCAGGACAGACGTCGTCCCCCAGGACCCGAAACAAGCGTCCCCTGTCGCCGAGAGCATGGACGATAAACGGCCTGGCAGCACTGGCCTTCGCAGCCTCCTCAGCCGGCTCAGGTTCAGGACGCATGTTGGCCCCCAGGACCCGAAGCAACCACCCACTGGTGCAAAAAGGATTGCCTGAAAACCATGGGTCTGCTCTGCATGGCTTGTATTGTGCTTCACCTCTGGTGAAATTGGGAGAGACTCCAGCAACAGGTGAGCAATTGAAATCAGTCTCACAGGAAGGGACTGGCTTGTGGGAGCAGCGAACGACAACAGCTGGGGCCAAGAAGGCTTGCAGTGTAAAAGCCAAACCCAGTGTGGGCCCCGAGCAGGCCCCGAGAGGTCCTCTGCCTCTTGCCCAGGGACATGCCAAGCCACAGGGCTGAAGCCCTCCAGGAGCCCCAGCACGACACGGGGCCTGCCGGAGGTTTCCTCAGCCCAACGTGCTGCCCGGAGCAGTCCTGCGAGGCTGGAGTCCTTCCAGAGGAAGACAAGCCCAGCAGGACACTACACGGCCCCCCAAGCCACTGCCTGCTTCAGTGTGCCCCCGGCACAATGGCTCCCTCAGGCCTTAGGACCTCCAAGGCTGGTGCCAGGGCAAGCACCACACCAGGGAGAGGGGCAGGTGTTAGGACGTGGGTGGATAACGATTGCAGCTGTAGCATTTGCATCCAGCTAACAGGGAATTCTCTGCAGGGCGACAGCTGGCCGGTGCAGCAGGACATGCCTCAGCCCACCGAAGGCTCCTGGGGTGAGGGCACCCCCACTGGCGACAATAAAGCCCAATAAAGTTTATTGTTCCTGTAGCGCGTGTCGTTTCGGTACCGAGGGGATCCAGGGAAGCGGCAACAGGAAAGGCAGCGGTGCGAGCCAGGCTGCCGAGTGCGGGCTTGCGCAGCACGCGCTCCGGGAGAAGTGGGAGAGCTGGGGTGGGAGAGAACACGCATCCGTGGCTGTTTGGTGCCCTACGGGTGCCCGGCTTCCAGGAGGAGGGCCCTGCATGCCGGCAGCGTGCCCATGTCCCGGCGGGGTTCCCGGGGGGGCCCACGTCCCCGTGAGGTGCCTGGTGGGTGCCCATGTCCCCGTGAGGTGGCAGTGGCCGCTGCGTGCCCAGGGCCCCGTGGGTCACGGCCCTCCGCAAATAATTCTAGGCTAATCACACTCCTCAGGTCGTTTTAACAAATTAAACATAACTTGAGATCAAAGGACACCTATAGGACTCACTCAGGCCTCAGAGGAAGCAGCCAATGATGAAGCCAACACCAACCACCAGGGATCACGGGCCTGTCATCCAGTAGCAGCAGCCCTGGTCTAAATCCCACCTAAGTTCCCAGGCACGCAGGACCCCTTCAGAGAAAACCGGGTACATCACAAGCTTGCTCACACTAATGGCCACCTGCCGCCACACAATCTGGCACACTAAGAGTTCGGAGACAGGGGCACAGTTCACAGGGACCGGTACGATTCCCTAATGGCACAGAGCACAGGCATCCAACACTGGCCTTCACGGCCACGCCCCCAGGGTCACGGCTGTGAGGTACATGGCGAGTGCAATGTCCCAAGAGGAGCAGCCCACGTCCCGGCAGGGTACCGTATTCTGCTGAGGATCACAGGGAGATGTCCAGGTCACAGTGAGGTGGCAGCGCTTGCTCATACCCAGGACACTGTGGGTCATGTTCCCCCATGAATAATTCTAGATTAATCACATTCCTCCTTCTCACAACTTAAGATTTTGGTCAAAGGGGGTGCATTTGTGGCTTTCCCCCTAACATGGGCTGCCACTTTCCCCCCCAAGAGGATTTGGAGCGCAAGCGTGTCACAGCTGCCCACCTGGGGCACAGCGCTGAACACAGCTTGGATGGAGCTCTGGGCACAGCTCCTTCTCGCTGACAAGTTCAGGGCACAGCCTGTTTTGCTGATTAAGGATACCAATGAAACTCAGACACCAGAGTGAAAAGAGTAGGCGTATTTTACTAGTGATAACCAAGTAATGTAACAGAGTAATACAGAAAACATGCAGTAAGAAAAGGCAGAATAATGCACCCAGAGCAACAAATAGGAAAATACAGGGTAATGCATCAAAACGTTACTACATGACAGGGAGAACAGTGATTAAGAAAGATCCATCACCACTTGCATATGTTACCAACATCCAGACCCGCAGACGCTGGGCAGCCCCGGTTGCAGCGAGGATTTGGAGAGCCTGTCCCGGCAAGTGGGAAGTCCTACGCGGTGCCTCCACCCGTAGGTGAGGCTTCCAAAGTCGCTGTGAGTGGGTCCAGCCTTATACACTAGAGATCGACAAGCCAGAATAGCTGGCACCTTTGTTTTGAGCGGAAAATTTCTGGTTTCATTCTCCTGTTGGATTCCACCCAAAGCATGGCCAGGGCTCGAGGCGGGGAGACCAAGGGAGTTTCTAACAAGGCCAAATACGTGGGTTCTCAGCCTTGAACAAGGCTAAACAAGGGAAGTTGGATACATTCTCTCAGCATTTCATCCTCACTACTGATTATGTTCTAAGCTGCATCTTTCACTAGTGAGCTTACATACTTTGTTAATGATTACATATTAAGTTAGCAGCTTTGCCTTGGGGCCTGTTGTTCAGACTTCAATACTTTAACACTTTAGCGCTTTTTACATCAGCATAAGCGGTTGTTATAACAGCACAATGGTTATCAGTTATAAAATATACAGGATTCATCTATAGGTCAACTCCGGCTTGGGCCTGTTGTCCAAGCCTTAGCACTTCACAGCCCAAACCATGTGGGACACAGTCCCGCTCCACTGCTGGGCTCGGTGTCTGCCAGCGGCACAGCAGCAGGAGCACCAGGCCTCAGAATGCACCCATGCAGGTCCTCCCCAGCTCCACCTCGGCCTTCATCGCCCGCCGGCCGGGCAGGGAAAGGCACTGTGACATCACAGAGCCTTATGTGACATCACAGAGCCTTGTGTGACATCAGCCTGTGACTTGTCACATCGGCAACCCTTAAAAGCACGGACACACGAGGCGGCCACTCAGTCCAGGTTGTCGCTGCCTGAACTCTGGTCAGGGTGACAGCCCCAGCCAGCTCGTGCATCGATATTTTCTCGTGCATCGATATTTTTTCCCTCGGCAGAGACCACGATGAGGCTCAGCCCACTTCTCTGCCTCACCATGGCTCTCTGCATGGTGTCTCTGTTCCCCGGTGCCAGCGGCCTTTCCATCAACACCAGCTGGTACACAGCCCACATGGAACTCCTTCCTGAGGTGCGCCAGAAGCTCTGCATGGCCGCCAGAAGGACTGCCTCCGTACTGACCAGCAGCATTGGCCTTCGCAGACACGGCAGCTGGGCCAGGTTCGGGACAGATGTCGTCCCCCAGGACCCGAAGCTAGCGTCCCCTGTCGCCGAGAGCATGGACGCCAAACCGCCCGGCAGCACTGGCCTTCGCAGCCTCCTCAGCTGGTTCTGGTTCAGGACACACGTCGTCCCCCAGGACCCGAAGCAAGCGTCTGTCGCCGAGAGCATGGACGCCAAACCGCCCGGCAGCACTGGCCTTTGCAAACTCCTCAGCTGGTTCTGGTTCAGGACAGACGTCGTCCCCCAGGACCCGAAGCTAGCGTCCCCTATCGCTGAGAGCATGGACGCCAAACCGCCCGGCAGCACTGGCCTTCGCAAACTCCTCAGCTGGTTCTGGTTCAGGACAGACGTCGTCCCCCAGGACCTGAAGCTAGCGTCCCCGGTCGCCGAGAGCATGGACGCCAAACCGCCCGGCAGCACTGGCCTTCGCAAACTCCTCAGCTGGTTCTGGTTCAGGACAGACGTCGTCCCCCAGGACCCAAAGCAAGCGTCCTCTGTTGCTGAGAGCATGGACGCCAAACCGCCTGGCAGCACTGGCCTTCGCAAACTCCTCAGCTGGTTCTGGTTCAGGACAGACGTCGTCCCCCAGGACCCGAAGCTAGCGTCCCCGGTCACCGAGAGCATGGACGCCAAACCGCCAGGCAGCACTGGCCTTCGCAAACTCCTCAGCTGGTTCTGGTTCAGGACACACGTCGTCCCCCAGGACCCAAAGCAAGCGTCCTCTGTTGCTGAGAGCATGGACGCCAAACCGCCTGGCAGCACTGGCCTTCGCAAACTCCTCAGCTGGTTCTGGTTCAGGACACACGTCGTCCCCCAGGACCCAAAGCAAGCGTCCCCGGTCGCCGAGAGCATGGACGCCAAACCGCCCGGCAGCACTGGCCTTCGCAAACTCCTCAGCTGGTTCTGGTTCAGGACAGACGTCGTCCCCCAGGACCCGAAGCAAGCGTCCCCTGTCGCCGAGAGCATGGACGCCAAAGCGCCTGGCAGCACTGGCCTTCGCAAACTCCTCAGCTGGTTCTGGTTCAGGACAGACGTCGTCCCCCAGGACCCAAAGCAAGCGTCCCCGGTCGCCGAGAGCATGGACGCCAAACGGCCCAGCAGCACTGGCCTTCGCAGCCTCCTCAGCTGGTTCTGGTTCAGGACAGACGTCGTCCCCCAGGACCCGAAACAAGTGTCCCCGGTCGCCGAGAGCATGGACGATAAACGGCCCGGCAGCACTGGCCTTCGCAGCCTCCTCAGCCTGTTCTGGTTCAGGACAGACGTCGTCCCCCAGGACCCGAAACAAGCGTCCCCTGTCGCCGAGAGCATGGACGATAAACGGCCCAGCAGCACTGGCCTTCGCAGCCTCCTCAGCCGGCTCAGGTTCAGGACGCATGTTGGCCCCCAGGACCCGAAGCAACCACCCACTGGTGCAAAAAGGATTGCCTGTAAAACCATGGGTCTGCTCTGCATGGCTTGTATTGTGCTTCACCTCTGGTGAAATTGGGAGAGACTCCAGAAACAGGTGAGCAATTGAAATCAGTCTCACAGGAAGGGACTGGCTTGTGGGAGCAGCGAACGACAACAGCTGGGGCCAAGAAGGCTTGCAGTGTAAAAGCCAAACCCAGTGTGGGCCCCGAGCAGGCCCCGAGAGGTCCTCTGCCTCTTGCCCAGGGACATGCCAAGCCACAGGGCTGAAGCCCTCCAGGAGCCCCAGCATGACACGGGGCCTGCCGGAGGTTTCCTCAGCCCAACGTGCTGCCCGGAGCAGTCCTGCGAGGCTGGAGTCCTTCCAGAGGAAGACAAGCCCAGCAGGACACTACACGGCCCCCCAAGCCACTGCCTGCTTCAGTGTGCCCCCGGCACAATGGCTCCCTCAGGCCTTAGGACCTCCAAGGCTGGTGCCAGGGCAAGCACCACACCAGGGAGAGGGGCAGGTGTTAGGACGTGGGTGGATAACGATTGCAGCTGTAGCATTTGCATCCAGCTAACAGGGAATTCTCTGCAGGGCAACAGCTGGCCGGTGCAGCAGGACATGCCTCAGCCCACCGAAGGCTCCTGGGGTGAGGGCACCCCCACTGGCGACAATAAAGCCCAATAAAGTTTATTGTTTATTGTATAGCGCGTGTCGTTTCGGTACTGAGGGGATCCAGGGAAGCGGCAACAGGAAAGGCAGCGGTGCGAGCCAGGCTGCCGAGTGCGGGCTTGCGCAGCACGCGCTCCGGGAGAAGTGGGAGAGCTGGGGTGGGAGAGAACACGCATCCGTGGCTGTGAGGTGCCCTACGGGTGCCCGGCTTCCAGGAGGAGGGCCCTGCATGCCGGCAGCGTGCCCATGTCCCGGCGGGGTTCCCGGGGGGGCCCACGTCCCCGTGAGGTGCCTGGTGGGTACCAATGTCCCCGTGAGGTGGCAGTGGCCGCTGCGTGCCCAGGGCCCCGTGGGTCACGGCCCTCCGCAAATAATTCTAGGCTAATCACACTCCTCAGGTCGTTTTAACAAATTAAACATAACTTGAGATCAAAGGACACCTATAGGACTCACTCAGGCCTCAGAGGAAGCAGCCAATGATGAAGCCAACACCAACCACCAGGGATCACGGGCCTGTCATCCAGTAGCAGCAGCCCTGGTCTAAATCCCACCTAAGTTCCCAGGCACGCAGGACCCCTTCAGAGAAAACCGGGTACATCACAAGCTTGCTCACACTAATGGCCACCTGCCGCCACACAATCTGGCACACTAAGAGTTCGGAGACAGGGGCACAGTTCACAGGGACCGGTACGATTCCCTAATGGCACAGAGCACAGGCATCCAACACTGGCCTTCACGGCCACGCCCCCAGGGTCACGGCTGTGAGGTACATGGCGAGTGCAATGTCCCAAGAGGAGCAGCCCACGTCCCGGCAGGGTACCGTATTCTGCTGAGGATCACAGGGAGATGTCCAGGTCACAGTGAGGTGGCAGCGCTTGCTCATACCCAGGACACTGTGGGTCATGTTCCCCCATGAATAATTCTAGATTAATCACATTCCTCCTTCTCACAACTTAAGATTTTGGTCAAAGGGGGTGCATTTGTGGCTTTCCCCCTAACATGGGCTGCCACTTTCCCCCCCAAGAGGATTTGGAGCGCAAGCGTGTCACAGCTGCCCACCTGGGGCACAGCGCTGAACACAGCTTGGATGGAGCTCTGGGCACAGCTCCTTCTCGCTGACAAGTTCAGGGCACAGCCTGTTTTGCTGATTAAGGATACCAATGAAACTCAGACACCAGAGTGAAAAGAGTAGGCGTATTTTACTAGTGATAACCAAGTAATGTAACAGAGTAATACAGAAAACATGCAGTAAGAAAAGGCAGAATAATGCACCCAGAGCAACAAATAGGAAAATACAGGGTAATGCATCAAAACGTTACTACATGACAGGGAGAACAGTGATTAAGAAAGATCCATCACCACTTGCATATGTTACCAACATCCAGACCCGCAGATGCTGGGCAGCCCCGGTTGCAGCGAGGATTTGGAGAGCCTGTCCCGGCAAGTGGGAAGTCCTACGCGGTGCCTCCACCCGTAGGTGAGGCTTCCAAAGTCGCTGTGAGTGGGTCCAGCCTTATACACTAGAGATCGACAAGCCAGAATAGCTGGCACCTTTGTTTTGAGCGGAAAATTTCTGGTTTCATTCTCCTGTTGGATTCCACCCAAAGCATGGCCAGGGCTCGAGGCGGGGAGACCAAGGGAGTTTCTAACAAGGCCAAATACGTGGGTTCTCAGCCTTGAACAAGGCTAAACAAGGGAAGTTGGATACATTCTCTCAGCATTTCATCCTCACTACTGATTATGTTCTAAGCTGCATCTTTCACTAGTGAGCTTACATACTTTGTTAATGATTACGTATTAAGTTAGCAGCTTTGCCTTGGGGCCTGTTGTTCAGGCTTCAATACTTTAACACTTTAGCGCTTTTTACATCAGCATAAGCGGTTGTTATAACAGCACAATGGTTATCAGTTATAAAATATACAGGATTCATCTATAGGTCAACTCCGGCTTGGGCCTGTTGTCCAAGCCTTAGCACTTCACAGCCCAAACCATGTGGGACACAGTCCCGCTCCACTGCTGGGCTCGGTGTCTGCCAGCGGCACAGCAGCAGGAGCACCAGGCCTCAGAATGCGCCCATGCAGGTCCTCCCCAGCTCCACCTCGGCCTTCATCGCCCGCCGGCCGGGCAGGGAAAGGCACTGTGACATCACAGAGCCTTGTGTGACATCACAGAGCCTTGTGTGACATCAGCCTGTGACTTGTCACATCGGCAACCCTTAAAAGCATGGACACACGAGGCGGCCACTCAGTCCAGGTTGTCGCTGCCTGAACTCTGGTCAGGGTGACAGCCCCAGCCAGCTCGTGCATCGATATTTTCTCGTGCATCGATATTTTTTCCCTCGGCAGAGACCACGATGAGGCTCAGCCCACTTCTCTGCCTCACCATGGCTCTCTGCATGGTGTCTCTGTTCCCCGGTGCCAGCGGCCTTTCCATCAACACCAGCTGGTACACAGCCCACATGGAACTCCTTCCTGAGGTGCGCCAGAAGCTCTGCATGGCCGCCAGAAGGACTGCCTCCGTACTGACCAGCAGCATTGGCCTTCGCAGACACGGCAGCTGGGCCAGGTTCGGGACAGATGTCGTCCCCCAGGACCCGAAGCTAGCGTCCCCTGTCGCCGAGAGCATGGACGCCAAACCGCCCGGCAGCACTGGCCTTCGCAGCCTCCTCAGCTGGTTCTGGTTCAGGACACACGTCGTCCCCCAGGACCCGAAGCAAGCGTCTGTCGCCGAGAGCATGGACGCCAAACCGCCCGGCAGCACTGGCCTTTGCAAACTCCTCAGCTGGTTCTGGTTCAGGACAGACGTCGTCCCCCAGGACCCGAAGCTAGCGTCCCCTATCGCTGAGAGCATGGACGCCAAACCGCCCGGCAGCACTGGCCTTCGCAAACTCCTCAGCTGGTTCTGGTTCAGGACAGACGTCGTCCCCCAGGACCTGAAGCTAGCGTCCCCGGTCGCCGAGAGCATGGACGCCAAACCGCCCGGCAGCACTGGCCTTCGCAAACTCCTCAGCTGGTTCTGGTTCAGGACAGACGTCGTCCCCCAGGACCCAAAGCAAGCGTCCTCTGTTGCTGAGAGCATGGACGCCAAACCGCCTGGCAGCACTGGCCTTCGCAAACTCCTCAGCTGGTTCTGGTTCAGGACAGACGTCGTCCCCCAGGACCCGAAGCTAGCGTCCCCGGTCACCGAGAGCATGGACGCCAAACCGCCAGGCAGCACTGGCCTTCGCAAACTCCTCAGCTGGTTCTGGTTCAGGACACACGTCGTCCCCCAGGACCCAAAGCAAGCGTCCTCTGTTGCTGAGAGCATGGACGCCAAACCGCCTGGCAGCACTGGCCTTCGCAAACTCCTCAGCTGGTTCTGGTTCAGGACACACGTCGTCCCCCAGGACCCAAAGCAAGCGTCCCCGGTCGCCGAGAGCATGGACGCCAAACCGCCCGGCAGCACTGGCCTTCGCAAACTCCTCAGCTGGTTCTGGTTCAGGACAGACGTCGTCCCCCAGGACCCGAAGCAAGCGTCCCCTGTCGCCGAGAGCATGGACGCCAAAGCGCCTGGCAGCACTGGCCTTCGCAAACTCCTCAGCTGGTTCTGGTTCAGGACAGACGTCGTCCCCCAGGACCCAAAGCAAGCGTCCCCGGTCGCCGAGAGCATGGACGCCAAACGGCCCAGCAGCACTGGCCTTCGCAGCCTCCTCAGCTGGTTCTGGTTCAGGACAGACGTCGTCCCCCAGGACCCGAAACAAGTGTCCCCGGTCGCCGAGAGCATGGACGATAAACGGCCCGGCAGCACTGGCCTTCGCAGCCTCCTCAGCCTGTTCTGGTTCAGGACAGACGTCGTCCCCCAGGACCCGAAACAAGCGTCCCCTGTCGCCGAGAGCATGGACGATAAACGGCCCAGCAGCACTGGCCTTC
This sequence comes from Strix uralensis, assembly GCF_047716275.1. Lineage (NCBI taxonomy): Eukaryota > Metazoa > Chordata > Aves > Strigiformes > Strigidae > Strix > Strix uralensis. The sequence goes on along the minus strand of NC_133979.1, from coordinate 29,913,472 downwards.
GCAGCCTCCTCAGCCGGCTCAGGTTCAGGACGCATGTTGGCCCCCAGGACCCGAAGCAACCACCCACTGGTGCAAAAAGGATTGCCTGTAAAACCATGGGTCTGCTCTGCATGGCTTGTATTGTGCTTCACCTCTGGTGAAATTGGGAGAGACTCCAGAAACAGGTGAGCAATTGAAATCAGTCTCACAGGAAGGGACTGGCTTGTGGGAGCAGCGAACGACAACAGCTGGGGCCAAGAAGGCTTGCAGTGTAAAAGCCAAACCCAGTGTGGGCCCCGAGCAGGCCCCGAGAGGTCCTCTGCCTCTTGCCCAGGGACATGCCAAGCCACAGGGCTGAAGCCCTCCAGGAGCCCCAGCATGACACGGGGCCTGCCGGAGGTTTCCTCAGCCCAACGTGCTGCCCGGAGCAGTCCTGCGAGGCTGGAGTCCTTCCAGAGGAAGACAAGCCCAGCAGGACACTACACGGCCCCCCAAGCCACTGCCTGCTTCAGTGTGCCCCCGGCACAATGGCTCCCTCAGGCCTTAGGACCTCCAAGGCTGGTGCCAGGGCAAGCACCACACCAGGGAGAGGGGCAGGTGTTAGGACGTGGGTGGATAACGATTGCAGCTGTAGCATTTGCATCCAGCTAACAGGGAATTCTCTGCAGGGCAACAGCTGGCCGGTGCAGCAGGACATGCCTCAGCCCACCGAAGGCTCCTGGGGTGAGGGCACCCCCACTGGCGACAATAAAGCCCAATAAAGTTTATTGTTTATTGTATAGCGCGTGTCGTTTCGGTACTGAGGGGATCCAGGGAAGCGGCAACAGGAAAGGCAGCGGTGCGAGCCAGGCTGCCGAGTGCGGGCTTGCGCAGCACGCGCTCCGGGAGAAGTGGGAGAGCTGGGGTGGGAGAGAACACGCATCCGTGGCTGTGAGGTGCCCTACGGGTGCCCGGCTTCCAGGAGGAGGGCCCTGCATGCCGGCAGCGTGCCCATGTCCCGGCGGGGTTCCCGGGGGGGCCCACGTCCCCGTGAGGTGCCTGGTGGGTACCAATGTCCCCGTGAGGTGGCAGTGGCCGCTGCGTGCCCAGGGCCCCGTGGGTCACGGCCCTCCGCAAATAATTCTAGGCTAATCACACTCCTCAGGTCGTTTTAACAAATTAAACATAACTTGAGATCAAAGGACACCTATAGGACTCACTCAGGCCTCAGAGGAAGCAGCCAATGATGAAGCCAACACCAACCACCAGGGATCACGGGCCTGTCATCCAGTAGCAGCAGCCCTGGTCTAAATCCCACCTAAGTTCCCAGGCACGCAGGACCCCTTCAGAGAAAACCGGGTACATCACAAGCTTGCTCACACTAATGGCCACCTGCCGCCACACAATCTGGCACACTAAGAGTTCGGAGACAGGGGCACAGTTCACAGGGACCGGTACGATTCCCTAATGGCACAGAGCACAGGCATCCAACACTGGCCTTCACGGCCACGCCCCCAGGGTCACGGCTGTGAGGTACATGGCGAGTGCAATGTCCCAAGAGGAGCAGCCCACGTCCCGGCAGGGTACCGTATTCTGCTGAGGATCACAGGGAGATGTCCAGGTCACAGTGAGGTGGCAGCGCTTGCTCATACCCAGGACACTGTGGGTCATGTTCCCCCATGAATAATTCTAGATTAATCACATTCCTCCTTCTCACAACTTAAGATTTTGGTCAAAGGGGGTGCATTTGTGGCTTTCCCCCTAACATGGGCTGCCACTTTCCCCCAAGAGGATTTGGAGCGCAAGCGTGTCACAGCTGCCCACCTGGGGCACAGCGCTGAACACAGCTTGGATGGAGCTCTGGGCACAGCTCCTTCTCGCTGACAAGTTCAGGGCACAGCCTGTTTTGCTGATTAAGGATACCAATGAAACTCAGACACCAGAGTGAAAAGAGTAGGCGTATTTTACTAGTGATAACCAAGTAATGTAACAGAGTAATACAGAAAACATGCAGTAAGAAAAGGCAGAATAATGCACCCAGAGCAACAAATAGGAAAATACAGGGTAATGCATCAAAACGTTACTACATGACAGGGAGAACAGTGATTAAGAAAGATCCATCACCACTTGCATATGTTACCAACATCCAGACCCGCAGACGCTGGGCAGCCCCGGTTGCAGCGAGGATTTGGAGAGCCTGTCCCGGCAAGTGGGAAGTCCTACGCGGTGCCTCCACCCGTAGGTGAGGCTTCCAAAGTCGCTGTGAGTGGGTCCAGCCTTATACACTAGAGATCGACAAGCCAGAATAGCTGGCACCTTTGTTTTGAGCGGAAAATTTCTGGTTTCATTCTCCTGTTGGATTCCACCCAAAGCATGGCCAGGGCTCGAGGTGGGGAGACCAAGGGAGTTTCTAACAAGGCCAAATACGTGGGTTCTCAGCCTTGAACAAGGCTAAACAAGGGAAGTTGGATACATTCTCTCAGCATTTCATCCTCACTACTGATTATATTCTAAGCTGCATCTTTCACTAGTGAGCTTACATACTTTGTTAATGATTACGTATTAAGTTAGCAGCTTTGCCTTGGGGCCTGTTGTTCAGGCTTCAATACTTTAACACTTTAGCGCTTTTTACATCAGCATAAGCGGTTGTTATAACAGCACAATGGTTATCAGTTATAAAATATACAGGATTCATCTATAGGTCAACTCCGGCTTGGGCCTGTTGTCCAAGCCTTAGCACTTCACAGCCCAAACCATGTGGGACACAGTCCCGCTCCACTGCTGGGCTCGGTGTCTGCCAGCGGCACAGCAGCAGGAGCACCAGGCCTCAGAATGAGCCCATGCAGGTCCTCCCCAGCTCCACCTCGGCCTTCATCGCCCGCCGGCCGGGCAGGGAAAGGCACTGTGACATCACAGAGCCTTGTGTGACATCACAGAGCCTTGTGTGACATCAGCCTGTGACTTGTCACATCGGCAACCCTTAAAAGCACGGACACACGAGGCGGCCACTCAGTCCAGGTTGTCGCTGCCTGAACTCTGGTCAGGGTGACAGCCCCAGCCAGCTCGTGCATCGATATTTTCTCGTGCATCGATATTTTTTCCCTCGGCAGAGACCACGATGAGGCTCAGCCCACTTCTCTGCCTCACCATGGCTCTCTGCATGGTGTCTCTGTTCCCCGGTGCCAGCGGCCTTTCCATCAACACCAGCTGGTACACAGCCCACATGGAACTCCTTCCTGAGGTGCGCCAGAAGCTCTGCATGGCCGCCAGAAGGACTGCCTCCGTACTGACCAGCAGCATTGGCCTTCGCAGACACGGCAGCTGGGCCAGGTTCGGGACAGATGTCGTCCCCCAGGACCCGAAGCTAGCGTCCCCTGTCGCCGAGAGCATGGACGCCAAACCGCCCGGCAGCACTGGCCTTCGCAAACTCCTCAGCTGGTTCTGGTTCAGGACACACGTCGTCCCCCAGGACCCGAAGCAAGCGTCTCCTGTCGCCGAGAGCATGGACGCCGAACGGCCCGGCAGCACTGGCCTTCGCAAACTCCTCAGCTGGTTCTGGTTCAGGACAGACGTCGTCCCCCAGGGCCCGAAGCTAGCGTCCCCTGTCGCCGAGAGCATGGACGCCAAACCGCCCGGCAGCACTGGCCTTCGCAGCCTCCTCAGCTGGTTCTGGTTCAGGACACACGTCGTCCCCCAGGACCCGAAGCAAGCGTCTGTCGCCGAGAGCATGGACGCCAAACCGCCCGGCAGCACTGGCCTTCGCAAACTCCTCAGCTGGTTCTGGTTCAGGACACACGTCGTCCCCCAGGACCCAAAGCAAGCGTCCCCTATCGCTGAGAGCATGGACGCCAAACCGCCCGGCAGCACTGGCCTTCGCAAACTCCTCAGCTGGTTCTGGTTCAGGACAGACGTCGTCCCCCAGGACCCAAAGCAAGCGTCCTCTGTTGCTGAGAGCATGGACGCCAAACCGCCTGGCAGCACTGGCCTTCGCAAACTCCTCAGCTGGTTCTGGTTCAGGACAGACGTCGTCCCCCAGGACCCGAAGCTAGCGTCCCCGGTCACCGAGAGCATGGACGCCAAACCGCCCGGCAGCACTGGCCTTCGCAAACTCCTCAGCTGGTTCTGGTTCAGGACACACGTCGTCCCCCAGGACCCAAAGCAAGCGTCCTCTGTTGCTGAGAGCATGGACGCCAAACCGCCTGGCAGCACTGGCCTTCGCAAACTCCTCAGCTGGTTCTGGTTCAGGACAGACGTCGTCCCCCAGGACCCAAAGCAAGCGTCCCCGGTCGCCGAGAGCATGGACGCCAAACGGCCCAGCAGCACTGGCCTTCGCAGCCTCCTCAGCTGGTTCTGGTTCAGGACAGACGTCGTCCCCCAGGACCCGAAGCAAGCATCCTCTGTTGCTGAGAGCATGGACGCCAAACAGCCCGGCAGCACTGGCTTTCGCAAACTCCTCAGCTGGTTCTGGTTCAGGACAGACGTCGTCCCCCAGGACCCGAAGCAAGCGTCCCCGGTAGCCGAGAGCATGGACGCCAAACGGCCAGGCAGCACTGGCCTTCACAGCCTCCTCAGCTGGTTCTGGTTCAGGACAGATGTCGTCCCCCAGGACCCGAAACAAGCGTCCCCGGTCGCCGAGAGCATGGACGATAAACGGCCCGGCAGCACTGGCCTTCGCAGCCTCCTCAGCCTGTTCTGGTTCAGGACAGATGTCGTCCCCCAGGACCCAAAACAAGCGTCCCCTGTCGCCGAGAGCATGGACGATAAACGGCCTGGCAGCACTGGCCTTCGCAGCCTCCTCAGCCGGCTCAGGTTCAGGACGCATGTTGGCCCCCAGGACCCGAAGCAACCACCCACTGGTGCAAAAAGGATTGCCTGTAAAACCATGGGTCTGCTCTGCATGGCTTGTATTGTGCTTCACCTCTGGTGAAATTGGGAGAGACTCCAGCAACAGGTGAGCAATTGAAATCAGTCTCACAGGAAGGGACTGGCTTGTGGGAGCAGCGAACGACAACAGCTGGGGCCAAGAAGGCTTGCAGTGTAAAAGCCAAACCCAGTGTGGGCCCCGAGCAGGCCCCGAGAGGTCCTCTGCCTCTTGCCCAGGGACATGCCAAGCCACAGGGCTGAAGCCCTCCAGGAGCCCCAGCACGACACGGGGCCTGCCGGAGGTTTCCTCAGCCCAACGTGCTGCCCGGAGCAGTCCTGCGAGGCTGGAGTCCTTCCAGAGGAAGACAAGCCCAGCAGGACACTACACGGCCCCCCAAGCCACTGCCTGCTTCAGTGTGCCCCCGGCACAATGGCTCCCTCAGGCCTTAGGACCTCCAAGGCTGGTGCCAGGGCAAGCACCACACCAGGGAGAGGGGCAGGTGTTAGGACGTGGGTGGATAACGATTGCAGCTGTAGCATTTGCATCCAGCTAACAGGGAATTCTCTGCAGGGCAACAGCTGGCCGGTGCAGCAGGACATGCCTCAGCCCACCGAAGGCTCCTGGGGTGAGGGCACCCCCACTGGCGACAATAAAGCCCAATAAAGTTTATTGTTTATTGTATAGCGCGTGTCGTTTCGGTACTGAGGGGATCCAGGGAAGCGGCAACAGGAAAGGCAGCGGTGCGAGCCAGGCTGCCGAGTGCGGGCTTGCGCAGCACGCGCTCCGGGAGAAGTGGGAGAGCTGGGGTGGGAGAGAACACGCATCCGTGGCTGTGAGGTGCCCTACGGGTGCCCGGCTTCCAGGAGGAGGGCCCTGCATGCCGGCAGCGTGCCCATGTCCCGGCGGGGTTCCCGGGGGGCCCACGTCCCCGTGAGGTGCCTGGTGGGTGCCCATGTCCCCGTGAGGTGGCAGTGGCCGCTGCGTGCCCAGGGCCCCGTGGGTCACGGCCCTCCGCAAATAATTCTAGGCTAATCACACTCCTCAGGTCGTTTTAACAAATTAAACATAACTTGAGATCAAAGGACACCTATAGGACTCACTCAGGCCTCAGAGGAAGCAGCCAATGATGAAGCCAACACCAACCACCAGGGATCACGGGCCTGTCATCCAGTAGCAGCAGCCCTGGTCTAAATCCCACCTAAGTTCCCAGGCACGCAGGACCCCTTCAGAGAAAACCGGGTACATCACAAGCTTGCCCACACTAATGGCCACCTGCCGCCACACAATCTGGCACACTAAGAGTTCGGAGACAGGGGCACAGTTCACAGGGACCGGTACGATTCCCTAATGGCACAGAGCACAGGCATCCAACACTGGCCTTCACGGCCACGCCCCCAGGGTCACGGCTGTGAGGTACATGGCGACTGCAATGTCCCAAGAGGAGCAGCCCACGTCCCGGCAGGGTACCGTATTCTGCTGAGGATCACAGGGAGATGTCCAGGTCACAGTGAGGTGGCAGCGCTTGCTCATACCCAGGACACTGTGGGTCATGTTCCCCCATGAATAATTCTAGATTAATCACATTCCTCCTTCTCACAACTTAAGATTTTGGTCAAAGGGGGTGCATTTGTGGCTTTCCCCCTAACATGGGCTGCCACTTTCCCCCCCAAGAGGATTTGGAGCGCAAGCGTGTCACAGCTGCCCACCTGGGGCACAGCGCTGAACACAGCTTGGATGGAGCTCTGGGCACAGCTCCTTCTCGCTGACAAGTTCAGGGCACAGCCTGTTTTGCTGATTAAGGATACCAATGAAACTCAGACACCAGAGTGAAAAGAGTAGGCGTATTTTACTAGTGATAACCAAGTAATGTAACAGAGTAATACAGAAAACATGCAGTAAGAAAAGGCAGAATAATGCACCCAGAGCAACAAATAGGAAAATACAGGGTAATGCATCAAAACGTTACTACATGACAGGGAGAACAGTGATTAAGAAAGATCCATCACCACTTGCATATGTTACCAACATCCAGACCCGCAGACGCTGGGCAGCCCCGGTTGCAGCGAGGATTTGGAGAGCCTGTCCCGGCAAGTGGGAAGTCCTACGCGGTGCCTCCACCCGTAGGTGAGGCTTCCAAAGTCGCTGTGAGTGGGTCCAGCCTTATACACTAGAGATCGACAAGCCAGAATAGCTGGCACCTTTGTTTTGAGCGGAAAATTTCTGGTTTCATTCTCCTGTTGGATTCCACCCAAAGCATGGCCAGGGCTCGAGGTGGGGAGACCAAGGGAGTTTCTAACAAGGCCAAATACGTGGGTTCTCAGCCTTGAACAAGGCTAAACAAGGGAAGTTGGATACATTCTCTCAGCATTTCATCCTCACTACTGATTATATTCTAAGCTGCATCTTTCACTAGTGAGCTTACATACTTTGTTAATGATTACGTATTAAGTTAGCAGCTTTGCCTTGGGGCCTGTTGTTCAGGCTTCAATACTTTAACACTTTAGCGCTTTTTACATCAGCATAAGCGGTTGTTATAACAGCACAATGGTTATCAGTTATAAAATATACAGGATTCATCTATAGGTCAACTCCGGCTTGGGCCTGTTGTCCAAGCCTTAGCACTTCACAGCCCAAACCATGTGGGACACAGTCCCGCTCCACTGCTGGGCTCGGTGTCTGCCAGCGGCACAGCAGCAGGAGCACCAGGCCTCAGAATGAGCCCATGCAGGTCCTCCCCAGCTCCACCTCGGCCTTCATCGCCCGCCGGCCAGGCAGGGAAAGGCACTGTGACATCACAGAGCCTTGTGTGACATCACAGAGCCTTGTGTGACATCAGCCTGTGACTTGTCACATCGGCAACCCTTAAAAGCACGGACACACGAGGCGGCCACTCAGTCCAGGTTGTCGCTGCCTGAACTCTGGTCAGGGTGACAGCCCCAGCCAGCTCGTGCATCGATATTTTCTCGTGCATCGATATTTTTTCCCTCGGCAGAGACCACGATGAGGCTCAGCCCACTTCTCTGCCTCACCATGGCTCTCTGCATGGTGTCTCTGTTCCCCGGTGCCAGCGGCCTTTCCATCAACACCAGCTGGTACACAGCCCACATGGAACTCCTTCCTGAGGTGCGCCAGAAGCTCTGCATGGCCGCCAGAAGGACTGCCTCCGTACTGACCAGCAGCATTGGCCTTCGCAGACACGGCAGCTGGGCCAGGTTCGGGACAGATGTCGTCCCCCAGGACCCGAAGCTAGCGTCCCCTGTCGCCGAGAGCATGGACACCAAACCGCCCGGCAGCACTGGCCTTCGCAAACTCCTCAGCTGGTTCTGGTTCAGGACACACGTCGTCCCCCAGGACCCGAAGCAAGCGTCTCCTGTCGCCGAGAGCATGGACGCCGAACGGCCCGGCAGCACTGGCCTTCGCAGCCTCCTCAGCTGGTTCTGGTTCAGGACAGACGTTGTCCCCCAGGACCCGAAGCTAGCGTCCCCTGTCGCCGAGAGCATGGACGCCAAACCGCCCGGCAGCACTGGCCTTCGCAGCCTCCTCAGCTGGTTCTGGTTCAGGACACACGTCGTCCCCCAGGACCCAAAGCAAGCGTCTGTCGCCGAGAGCATGGACGCCAAACCGCCCGGCAGCACTGGCCTTTGCAAACTCCTCAGCTGGTTCTGGTTCAGGACACACGTCGTCCCCCAGGACCCAAAGCAAGCGTCCCCTATCGCTGAGAGCATGGACGCCAAACCGCCCGGCAGCACTGGCCTTCGCAAACTCCTCAGCTGGTTCTGGTTCAGGACAGACGTCGTCCCCCAGGACCTGAAGCTAGCGTCCCCGGTCGCCGAGAGCATGGACGCCAAACCGCCCGGCAGCACTGGCCTTCGCAAACTCCTCAGCTGGTTCTGGTTCAGGACAGACGTCGTCCCCCAGGACCCAAAGCAAGCGTCCTCTGTTGCTGAGAGCATGGACGCCAAACCGCCTGGCAGCACTGGCCTTCGCAAACTCCTCAGCTGGTTCTGGTTCAGGACAGACGTCGTCCCCCAGGACCCGAAGCTAGCGTCCCCGGTCACCGAGAGCATGGACGCCAAACCGCCCGGCAGCACTGGCCTTCGCAAACTCCTCAGCTGGTTCTGGTTCAGGACACACGTCGTCCCCCAGGACCCAAAGCAAGCGTCCTCTGTTGCTGAGAGCATGGACGCCAAACCGCCTGGCAGCACTGGCCTTCGCAAACTCCTCAGCTGGTTCTGGTTCAGGACAGACGTCGTCCCCCAGGACCCAAAGCAAGCGTCCCCGGTCGCCGAGAGCATGGACGCCAAACGGCCCAGCAGCACTGGCCTTCGCAGCCTCCTCAGCTGGTTCTGGTTCAGGACAGACGTCGTCCCCCAGGACCCGAAGCAAGCATCCTCTGTTGCTGAGAGCATGGACGCCAAACAGCCCGGCAGCACTGGCTTTCGCAAACTCCTCAGCTGGTTCTGGTTCAGGACAGACGTCGTCCCCCAGGACCCGAAGCAAGCGTCCCCGGTAGCCGAGAGCATGGACGCCAAACGGCCAGGCAGCACTGGCCTTCACAGCCTCCTCAGCTGGTTCTGGTTCAGGACAGATGTCGTCCCCCAGGACCCGAAACAAGCGTCCCCGGTCGCCGAGAGCATGGACGATAAACGGCCCGGCAGCACTGGCCTTCGCAGCCTCCTCAGCCTGTTCTGGTTCAGGACAGATGTCGTCCCCCAGGACCCAAAACAAGCGTCCCCTGTCGCCGAGAGCATGGACGATAAACGGCCTGGCAGCACTGGCCTTCGCAGCCTCCTCAGCCGGCTCAGGTTCAGGACGCATGTTGGCCCCCAGGACCCGAAGCAACCACCCACTGGTGCAAAAAGGATTGCCTGTAAAACCATGGGTCTGCTCTGCATGGCTTGTATTGTGCTTCACCTCTGGTGAAATTGGGAGAGACTCCAGCAACAGGTGAGCAATTGAAATCAGTCTCACAGGAAGGGACTGGCTTGTGGGAGCAGCGAACGACAACAGCTGGGGCCAAGAAGGCTTGCAGTGTAAAAGCCAAACCCAGTGTGGGCCCCGAGCAGGCCCCGAGAGGTCCTCTGCCTCTTGCCCAGGGACATGCCAAGCCACAGGGCTGAAGCCCTCCAGGAGCCCCAGCACGACACGGGGCCTGCCGGAGGTTTCCTCAGCCCAACGTGCTGCCCGGAGCAGTCCTGCGAGGCTGGAGTCCTTCCAGAGGAAGACAAGCCCAGCAGGACACTACACGGCCCCCCAAGCCACTGCCTGCTTCAGTGTGCCCCCGGCACAATGGCTCCCTCAGGCCTTAGGACCTCCAAGGCTGGTGCCAGGGCAAGCACCACACCAGGGAGAGGGGCAGGTGTTAGGACGTGGGTGGATAACGATTGCAGCTGTAGCATTTGCATCCAGCTAACAGGGAATTCTCTGCAGGGCAACAGCTGGCCGGTGCAGCAGGACATGCCTCAGCCCACCGAAGGCTCCTGGGGTGAGGGCACCCCCACTGGCGACAATAAAGCCCAATAAAGTTTATTGTTTATTGTATAGCGCGTGTCGTTTCGGTACTGAGGGGATCCAGGGAAGCGGCAACAGGAAAGGCAGCGGTGCGAGCCAGGCTGCCGAGTGCGGGCTTGCGCAGCACGCGCTCCGGGAGAAGTGGGAGAGCTGGGGTGGGAGAGAACACGCATCCGTGGCTGTGAGGTGCCCTACGGGTGCCCGGCTTCCAGGAGGAGGGCCCTGCATGCCGGCAGCGTGCCCATGTCCCGGCGGGGTTCCCGGGGGGCCCACGTCCCCGTGAGGTGCCTGGTGGGTGCCCATGTCCCCGTGAGGTGGCAGTGGCCGCTGCGTGCCCAGGGCCCCGTGGGTCACGGCCCTCCGCAAATAATTCTAGGCTAATCACACTCCTCAGGTCGTTTTAACAAATTAAACATAACTTGAGATCAAAGGACACCTATAGGACTCACTCAGGCCTCAGAGGAAGCAGCCAATGATGAAGCCAACACCAACCACCAGGGATCACGGGCCTGTCATCCAGTAGCAGCAGCCCTGGTCTAAATCCCACCTAAGTTCCCAGGCACGCAGGACCCCTTCAGAGAAAACCGGGTACATCACAAGCTTGCCCACACTAATGGCCACCTGCCGCCACACAATCTGGCACACTAAGAGTTCGGAGACAGGGGCACAGTTCACAGGGACCGGTACGATTCCCTAATGGCACAGAGCACAGGCATCCAACACTGGCCTTCACGGCCACGCCCCCAGGGTCACGGCTGTGAGGTACATGGCGACTGCAATGTCCCAAGAGGAGCAGCCCACGTCCCGGCAGGGTACCGTATTCTGCTGAGGATCACAGGGAGATGTCCAGGTCACAGTGAGGTGGCAGCGCTTGCTCATACCCAGGACACTGTGGGTCATGTTCCCCCATGAATAATTCTAGATTAATCACATTCCTCCTTCTCACAACTTAAGATTTTGGTCAAAGGGGGTGCATTTGTGGCTTTCCCCCTAACATGGGCTGCCACTTTCCCCCCCAAGAGGATTTGGAGCGCAAGCGTGTCACAGCTGCCCACCTGGGGCACAGCGCTGAACACAGCTTGGATGGAGCTCTGGGCACAGCTCCTTCTCGCTGACAAGTTCAGGGCACAGCCTGTTTTGCTGATTAAGGATACCAATGAAACTCAGACACCAGAGTGAAAAGAGTAGGCGTATTTTACTAGTGATAACCAAGTAATGTAACAGAGTAATACAGAAAACATGCAGTAAGAAAAGGCAGAATAATGCACCCAGAGCAACAAATAGGAAAATACAGGGTAATGCATCAAAACGTTACTACATGACAGGGAGAACAGTGATTAAGAAAGATCCATCACCACTTGCATATGTTACCAACATCCAGACCCGCAGACGCTGGGCAGCCCCGGTTGCAGCGAGGATTTGGAGAGCCTGTCCCGGCAAGTGGGAAGTCCTACGCGGTGCCTCCACCCGTAGGTGAGGCTTCCAAAGTCGCTGTGAGTGGGTCCAGCCTTATACACTAGAGATCGACAAGCCAGAATAGCTGGCACCTTTGTTTTGAGCGGAAAATTTCTGGTTTCATTCTCCTGTTGGATTCCACCCAAAGCATGGCCAGGGCTCGAGGTGGGGAGACCAAGGGAGTTTCTAACAAGGCCAAATACGTGGGTTCTCAGCCTTGAACAAGGCTAAACAAGGGAAGTTGGATACATTCTCTCAGCATTTCATCCTCACTACTGATTATATTCTAAGCTGCATCTTTCACTAGTGAGCTTACATACTTTGTTAATGATTACGTATTAAGTTAGCAGCTTTGCCTTGGGGCCTGTTGTTCAGGCTTCAATACTTTAACACTTTAGCGCTTTTTACATCAGCATAAGCGGTTGTTATAACAGCACAATGGTTATCAGTTATAAAATATACAGGATTCATCTATAGGTCAACTCCGGCTTGGGCCTGTTGTCCAAGCCTTAGCACTTCACAGCCCAAACCATGTGGGACACAGTCCCGCTCCACTGCTGGGCTCGGTGTCTGCCAGCGGCACAGCAGCAGGAGCACCAGGCCTCAGAATGAGCCCATGCAGGTCCTCCCCAGCTCCACCTCGGCCTTCATCGCCCGCCGGCCGGGCAGGGAAAGGCACTGTGACATCACAGAGCCTTGTGTGACATCACAGAGCCTTGTGTGACATCAGCCTGTGACTTGTCACATCGGCAACCCTTAAAAGCACGGACACACGAGGCGGCCACTCAGTCCAGGTTGTCGCTGCCTGAACTCTGGTCAGGGTGACAGCCCCAGCCAGCTCGTGCATCGATATTTTCTCGTGCATCGATATTTTTTCCCTCGGCAGAGACCACGATGAGGCTCAGCCCACTTCTCTGCCTCACCATGGCTCTCTGCATGGTGTCTCTGTTCCCCGGTGCCAGCGGCCTTTCCATCAACACCAGCTGGTACACAGCCCACATGGAACTCCTTCCTGAGGTGCGCCAGAAGCTCTGCATGGCCGCCAGAAGGACTGCCTCCGTACTGACCAGCAGCATTGGCCTTCGCAGACACGGCAGCTGGGCCAGGTTCGGGACAGATGTCGTCCCCCAGGACCCGAAGCTAGCGTCCCCTGTCGCTGAGAGCATGGACACCAAACCGCCCGGCAGCACTGGCCTTCGCAAACTCCTCAGCTGGTTCTGGTTCAGGACACACGTCGTCCCCCAGGACCCGAAGCAAGCGTCTCCTGTCGCCGAGAGCATGGACGCCGAACGGCCCGGCAGCACTGGCCTTCGCAAACTCCTCAGCTGGTTCTGGTTCAGGACAGACGTTGTCCCCCAGGACCCGAAGCTAGCGTCCCCTGTCGCCGAGAGCATGGACGCCAAACCGCCCGGCAGCACTGGCCTTCGCAGCCTCCTCAGCTGGTTCTGGTTCAGGACACACGTCGTCCCCCAGGACCCAAAGCAAGCGTCTGTCGCCGAGAGCATGGACGCCAAACCGCCCGGCAGCACTGGCCTTTGCAAACTCCTCAGCTGGTTCTGGTTCAGGACACACGTCGTCCCCCAGGACCCAAAGCAAGCGTCCCCTATCGCTGAGAGCATGGACGCCAAACCGCCCGGCAGCACTGGCCTTCGCAAACTCCTCAGCTGGTTCTGGTTCAGGACAGACGTCGTCCCCCAGGACCTGAAGCTAGCGTCCCCGGTCGCCGAGAGCATGGACGCCAAACCGCCCGGCAGCACTGGCCTTCGCAAACTCCTCAGCTGGTTCTGGTTCAGGACAGACGTCGTCCCCCAGGACCCAAAGCAAGCGTCCTCTGTTGCTGAGAGCATGGACGCCAAACCGCCTGGCAGCACTGGCCTTCGCAAACTCCTCAGCTGGTTCTGGTTCAGGACAGACGTCGTCCCCCAGGACCCGAAGCTAGCGTCCCCGGTCACCGAGAGCATGGACGCCAAACCGCCCGGCAGCACTGGCCTTCGCAAACTCCTCAGCTGGTTCTGGTTCAGGACACACGTCGTCCCCCAGGACCCAAAGCAAGCGTCCTCTGTTGCTGAGAGCATGGACGCCAAACCGCCTGGCAGCACTGGCCTTCGCAAACTCCTCAGCTGGTTCTGGTTCAGGACAGACGTCGTCCCCCAGGACCCAAAGCAAGCGTCCCCGGTCGCCGAGAGCATGGACGCCAAACGGCCCAGCAGCACTGGCCTTCGCAGCCTCCTCAGCTGGTTCTGGTTCAGGACAGACGTCGTCCCCCAGGACCCGAAGCAAGCATCCTCTGTTGCTGAGAGCATGGACGCCAAACAGCCCGGCAGCACTGGCTTTCGCAAACTCCTCAGCTGGTTCTGGTTCAGGACAGACGTCGTCCCCCAGGACCCAAAGCAAGCGTCCCCGGTCGCCGAGAGCATGGACGCCAAACGGCCCAGCAGCACTGGCCTTCGCAGCCTCCTCAGCTGGTTCTGGTTCAGGACAGACGTCGTCCCCCAGGACCCGAAACAAGTGTCCCCGGTCGCCGAGAGCATGGACGATAAACGGCCCGGCAGCACTGGCCTTCGCAGCCTCCTCAGCCTGTTCTGGTTCAGGACAGACGTCGTCCCCCAGGACCCGAAACAAGCGTCCCCTGTCGCCGAGAGCATGGACGATAAACGGCCCGGCAGCACTGGCCTTCGCAGCCTCCTCAGCCGGCTCAGGTTCAGGACGCATGTTGGCCCCCAGGACCCGAAGCAACCACCCACTGGTGCAAAAAGGATTGCCTGTAAAACCATGGGTCTGCTCTGCATGGCTTGTATTGTGCTTCACCTCTGGTGAAATTGGGAGAGACTCCAGCAACAGGTGAGCAATTGAAATCAGTCTCACAGGAAGGGACTGGCTTGTGGGAGCAGCGAACGACAACAGCTGGGGCCAAGAAGGCTTGCAGTGTAAAAGCCAAACCCAGTGTGGGCCCCGAGCAGGCCCCGAGAGGTCCTCTGCCTCTTGCCCAGGGACATGCCAAGCCACAGGGCTGAAGCCCTCCAGGAGCCCCAGCACGACACGGGGCCTGCCGGAGGTTTCCTCAGCCCAACGTGCTGCCCGGAGCAGTCCTGCGAGGCTGGAGTCCTTCCAGAGGAAGACAAGCCCAGCAGGACACTACACGGCCCCCCAAGCCACTGCCTGCTTCAGTGTGCCCCCGGCACAATGGCTCCCTCAGGCCTTAGGACCTCCAAGGCTGGTGCCAGGGCAAGCACCACACCAGGGAGAGGGGCAGGTGTTAGGACGTGGGTGGATAACGATTGCAGCTGTAGCATTTGCATCCAGCTAACAGGGAATTCTCTGCAGGGCAACAGCTGGCCGGTGCAGCAGGACATGCCTCAGCCCACCGAAGGCTCCTGGGGTGAGGGCACCCCCACTGGCGACAATAAAGCCCAATAAAGTTTATTGTTTATTGTATAGCGCGTGTCGTTTCGGTACTGAGGGGATCCAGGGAAGCGGCAACAGGAAAGGCAGCGGTGCGAGCCAGGCTGCCGAGTGCGGGCTTGCGCAGCACGCGCTCCGGGAGAAGTGGGAGAGCTGGGGTGGGAGAGAACACGCATCCGTGGCTGTGAGGTGCCCTACGGGTGCCCGGCTTCCAGGAGGAGGGCCCTGCATGCCGGCAGCGTGCCCATGTCCCGGCGGGGTTCCCGGGGGGCCCACGTCCCCGTGAGGTGCCTGGTGGGTGCCCATGTCCCCGTGAGGTGGCAGTGGCCGCTGCGTGCCCAGGGCCCCGTGGGTCACGGCCCTCCGCAAATAATTCTAGGCTAATCACACTCCTCAGGTCGTTTTAACAAATTAAACATAACTTGAGATCAAAGGACACCTATAGGACTCACTCAGGCCTCAGAGGAAGCAGCCAATGATGAAGCCAACACCAACCACCAGGGATCACGGGCCTGTCATCCAGTAGCAGCAGCCCTGGTCTAAATCCCACCTAAGTTCCCAGGCACGCAGGACCCCTTCAGAGAAAACCGGGTACATCACAAGCTTGCCCACACTAATGGCCACCTGCCGCCACACAATCTGGCACACTAAGAGTTCGGAGACAGGGGCACAGTTCACAGGGACCGGTACGATTCCCTAATGGCACAGAGCACAGGCATCCAACACTGGCCTTCACGGCCACCCCCCCAGGGTCACGGCTGTGAGGTACATGGCGACTGCAATGTCCCAAGAGGAGCAGCCCACGTCCCGGCAGGGTACCGTATTCTGCTGAGGATCACAGGGAGATGTCCAGGTCACAGTGAGGTGGCAGCGCTTGCTCATACCCAGGACACTGTGGGTCATGTTCCCCCATGAATAATTCTAGATTAATCACATTCCTCCTTCTCACAACTTAAGATTTTGGTCAAAGGGGGTGCATTTGTGGCTTTCCCCCTAACATGGGCTGCCACTTTCCCCCCCAAGAGGATTTGGAGCGCAAGCGTGTCACAGCTGCCCACCTGGGGCACAGCGCTGAACACAGCTTGGATGGAGCTCTGGGCACAGCTCCTTCTCGCTGACAAGTTCAGGGCACAGCCTGTTTTGCTGATTAAGGATACCAATGAAACTCAGACACCAGAGTGAAAAGAGTAGGCGTATTTTACTAGTGATAACCAAGTAATGTAACAGAGTAATACAGAAAACATGCAGTAAGAAAAGGCAGAATAATGCACCCAGAGCAACAAATAGGAAAATACAGGGTAATGCATCAAAACGTTACTACATGACAGGGAGAACAGTGATTAAGAAAGATCCATCACCACTTGCATATGTTACCAACATCCAGACCCGCAGACGCTGGGCAGCCCCGGTTGCAGCGAGGATTTGGAGAGCCTGTCCCGGCAAGTGGGAAGTCCTACGCGGTGCCTCCACCCGTAGGTGAGGCTTCCAAAGTCGCTGTGAGTGGGTCCAGCCTTATACACTAGAGATCGACAAGCCAGAATAGCTGGCACCTTTGTTTTGAGCGGAAAATTTCTGGTTTCATTCTCCTGTTGGATTCCACCCAAAGCATGGCCAGGGCTCGAGGTGGGGAGACCAAGGGAGTTTCTAACAAGGCCAAATACGTGGGTTCTCAGCCTTGAACAAGGCTAAACAAGGGAAGTTGGATACATTCTCTCAGCATTTCATCCTCACTACTGATTATATTCTAAGCTGCATCTTTCACTAGTGAGCTTACATACTTTGTTAATGATTACGTATTAAGTTAGCAGCTTTGCCTTGGGGCCTGTTGTTCAGGCTTCAATACTTTAACACTTTAGCGCTTTTTACATCAGCATAAGCGGTTGTTATAACAGCACAATGGTTATCAGTTATAAAATATACAGGATTCATCTATAGGTCAACTCCGGCTTGGGCCTGTTGTCCAAGCCTTAGCACTTCACAGCCCAAACCATGTGGGACACAGTCCCGCTCCACTGCTGGGCTCGGTGTCTGCCAGCGGCACAGCAGCAGGAGCACCAGGCCTCAGAATGAGCCCATGCAGGTCCTCCCCAGCTCCACCTCGGCCTTCATCGCCCGCCGGCCGGGCAGGGAAAGGCACTGTGACATCACAGAGCCTTGTGTGACATCACAGAGCCTTGTGTGACATCAGCCTGTGACTTGTCACATCGGCAACCCTTAAAAGCACGGACACACGAGGCGGCCACTCAGTCCAGGTTGTCGCTGCCTGAACTCTGGTCAGGGTGACAGCCCCAGCCAGCTCGTGCATCGATATTTTCTCGTGCATCGATATTTTTTCCCTCGGCAGAGACCACGATGAGGCTCAGCCCACTTCTCTGCCTCACCATGGCTCTCTGCATGGTGTCTCTGTTCCCCGGTGCCAGCGGCCTTTCCATCAACACCAGCTGGTACACAGCCCACATGGAACTCCTTCCTGAGGTGCGCCAGAAGCTCTGCATGGCCGCCAGAAGGACTGCCTCCGTACTGACCAGCAGCATTGGCCTTCGCAGACACGGCAGCTGGGCCAGGTTCGGGACAGATGTCGTCCCCCAGGACCCGAAGCTAGCGTCCCCTGTCGCCGAGAGCATGGACGCCAAACCGCCCGGCAGCACTGGCCTTCGCAAACTCCTCAGCTGGTTCTGGTTCAGGACAGACGTCGTCCCCCAGGACCTGAAGCTAGCGTCCCCGGTCGCCGAGAGCATGGACGCCAAACCGCCCGGCAGCACTGGCCTTCGCAAACTCCTCAGCTGGTTCTGGTTCAGGACAGACGTCGTCCCCCAGGACCCAAAGCAAGCGTCCTCTGTTGCTGAGAGCATGGACGCCAAACCGCCTGGCAGCACTGGCCTTCGCAAACTCCTCAGCTGGTTCTGGTTCAGGACAGACGTCGTCCCCCAGGACCCGAAGCTAGCGTCCCCGGTCACCGAGAGCATGGACGCCAAACCGCCCGGCAGCACTGGCCTTCGCAAACTCCTCAGCTGGTTCTGGTTCAGGACACACGTCGTCCCCCAGGACCCAAAGCAAGCGTCCTCTGTTGCTGAGAGCATGGACGCCAAACCGCCTGGCAGCACTGGCCTTCGCAAACTCCTCAGCTGGTTCTGGTTCAGGACAGACGTCGTCCCCCAGGACCCAAAGCAAGCGTCCCCGGTCGCCGAGAGCATGGACGCCAAACGGCCCAGCAGCACTGGCCTTCGCAGCCTCCTCAGCTGGTTCTGGTTCAGGACAGACGTCGTCCCCCAGGACCCGAAGCAAGCATCCTCTGTTGCTGAGAGCATGGACGCCAAACAGCCCGGCAGCACTGGCTTTCGCAAACTCCTCAGCTGGTTCTGGTTCAGGACAGACGTCGTCCCCCAGGACCCGAAGCAAGCGTCCCCGGTAGCCGAGAGCATGGACGCCAAACGGCCAGGCAGCACTGGCCTTCACAGCCTCCTCAGCTGGTTCTGGTTCAGGACAGATGTCGTCCCCCAGGACCCGAAACAAGCGTCCCCGGTCGCCGAGAGCATGGACGATAAACGGCCCGGCAGCACTGGCCTTCGCAGCCTCCTCAGCCTGTTCTGGTTCAGGACAGATGTCGTCCCCCAGGACCCAAAACAAGCGTCCCCTGTCGCCGAGAGCATGGACGATAAACGGCCTGGCAGCACTGGCCTTCGCAGCCTCCTCAGCCGGCTCAGGTTCAGGACGCATGTTGGCCCCCAGGACCCGAAGCAACCACCCACTGGTGCAAAAAGGATTGCCTGTAAAACCATGGGTCTGCTCTGCATGGCTTGTATTGTGCTTCACCTCTGGTGAAATTGGGAGAGACTCCAGCAACAGGTGAGCAATTGAAATCAGTCTCACAGGAAGGGACTGGCTTGTGGGAGCAGCGAACGACAACAGCTGGGGCCAAGAAGGCTTGCAGTGTAAAAGCCAAACCCAGTGTGGGCCCCGAGCAGGCCCCGAGAGGTCCTCTGCCTCTTGCCCAGGGACATGCCAAGCCACAGGGCTGAAGCCCTCCAGGAGCCCCAGCACGACACGGGGCCTGCCGGAGGTTTCCTCAGCCCAACGTGCTGCCCGGAGCAGTCCTGCGAGGCTGGAGTCCTTCCAGAGGAAGACAAGCCCAGCAGGACACTACACGGCCCCCCAAGCCACTGCCTGCTTCAGTGTGCCCCCGGCACAATGGCTCCCTCAGGCCTTAGGACCTCCAAGGCTGGTGCCAGGGCAAGCACCACACCAGGGAGAGGGGCAGGTGTTAGGACGTGGGTGGATAACGATTGCAGCTGTAGCATTTGCATCCAGCTAACAGGGAATTCTCTGCAGGGCAACAGCTGGCCGGTGCAGCAGGACATGCCTCAGCCCACCGAAGGCTCCTGGGGTGAGGGCACCCCCACTGGCGACAATAAAGCCCAATAAAGTTTATTGTTTATTGTATAGCGCGTGTCGTTTCGGTACTGAGGGGATCCAGGGAAGCGGCAACAGGAAAGGCAGCGGTGCGAGCCAGGCTGCCGAGTGCGGGCTTGCGCAGCACGCGCTCCGGGAGAAGTGGGAGAGCTGGGGTGGGAGAGAACACGCATCCGTGGCTGTGAGGTGCCCTACGGGTGCCCGGCTTCCAGGAGGAGGGCCCTGCATGCCGGCAGCGTGCCCATGTCCCGGCGGGGTTCCCGGGGGGCCCACGTCCCCGTGAGGTGCCTGGTGGGTGCCCATGTCCCCGTGAGGTGGCAGTGGCCGCTGCGTGCCCAGGGCCCCGTGGGTCACGGCCCTCCGCAAATAATTCTAGGCTAATCACACTCCTCAGGTCGTTTTAACAAATTAAACATAACTTGAGATCAAAGGACACCTATAGGACTCACTCAGGCCTCAGAGGAAGCAGCCAATGATGAAGCCAACACCAACCACCAGGGATCACGGGCCTGTCATCCAGTAGCAGCAGCCCTGGTCTAAATCCCACCTAAGTTCCCAGGCACGCAGGACCCCTTCAGAGAAAACCGGGTACATCACAAGCTTGCCCACACTAATGGCCACCTGCCGCCACACAATCTGGCACACTAAGAGTTCGGAGACAGGGGCACAGTTCACAGGGACCGGTACGATTCCCTAATGGCACAGAGCACAGGCATCCAACACTGGCCTTCACGGCCACCCCCCCAGGGTCACGGCTGTGAGGTACATGGCGACTGCAATGTCCCAAGAGGAGCAGCCCACGTCCCGGCAGGGTACCGTATTCTGCTGAGGATCACAGGGAGATGTCCAGGTCACAGTGAGGTGGCAGCGCTTGCTCATACCCAGGACACTGTGGGTCATGTTCCCCCATGAATAATTCTAGATTAATCACATTCCTCCTTCTCACAACTTAAGATTTTGGTCAAAGGGGGTGCATTTGTGGCTTTCCCCCTAACATGGGCTGCCACTTTCCCCCCCAAGAGGATTTGGAGCGCAAGCGTGTCACAGCTGCCCACCTGGGGCACAGCGCTGAACACAGCTTGGATGGAGCTCTGGGCACAGCTCCTTCTCGCTGACAAGTTCAGGGCACAGCCTGTTTTGCTGATTAAGGATACCAATGAAACTCAGACACCAGAGTGAAAAGAGTAGGCGTATTTTACTAGTGATAACCAAGTAATGTAACAGAGTAATACAGAAAACATGCAGTAAGAAAAGGCAGAATAATGCACCCAGAGCAACAAATAGGAAAATACAGGGTAATGCATCAAAACGTTACTACATGACAGGGAGAACAGTGATTAAGAAAGATCCATCACCACTTGCATATGTTACCAACATCCAGACCCGCAGACGCTGGGCAGCCCCGGTTGCAGCGAGGATTTGGAGAGCCTGTCCCGGCAAGTGGGAAGTCCTACGCGGTGCCTCCACCCGTAGGTGAGGCTTCCAAAGTCGCTGTGAGTGGGTCCAGCCTTATACACTAGAGATCGACAAGCCAGAATAGCTGGCACCTTTGTTTTGAGCGGAAAATTTCTGGTTTCATTCTCCTGTTGGATTCCACCCAAAGCATGGCCAGGGCTCGAGGTGGGGAGACCAAGGGAGTTTCTAACAAGGCCAAATACGTGGGTTCTCAGCCTTGAACAAGGCTAAACAAGGGAAGTTGGATACATTCTCTCAGCATTTCATCCTCACTACTGATTATATTCTAAGCTGCATCTTTCACTAGTGAGCTTACATACTTTGTTAATGATTACGTATTAAGTTAGCAGCTTTGCCTTGGGGCCTGTTGTTCAGGCTTCAATACTTTAACACTTTAGCGCTTTTTACATCAGCATAAGCGGTTGTTATAACAGCACAATGGTTATCAGTTATAAAATATACAGGATTCATCTATAGGTCAACTCCGGCTTGGGCCTGTTGTCCAAGCCTTAGCACTTCACAGCCCAAACCATGTGGGACACAGTCCCGCTCCACTGCTGGGCTCGGTGTCTGCCAGCGGCACAGCAGCAGGAGCACCAGGCCTCAGAATGAGCCCATGCAGGTCCTCCCCAGCTCCACCTCGGCCTTCATCGCCCGCCGGCCGGGCAGGGAAAGGCACTGTGACATCACAGAGCCTTGTGTGACATCACAGAGCCTTGTGTGACATCAGCCTGTGACTTGTCACATCGGCAACCCTTAAAAGCACGGACACACGAGGCGGCCACTCAGTCCAGGTTGTCGCTGCCTGAACTCTGGTCAGGGTGACAGCCCCAGCCAGCTCGTGCATCGATATTTTCTCGTGCATCGATATTTTTTCCCTCGGCAGAGACCACGATGAGGCTCAGCCCACTTCTCTGCCTCACCATGGCTCTCTGCATGGTGTCTCTGTTCCCCGGTGCCAGCGGCCTTTCCATCAACACCAGCTGGTACACAGCCCACATGGAACTCCTTCCTGAGGTGCGCCAGAAGCTCTGCATGGCCGCCAGAAGGACTGCCTCCGTACTGACCAGCAGCATTGGCCTTCGCAGACACGGCAGCTGGGCCAGGTTCGGGACAGATGTCGTCCCCCAGGACCCGAAGCTAGCGTCCCCTGTCGCTGAGAGCATGGACACCAAACCGCCCGGCAGCACTGGCCTTCGCAAACTCCTCAGCTGGTTCTGGTTCAGGACAGACGTTGTCCCCCAGGACCCGAAGCTAGCGTCCCCTGTCGCCGAGAGCATGGACGCCAAACCGCCCGGCAGCACTGGCCTTCGCAGCCTCCTCAGCTGGTTCTGGTTCAGGACACACGTCGTCCCCCAGGACCCAAAGCAAGCGTCTGTCGCCGAGAGCATGGACGCCAAACCGCCCGGCAGCACTGGCCTTTGCAAACTCCTCAGCTGGTTCTGGTTCAGGACACACGTCGTCCCCCAGGACCCAAAGCAAGCGTCCCCTATCGCTGAGAGCATGGACGCCAAACCGCCCGGCAGCACTGGCCTTCGCAAACTCCTCAGCTGGTTCTGGTTCAGGACAGACGTCGTCCCCCAGGACCTGAAGCTAGCGTCCCCGGTCGCCGAGAGCATGGACGCCAAACCGCCCGGCAGCACTGGCCTTCGCAAACTCCTCAGCTGGTTCTGGTTCAGGACAGACGTCGTCCCCCAGGACCCAAAGCAAGCGTCCTCTGTTGCTGAGAGCATGGACGCCAAACCGCCTGGCAGCACTGGCCTTCGCAAACTCCTCAGCTGGTTCTGGTTCAGGACAGACGTCGTCCCCCAGGACCCGAAGCTAGCGTCCCCGGTCACCGAGAGCATGGACGCCAAACCGCCCGGCAGCACTGGCCTTCGCAAACTCCTCAGCTGGTTCTGGTTCAGGACACACGTCGTCCCCCAGGACCCAAAGCAAGCGTCCTCTGTTGCTGAGAGCATGGACGCCAAACCGCCTGGCAGCACTGGCCTTCGCAAACTCCTCAGCTGGTTCTGGTTCAGGACAGACGTCGTCCCCCAGGACCCAAAGCAAGCGTCCCCGGTCGCCGAGAGCATGGACGCCAAACGGCCCAGCAGCACTGGCCTTCGCAGCCTCCTCAGCTGGTTCTGGTTCAGGACAGACGTCGTCCCCCAGGACCCGAAGCAAGCATCCTCTGTTGCTGAGAGCATGGACGCCAAACAGCCCGGCAGCACTGGCTTTCGCAAACTCCTCAGCTGGTTCTGGTTCAGGACAGACGTCGTCCCCCAGGACCCGAAGCAAGCGTCCCCGGTAGCCGAGAGCATGGACGCCAAACGGCCAGGCAGCACTGGCCTTCACAGCCTCCTCAGCTGGTTCTGGTTCAGGACAGATGTCGTCCCCCAGGACCCGAAACAAGCGTCCCCGGTCGCCGAGAGCATGGACGATAAACGGCCCGGCAGCACTGGCCTTCGCAGCCTCCTCAGCCTGTTCTGGTTCAGGACAGATGTCGTCCCCCAGGACCCAAAACAAGCGTCCCCTGTCGCCGAGAGCATGGACGATAAACGGCCTGGCAGCACTGGCCTTCGCAGCCTCCTCAGCCGGCTCAGGTTCAGGACGCATGTTGGCCCCCAGGACCCGAAGCAACCACCCACTGGTGCAAAAAGGATTGCCTGTAAAACCATGGGTCTGCTCTGCATGGCTTGTATTGTGCTTCACCTCTGGTGAAATTGGGAGAGACTCCAGCAACAGGTGAGCAATTGAAATCAGTCTCACAGGAAGGGACTGGCTTGTGGGAGCAGCGAACGACAACAGCTGGGGCCAAGAAGGCTTGCAGTGTAAAAGCCAAACCCAGTGTGGGCCCCGAGCAGGCCCCGAGAGGTCCTCTGCCTCTTGCCCAGGGACATGCCAAGCCACAGGGCTGAAGCCCTCCAGGAGCCCCAGCACGACACGGGGCCTGCCGGAGGTTTCCTCAGCCCAACGTGCTGCCCGGAGCAGTCCTGCGAGGCTGGAGTCCTTCCAGAGGAAGACAAGCCCAGCAGGACACTACACGGCCCCCCAAGCCACTGCCTGCTTCAGTGTGCCCCCGGCACAATGGCTCCCTCAGGCCTTAGGACCTCCAAGGCTGGTGCCAGGGCAAGCACCACACCAGGGAGAGGGGCAGGTGTTAGGACGTGGGTGGATAACGATTGCAGCTGTAGCATTTGCATCCAGCTAACAGGGAATTCTCTGCAGGGCGACAGCTGGCCGGTGCAGCAGGACATGCCTCAGCCCACCGAAGGCTCCTGGGGTGAGGGCACCCCCACTGGCGACAATAAAGCCCAATAAAGTTTATTGTTTATTGTATAGCGCGTGTCGTTTCGGTACTGAGGGGATCCAGGGAAGCGGCAACAGGAAAGGCAGCGGTGCGAGCCAGGCTGCCGAGTGCGGGCTTGCGCAGCACGCGCTCCGGGAGAAGTGGGAGAGCTGGGGTGGGAGAGAACACGCATCCGTGGCTGTGAGGTGCCCTACGGGTGCCCGGCTTCCAGGAGGAGGGCCCTGCATGCCGGCAGCGTGCCCATGTCCCGGCGGGGTTCCCGGGGGGCCCACGTCCCCGTGAGGTGCCTGGTGGGTGCCCATGTCCCCGTGAGGTGGCAGTGGCCGCTGCGTGCCCAGGGCCCCGTGGGTCACGGCCCTCCGCAAATAATTCTAGGCTAATCACACTCCTCAGGTCGTTTTAACAAATTAAACATAACTTGAGATCAAAGGACACCTATAGGACTCACTCAGGCCTCAGAGGAAGCAGCCAATGATGAAGCCAACACCAACCACCAGGGATCACGGGCCTGTCATCCAGTAGCAGCAGCCCTGGTCTAAATCCCACCTAAGTTCCCAGGCACGCAGGACCCCTTCAGAGAAAACCGGGTACATCACAAGCTTGCCCACACTAATGGCCACCTGCCGCCACACAATCTGGCACACTAAGAGTTCGGAGACAGGGGCACAGTTCACAGGGACCGGTACGATTCCCTAATGGCACAGAGCACAGGCATCCAACACTGGCCTTCACGGCCACGCCCCCAGGGTCACGGCTGTGAGGTACATGGCGACTGCAATGTCCCAAGAGGAGCAGCCCACGTCCCGGCAGGGTACCGTATTCTGCTGAGGATCACAGGGAGATGTCCAGGTCACAGTGAGGTGGCAGCGCTTGCTCATACCCAGGACACTGTGGGTCATGTTCCCCCATGAATAATTCTAGATTAATCACATTCCTCCTTCTCACAACTTAAGATTTTGGTCAAAGGGGGTGCATTTGTGGCTTTCCCCCTAACATGGGCTGCCACTTTCCCCCCCAAGAGGATTTGGAGCGCAAGCGTGTCACAGCTGCCCACCTGGGGCACAGCGCTGAACACAGCTTGGATGGAGCTCTGGGCACAGCTCCTTCTCGCTGACAAGTTCAGGGCACAGCCTGTTTTGCTGATTAAGGATACCAATGAAACTCAGACACCAGAGTGAAAAGAGTAGGCGTATTTTACTAGTGATAACCAAGTAATGTAACAGAGTAATACAGAAAACATGCAGTAAGAAAAGGCAGAATAATGCACCCAGAGCAACAAATAGGAAAATACAGGGTAATGCATCAAAACGTTACTACATGACAGGGAGAACAGTGATTAAGAAAGATCCATCACCACTTGCATATGTTACCAACATCCAGACCCGCAGACGCTGGGCAGCCCCGGTTGCAGCGAGGATTTGGAGAGCCTGTCCCGGCAAGTGGGAAGTCCTACGCGGTGCCTCCACCCGTAGGTGAGGCTTCCAAAGTCGCTGTGAGTGGGTCCAGCCTTATACACTAGAGATCGACAAGCCAGAATAGCTGGCACCTTTGTTTTGAGCGGAAAATTTCTGGTTTCATTCTCCTGTTGGATTCCACCCAAAGCATGGCCAGGGCTCGAGGTGGGGAGACCAAGGGAGTTTCTAACAAGGCCAAATACGTGGGTTCTCAGCCTTGAACAAGGCTAAACAAGGGAAGTTGGATACATTCTCTCAGCATTTCATCCTCACTACTGATTATATTCTAAGCTGCATCTTTCACTAGTGAGCTTACATACTTTGTTAATGATTACGTATTAAGTTAGCAGCTTTGCCTTGGGGCCTGTTGTTCAGGCTTCAATACTTTAACACTTTAGCGCTTTTTACATCAGCATAAGCGGTTGTTATAACAGCACAATGGTTATCAGTTATAAAATATACAGGATTCATCTATAGGTCAACTCCGGCTTGGGCCTGTTGTCCAAGCCTTAGCACTTCACAGCCCAAACCATGTGGGACACAGTCCCGCTCCACTGCTGGGCTCGGTGTCTGCCAGCGGCACAGCAGCAGGAGCACCAGGCCTCAGAATGAGCCCATGCAGGTCCTCCCCAGCTCCACCTCGGCCTTCATCGCCCGCCGGCCGGGCAGGGAAAGGCACTGTGACATCACAGAGCCTTGTGTGACATCACAGAGCCTTGTGTGACATCAGCCTGTGACTTGTCACATCGGCAACCCTTAAAAGCACGGACACACGAGGCGGCCACTCAGTCCAGGTTGTCGCTGCCTGAACTCTGGTCAGGGTGACAGCCCCAGCCAGCTCGTGCATCGATATTTTCTCGTGCATCGATATTTTTTCCCTCGGCAGAGACCACGATGAGGCTCAGCCCACTTCTCTGCCTCACCATGGCTCTCTGCATGGTGTCTCTGTTCCCCGGTGCCAGCGGCCTTTCCATCAACACCAGCTGGTACACAGCCCACATGGAACTCCTTCCTGAGGTGCGCCAGAAGCTCTGCATGGCCGCCAGAAGGACTGCCTCCGTACTGACCAGCAGCATTGGCCTTCGCAGACACGGCAGCTGGGCCAGGTTCGGGACAGATGTCGTCCCCCAGGACCCGAAGCTAGCGTCCCCTGTCGCTGAGAGCATGGACACCAAACCGCCCGGCAGCACTGGCCTTCGCAAACTCCTCAGCTGGTTCTGGTTCAGGACACACGTCGTCCCCCAGGACCCGAAGCAAGCGTCTCCTGTCGCCGAGAGCATGGACGCCGAACGGCCCGGCAGCACTGGCCTTCGCAGCCTCCTCAGCTGGTTCTGGTTCAGGACAGACGTTGTCCCCCAGGACCCGAAGCTAGCGTCTGTCGCCGAGAGCATGGACGCCAAACCGCCCGGCAGCACTGGCCTTTGCAAACTCCTCAGCTGGTTCTGGTTCAGGACACACGTCGTCCCCCAGGACCCAAAGCAAGCGTCCCCTATCGCTGAGAGCATGGACGCCAAACCGCCCGGCAGCACTGGCCTTCGCAAACTCCTCAGCTGGTTCTGGTTCAGGACAGACGTCGTCCCCCAGGACCTGAAGCTAGCGTCCCCGGTCGCCGAGAGCATGGACGCCAAACCGCCCGGCAGCACTGGCCTTCGCAAACTCCTCAGCTGGTTCTGGTTCAGGACAGACGTCGTCCCCCAGGACCCAAAGCAAGCGTCCTCTGTTGCTGAGAGCATGGACGCCAAACCGCCCGGCAGCACTGGCCTTCGCAAACTCCTCAGCTGGTTCTGGTTCAGGACAGACGTCGTCCCCCAGGACCCGAAGCTAGCGTCCCCGGTCACCGAGAGCATGGACGCCAAACAGCCCGGCAGCACTGGCTTTCGCAAACTCCTCAGCTGGTTCTGGTTCAGGACAGACGTCGTCCCCCAGGACCCGAAGCAAGCGTCCCCGGTCGCCGAGAGCATGGACGCCAAACGGCCAGGCAGCACTGGCCTTCACAGCCTCCTCAGCTGGTTCTGGTTCAGGACAGATGTCGTCCCCCAGGACCCGAAACAAGCGTCCCCGGTCGCCGAGAGCATGGACGATAAACGGCCCGGCAGCACTGGCCTTCGCAGCCTCCTCAGCCTGTTCTGGTTCAGGACAGATGTCGTCCCCCAGGACCCAAAACAAGCGTCCCCTGTCGCCGAGAGCATGGACGATAAACGGCCTGGCAGCACTGGCCTTCGCAGCCTCCTCAGCCGGCTCAGGTTCAGGACGCATGTTGGCCCCCAGGACCCGAAGCAACCACCCACTGGTGCAAAAAGGATTGCCTGTAAAACCATGGGTCTGCTCTGCATGGCTTGTATTGTGCTTCACCTCTGGTGAAATTGGGAGAGACTCCAGCAACAGGTGAGCAATTGAAATCAGTCTCACAGGAAGGGACTGGCTTGTGGGAGCAGCGAACGACAACAGCTGGGGCCAAGAAGGCTTGCAGTGTAAAAGCCAAACCCAGTGTGGGCCCCGAGCAGGCCCCGAGAGGTCCTCTGCCTCTTGCCCAGGGACATGCCAAGCCACAGGGCTGAAGCCCTCCAGGAGCCCCAGCACGACACGGGGCCTGCCGGAGGTTTCCTCAGCCCAACGTGCTGCCCGGAGCAGTCCTGCGAGGCTGGAGTCCTTCCAGAGGAAGACAAGCCCAGCAGGACACTACACGGCCCCCCAAGCCACTGCCTGCTTCAGTGTGCCCCCGGCACAATGGCTCCCTCAGGCCTTAGGACCTCCAAGGCTGGTGCCAGGGCAAGCACCACACCAGGGAGAGGGGCAGGTGTTAGGACGTGGGTGGATAACGATTGCAGCTGTAGCATTTGCATCCAGCTAACAGGGAATTCTCTGCAGGGCAACAGCTGGCCGGTGCAGCAGGACATGCCTCAGCCCACCGAAGGCTCCTGGGGTGAGGGCACCCCCACTGGCGACAATAAAGCCCAATAAAGTTTATTGTTTATTGTATAGCGCGTGTCGTTTCGGTACCAAGGGGATCCAGGGAAGCGGCAACAGGAAAGGCAGCGGTGCGAGCCAGGCTGCCGAGTGCGGGCTTGCGCAGCACGCGCTCCGGGAGAAGTGGGAGAGCTGGGGTGGGAGAGAACACGCATCCGTGGCTGTGAGGTGCCCTACGGGTGCCCGGCTTCCAGGAGGAGGGCCCTGCATGCCGGCAGCGTGCCCATGTCCCGGCGGGGTTCCCGGGGGGGCCCACGTCCCCGTGAGGTGCCTGGTGGGTGCCCATGTCCCCGTGAGGTGGCAGTGGCCGCTGCGTGCCCAGGGCCCCGTGGGTCACGGCCCTCCGCAAATAATTCTAGGCTAATCACACTCCTCAGGTCGTTTTAACAAATTAAACATAACTTGAGATCAAAGGACACCTATAGGACTCACTCAGGCCTCAGAGGAAGCAGCCAATGATGAAGCCAACACCAACCACCAGGGATCACGGGCCTGTCATCCAGTAGCAGCAGCCCTGGTCTAAATCCCACCTAAGTTCCCAGGCACGCAGGACCCCTTCAGAGAAAACCGGGTACATCACAAGCTTGCCCACACTAATGGCCACCTGCCGCCACACAATCTGGCACACTAAGAGTTCGGAGACAGGGGCACAGTTCACAGGGACCGGTACGATTCCCTAATGGCACAGAGCACAGGCATCCAACACTGGCCTTCACGGCCACCCCCCCAGGGTCACGGCTGTGAGGTACATGGCGACTGCAATGTCCCAAGAGGAGCAGCCCACGTCCCGGCAGGGTACCGTATTCTGCTGAGGATCACAGGGAGATGTCCAGGTCACAGTGAGGTGGCAGCGCTTGCTCATACCCAGGACACTGTGGGTCATGTTCCCCCATGAATAATTCTAGATTAATCACATTCCTCCTTCTCACAACTTAAGATTTTGGTCAAAGGGGGTGCATTTGTGGCTTTCCCCCTAACATGGGCTGCCACTTTCCCCCAAGAGGATTTGGAGCGCAAGCGTGTCACAGCTGCCCACCTGGGGCACAGCGCTGAACACAGCTTGGATGGAGCTCTGGGCACAGCTCCTTCTCGCTGACAAGTTCAGGGCACAGCCTGTTTTGCTGATTAAGGATACCAATGAAACTCAGACACCAGAGTGAAAAGAGTAGGCGTATTTTACTAGTGATAACCAAGTAATGTAACAGAGTAATACAGAAAACATGCAGTAAGAAAAGGCAGAATAATGCACCCAGAGCAACAAATAGGAAAATACAGGGTAATGCATCAAAACGTTACTACATGACAGGGAGAACAGTGATTAAGAAAGATCCATCACCACTTGCATATGTTACCAACATCCAGACCCGCAGACGCTGGGCAGCCCCGGTTGCAGCGAGGATTTGGAGAGCCTGTCCCGGCAAGTGGGAAGTCCTACGCGGTGCCTCCACCCGTAGGTGAGGCTTCCAAAGTCGCTGTGAGTGGGTCCAGCCTTATACACTAGAGATCGACAAGCCAGAATAGCTGGCACCTTTGTTTTGAGCGGAAAATTTCTGGTTTCATTCTCCTGTTGGATTCCACCCAAAGCATGGCCAGGGCTCGAGGTGGGGAGACCAAGGGAGTTTCTAACAAGGCCAAATACGTGGGTTCTCAGCCTTGAACAAGGCTAAACAAGGGAAGTTGGATACATTCTCTCAGCATTTCATCCTCACTACTGATTATATTCTAAGCTGCATCTTTCACTAGTGAGCTTACATACTTTGTTAATGATTACGTATTAAGTTAGCAGCTTTGCCTTGGGGCCTGTTGTTCAGGCTTCAATACTTTAACACTTTAGCGCTTTTTACATCAGCATAAGCGGTTGTTATAACAGCACAATGGTTATCAGTTATAAAATATACAGGATTCATCTATAGGTCAACTCCGGCTTGGGCCTGTTGTCCAAGCCTTAGCACTTCACAGCCCAAACCATGTGGGACACAGTCCCGCTCCACTGCTGGGCTCGGTGTCTGCCAGCGGCACAGCAGCAGGAGCACCAGGCCTCAGAATGAGCCCATGCAGGTCCTCCCCAGCTCCACCTCGGCCTTCATCGCCCGCCGGCCGGGCAGGGAAAGGCACTGTGACATCACAGAGCCTTGTGTGACATCACAGAGCCTTGTGTGACATCAGCCTGTGACTTGTCACATCGGCAACCCTTAAAAGCACGGACACACGAGGCGGCCACTCAGTCCAGGTTGTCGCTGCCTGAACTCTGGTCAGGGTGACAGCCCCAGCCAGCTCGTGCATCGATATTTTCTCGTGCATCGATATTTTTTCCCTCGGCAGAGACCACGATGAGGCTCAGCCCACTTCTCTGCCTCACCATGGCTCTCTGCATGGTGTCTCTGTTCCCCGGTGCCAGCGGCCTTTCCATCAACACCAGCTGGTACACAGCCCACATGGAACTCCTTCCTGAGGTGCGCCAGAAGCTCTGCATGGCCGCCAGAAGGACTGCCTCCGTACTGACCAGCAGCATTGGCCTTCGCAGACACGGCAGCTGGGCCAGGTTCGGGACAGATGTCGTCCCCCAGGACCCGAAGCTAGCGTCCCCGGTCGCCGAGAGCATGGACGCCAAACCGCCCGGCAGCACTGGCCTTCGCAAACTCCTCAGCTGGTTCTGGTTCAGGACACACGTCGTCCCCCAGGACCCGAAGCAAGCGTCTCCTGTCGCCGAGAGCATGGACGCCGAACGGCCCGGCAGCACTGGCCTTCGCAAACTCCTCAGCTGGTTCTGGTTCAGGACAGACGTCGTCCCCCAGGACCCGAAGCTAGCGTCCCCTGTCGCCGAGAGCATGGACGCCAAACCGCCCGGCAGCACTGGCCTTCGCAGCCTCCTCAGCTGGTTCTGGTTCAGGACACACGTCGTCCCCCAGGACCCAAAGCAAGCGTCTGTCGCCGAGAGCATGGACGCCAAACCGCCCGGCAGCACTGGCCTTTGCAAACTCCTCAGCTGGTTCTGGTTCAGGACACACGTCGTCCCCCAGGACCCAAAGCAAGCGTCCCCGGTCGCCGAGAGCATGGACGCCAAACCGCCTGGCAGCACTGGCCTTCGCAAACTCCTCAGCTGGTTCTGGTTCAGGACACACGTCGTCCCCCAGGACCCGAAGCAAGCGTCCCCGGTCGCCGAGAGCATGGACGCCAAACGGCCCAGCAGCACTGGCCTTCGCAGCCTCCTCAGCTGGTTCTGGTTCAGGACAGACGTCGTCCCCCAGGACCCAAAGCAAGCATCCTCTGTTGCTGAGAGCATGGACGCCAAACGGCCCGGCAGCACTGGCTTTCGCAAACTCCTCAGCTGGTTCTGGTTCAGGACAGACGTCGTCCCCCAGGACCCGAAGCAAGCGTCCCCGGTCGCCGAGAGCATGGACGCCAAACGGCCAGGCAGCACTGGCCTTCACAGCCTCCTCAGCTGGTTCTGGTTCAGGACAGATGTCGTCCCCCAGGACCCGAAACAAGCGTCCCCGGTCGCCAAGAGCATGGACGATAAACGGCCCGGCAGCACTGGCCTTCGCAGCCTCCTCAGCCTGTTCTGGTTCAGGACAGACGTCGTCCCCCAGGACCCAAAACAAGCGTCCCCTGTCGCCGAGAGCATGGACGATAAACGGCCCGGCAGCACTGGCCTTCGCAGCCTCCTCAGCCGGCTCAGGTTCAGGACGCATGTTGGCCCCCAGGACCCGAAGCAACCACCCACTGGTGCAAAAAGGATTGCCTGTAAAACCATGGGTCTGCTCTGCATGGCTTGTATTGTGCTTCACCTCTGGTGAAATTGGGAGAGACTCCAGAAACAGGTGAGCAATTGAAATCAGTCTCACAGGAAGGGACTGGCTTGTGGGAGCAGCGAACGTCAACAGCTGGGGCCAAGAAGGCTTGCAGTGTAAAAGCCAAACCCAGTGTGGGCCCCGAGCAGGCCCCGAGAGGTCCTCTGCCTCTTGCCCAGGGACATGCCAAGCCACAGGGCTGAAGCCCTCCAGGAGCCCCAGCACGACACGGGGGCTGCCGGAGGTTTCCTCAGCCCAACGTGCTGCCCGGAGCAGTCCTGCGAGGCTGGAGTCCTTCCAGAGGAAGACAAGCCCAGCAGGACACTACACGGCCCCCCAAGCCACTGCCTGCTTCAGTGTGCCCCCGGCACAATGGCTCCCTCAGGCCTTAGGACCTCCAAGGCTGGTGCCAGGGCAAGCACCACACCAGGGAGAGGGGCAGGTGTTAGGACGTGGGTGGATAACGATTGCAGCTGTAGCATTTGCATCCAGCTAACAGGGAATTCTCTGCAGGGCGACAGCTGGCCGGTGCAGCAGGACATGCCTCAGCCCACCGAAGGCTCCTGGGGTGAGGGCACCCCCACTGGCGACAATAAAGCCCAATAAAGTTTATTGTTCCTGTAGCGCGTGTCGTTTCGGTACCAAGGGGATCCAGGGAAGCGGCAACAGGAAAGGCAGCGGTGCGAGCCAGGCTGCCGAGTGCGGGCTTGCGCAGCACGCGCTCCGGGAGAAGTGGGAGAGCTGGGGTGGGAGAGAACACGCATCCGTGGCTGTGAGGTGCCCTACGGGTGCCCGGCTTCCAGGAGGAGGGCCCTGCATGCCGGCAGCGTGCCCATGTCCCGGCGGGGTTCCCGGGGGGGCCCACGTCCCCGTGAGGTGCCTGGTGGGTGCCCATGTCCCCGTGAGGTGGCAGTGGCCGCTGCGTGCCCAGGGCCCCATGGGTCACGGCCCTCCGCAAATAATTCTAGGCTAATCACACTCCTCAGGTCGTTTTAACAAATTAAACATAACTTGAGATCAAAGGACACCTATAGGACTCACTCAGGCCTCAGAGGAAGCAGCCAATGATGAAGCCAACACCAACCACCAGGGATCACGGGCCTGTCATCCAGTAGCAGCAGCCCTGGTCTAAATCCCACCTAAGTTCCCAGGCACGCAGGACCCCTTCAGAGAAAACCGGGTACATCACAAGCTTGCTCACACTAATGGCCACCTGCCGCCACACAATCTGGCACACTAAGAGTTCGGAGACAGGGGCACAGTTCACAGGGACCGGTACGATTCCCTAATGGCACAGAGCACAGGCATCCAACACTGGCCTTCACGGCCACGCCCCCAGGGTCACGGCTGTGAGGTACATGGCGACTGCAATGTCCCAAGAGGAGCAGCCCACGTCCCGGCAGGGTACCGTATTCTGCTGAGGATCACAGGGAGATGTCCAGGTCACAGTGAGGTGGCAGCGCTTGCTCATACCCAGGACACTGTGGGTCATGTTCCCCCATGAATAATTCTAGATTAATCACATTCCTCCTTCTCACAACTTAAGATTTTGGTCAAAGGGGGTGCATTTGTGGCTTTCCCCCTAACATGGGCTGCCACTTTCCCCCAAGAGGATTTGGAGCGCAAGCATGTCACAGCTGCCCACCTGGGGCACAGCGCTGAACACAGCTTGGATGGAGCTCTGGGCACAGCTCTTTCTCGCTGGCAAGTTCAGGGCACAGCCCAAACCATGTGGGACACAGTCCCGCTCCACTGCTGGGCTCGGTGTCTGCCAGCAGCACAGCAGCAGGAGCACCAGGCCTCAGAATGCGCCCATGCAGATCCTCCCCAGCTCCACCTCGGCCTTCATCGCCCGCCGGCCGGGCAGGAAAAGGCACTGTGACATCACAGAGCCTTGTGTGACATCACAGAGCCTTGTGTGACATCAGCTCGTGACTTGTCACATCGGCAACCCTTAAAAGCACAGACACACGAGGCGGCCACTCAGTCCAGGTTGTCGCTGCCTGAACTCTGGTCAGGGTGACAGCCCCAGCCAGCTCATGCATCAATATTTTTTCGTGCATCAATATTTTTTCCCTCGGCAGAGACCACGATGAGGCTCAGCCCACTTCTCTGCCTCACCATGGCTCTCTGCATGGTGTCTCTGTTCCCCGGTGCCAGCGCCTTCTCCATCAAAACCAGATGGTTCACAGTCGAGATAGAACTCCTTTCTGAGGGACGCCAGAAGCTCTGCATGGCCGCAAGAAGGATTGCCTCCATATGGACCAGCAGCATTGGCCTTCGCAGACCCTGCAGCTGGGACAGGTTCAGGACAGACGTCGTCCCCCAGGACCCAAAACAAGCGTCCCCTGACACCGAGAGCATGGACGCCAAACGGCCCGGCAGCACTGGCCTTCGCAGCCCCCTCAGCTGGCTCAGGTTCAGGACGCATGTTGGCCCCCAGGACCCAAAGCAACCACGCACTGGTGCAAAAAGGATTGCCTGGATAACCGTGTGTCTGCTCTGCATCGCTTGTATTGCACTTTACTTCTGGAGAAATGGGGGGAGACTCCAGCAACAGGTGAATAATTGAGATCAGTCTCACAGGAAGGGACTGGCTTGTGGGAGCAGGGAACAACAACAGCTGGGGCCAAGAAGGCTTGCAGTGTAAAAGCCAAACCCAGCATGGGCCCCAAGCAGGCCCCGAGAGGTCCTCTGCCTCTTGCCCAGGGACATGCCAAGCCACAGGGCTGAAGCCCTCCCGGAGCCCCCAGCACGTCCTGGGGCCTGCCGGAGGTTTCCTCAGCCCAACGTGCTGCCCGGAGCAGTCCTGCGAGGCTGGAGTCCTTCCAGAGGAAGACAAGCCCAGCAGGACACTCCATGGCCCCCCAAGCCCCCACCCGCTTCATTGTGCGCCCGGCCTTGTCATTTCCAGGGAAGGGGTCAGAAGGCCTCATCTTCCATGGGGACAGCCTGCAGGGGAAAGGACACCATCTGCAAAAAGAGGTTGCTCTGCCAGATGGAGGCCAACATCGCCCAGATGCTCAGGTGCCGGAGCCTTGTCCGCCGCCTCCTCCTGAAAGAGATCCGGCACCGGTACTATGAGACGGTGGCACGAGAACCCAAGTCTAGATCCCTGCGCAACCCCAGCTAGAGCGTGCGCCCAGCGGACTGGCAACATAAAAGGCAGCGGTGCAAGTGAGTGCTGCTGTCCATGCGGGGTGGGACCTGAGGCTGGAGACAACAGGCATCCGTGGCCGTGAGGTGCCCCAGGGGTGCCCATGTCCCAGGAGGAGGGGCCCACATCCTGGCAGGGGGCCATGTCCCTGTGACGTTCCCAGTGGGTGCCCACGTCCCAGTGAGGGGTGCGGTGGTTACTCCCCATGCCCCTATAAGCTGGCAGTGGCCAGCACCTGCCCATGACCCATTGGCTTCCTCAGGCCTTAGGATGTCCAAGGCTGGTGCCAGGGCAAGCACCACACCAGGGAGAGGGGCAGGTGTTAGGACGTGGGTGGATAACGATTGCAGCTGTAGCATTTGCATCCAGCTAACAGGGAATTCTCTGCAGGGCAACAGCTGGCCGGTGCAGCGGGACATGCCTCAGCCCACCGAAGGGTCCTGGGGTGAGGACACCCCCACTGACGACAATAAAGACCAATAAAGTTTATTGTTCCTGTAGCGCGTGTCGTTTCGGTACCGAGGGGATCCAGGGAAGTGGCAACAGGAAAGGCAGCGGTGCGAGCCAGGCTGCCGAGTGTGGGCTTGCGCAGCACACGCTCCGGGAGAAGTGGGAGAGCTGGGGTGGGAGAGAACAGGCATCCGTGGCTGTGAGGTGCCCTACGGGTGCCCGGCTTCCAGGAGGAGGGCCCTGCATGCCGGCTGGGTGCCCATGTCCCGGCAGGGTTCCCGGGGGGACCCACATCCCCGTGAGTTGCCTGGTGGGTGCCCATGTCCCTGTGAGGTGGCAGTGGCTGCTGCGTGCCCAGGGCCCCGTGGGTCATGGCCCTCCACAAATAATTCTAGGCTAATCACACTCCTCATTCGCAACAGTTAAGAGCACCCGCACGCAGCAGCGCTGGCTGGGAAACACGGCAAACTCCTGCCTAAGAGCCCCCTACCATCTTTGTTTTCTAGCACGCTCCCGATCAACGAAATGTATGCACGTGTCACACAAAATGTGAATCTTCCCTCATCTATTGTTCAAGCACAACTTCCCCATCGTGAATCCATGCTGACATAAAGTGATTTTCCACAAAGTGTTTTATCCCTTTGCTAAAAGCAATCTCACCCTTGCCCAATACTCCACTAGTGTTAATGCCACCCTGGCTGTAAGCTCTATTGACAAAATTCACTCTGTCATCTGTTCAAGAGACTTACTGGGAAGTGCTGAACTTGTCCATCTCTGCTGTCCTGAGAGCAGGGGGGTTTCACAAAAGCAACCCAAGCCATGTGTGCACCAGGACTTGCTGAGAGCTAACTGGCCAGCCAAAAGCCAGAGCCACTGCATTCAGCACCTCCTTCTTCACCAAAGCAGTCTGTGCCAGGAGCTTTTCTCCAGATTTGGCTTTGACTTGCAGAACTAAGACAATGTTGGCTAAGTCTGCTTCCACACTAGGACTGCAGCCAGCAACATGCAGCACCAAACAGGAGACAAGAAACACCAGCATCTATTTGTTCTGTTTTTATTTACAGGGGAGAGGAGGCCAGTACTTCATCTTGACAGCTGTCTTGGCTCCTTAAGCCGTGAGAAGCCTCACCAGTTCTGCAGGGCTTCAGTCCCTCTTGCCTATGGCTGTACCTAGGATTAGCCAGTGCCAGCCCTTGATTATGGCAAAGCTGACATGCTACAGACATGGAGTGTCTGTAGACAGGGAGGGGGATAAAGGGCTACTGCCCATCACAGATCAAGAGGTAATGAGCTTGCCCTAGCAGGAGTCACTGGGGGAGGTGTTTCCTTTCTTGTTCTCTGTTAAAAAAAAAATCAAAGCTTGTCTCGGCTCACATGGGGCTGGAGAGCAATTGGAGTATTGAGTGTCTCAGGTCTTAAGCTTTTAACTATGCAGAGCAAAACCAATGCTCTGGAAAGACTGAAAATCATCAGAGAAAGGCTAAAGGTCCCTGCTCCAGGCTTCATGGGATGCCTATGGAACTTTGTTTCCAGTGAGGCATGTCAGTCCCAGCATCATGGGCCAAAGGATCTTTCCTGGCTACCATCCCACCACATCCCCTTCCCCGGCTCCCACCAAGCCCCTGCCCCAGCCCAGCTGCCCGACCTTGCTCTACAGGCATCCCCAGACCTGCAGTAGAGCCCCATCAGGCTCTCCTGAGACACAGCCGTTGCAGCACTACCAGGTTAGGGATGAATACTTCTCACCCTGGGCAAGGGAGGGCACTCCCTGGGCAGCCCTGGGGATGACATACTGTGAGGACACTGTGTCCTCCACCAGGACGCAATGAAAGGGACACAGGCCAGGCAAGAACATGCTCTGAAAAAGGGAAGCAGAGGACTCCTGGCCATCCAGTTTCATGCTACCCAGCTGGGACCTGTGGATGCCCCATATGGGGATGCTAGGTAGCCCAGAGAGTGCTACACACTGTTGCCGCCCCCCTCAGACAGGCTGCCTTTCATCATCTATTGCCCCTTTCTTTCAGAAGAGGCTGGTTCTCCCTTAACCATATCCTCCATCCAAGAGCAAAACCATTCCAGGCGAGGAATGACAGACACACCTCTGGCCTTCTGCAAGCCAACCTCCAGCCTTAAGAGTTGAGCCCAGGGCTTGGCTAGGAGTCCCACCACTCACATAGCCACTGAGCTCCAGAGGGGTTGAAGGTATCCATGTGCCATCCACACCCAAGCCAGGCAGTCAGACTGCTAAAGACACAAGCTGCCGTGTTTATATGATCACATACCCAGCATCACCTGCCAGGTCCTTGCTGGAGGGTGTGGCAGCAGACCCACACCTGTGGTGGGAAGGGGTGTCAGACACAGAAAGGGATGCTGTTGAGGGACTGAGACCTGGAGACGCAAAGACAGTCGGAGGAGGTATTATACATCATTCTCCCAACTCTCAGTGGTATTGTGCAGTGCCTGCCAGCCAAAACCAGGCTGCTCAGACCTGAATAGCAATGGCAGGAGGGGGCAACCCTAGCCCAGTCACAAAATCTAGGCCACACTCAAGCTGCCACCTCCACCACAGCCCGTCCCTTCCCTGGGATGGAGACCACTGCAATACTAAAGCACCTGTTGAATGCTCTTCCTTCCTTACCGCCTTTGAGGTGAAGATCCTGACACCAACATCTCCCAGGACCCTCTTCCCAGCCCCCTCCCAGCAACATTGAGCCTGGCAAATACCTTATGGCAAGTAATTTTACGTTATTCTGCATTTACACAAAAATAGAGCAGTTCTATATTTATAGAGATTTATAGCCGGGTCCGTGCTGGAAGAGTTACTGAGCAAGGCCAGGAGCTGTGGGTGGTCCAGGCTCCCGAGCAGCCGGCTGCTTCTCATTCAGCATTTCCAACATAGAAAATTAAAGGCATTCGTCTCCGTCTGGTTTCTTAAATAGATAAGGGGGGAATGAACGGACAGTATGTACAGAGGGGCAGTGGCAGGGCCCGAGTGCCCTCCGCCCCCAGCCTCCCGCCTGCCGCCTGGGGTCAATGAGGCCGGCTGCTGGACTCTGAGGGCTGCCGCTGACGGGGAGGAGTGTAGCCATTCAGGTAGCCGTTGCTCTGGCGTTTGCTGAGTCCTCCGTTAAGAATGTCCTGGATGTGCTGCACTATCAGGTTTATGGCCACTGTGAGCAAAAGGGAGGGAAAGACATGGAGGAGACATTGCATTAGGATCAGTACAATTAAACCAGAGACAAGCCAGAGATGATGACGCTGCCATCTCCCCTGCTCCCATCTCACGGTGGGGAGCTGCAGCCCTGCAGGGAGGAGCTGTCCCGCTGGAACTTCATCCCTTTGTCCCAGTTGAGCCCAGTACTCAAGCCAGCATGGTGAGGCTGATTCCAGCCAGGTGGAGGCCTGGCTGTCCCAGCTGCATGTCTGGCCTTGGAGAAGCACATTTCCCTTTGTGTGGGATGAACCAAGAGTTTGCCTGGAGGCACTGCGCATAGATGGACTCTCAGGCTTGATCAGAGCACGAACTCCCAGTTACTAATGCTCCAGGCAGGAACAAAGGGGAGAGGCTCATCTCAGCACGCGTGTGGTAACAGCACTCTCTCAGGTGGCAGTGGCCTGAGTCACCTTGTGGCAAGTCCTGCTACCTCCTAGCTAACTCTGCCACAACAGCCCAAAGCCTGCTGCCAGGACATAATGGCAGGGTCTGGGTCCACTCACCTTCATTATCTGCTCCTCTGGGAATGATGACATCAGCATACTTCTTGGTCTGGGAGGAGAGAGAGCACTGTGTTACAGAGAAAGTGGAGAGCCACCAGGCTGGGGCATTGTCCCTGCTTCCTGGGACAGGTCTTTCCCCTCCCCTTGCAAACCCAAACCCACTGGGAGGTATGTCGTTGCTGATAATACATTTTGGATGCTCTTATTTGTCTTCCACTGTGTTTTGAGGGCCGTGCTTTGCACCTTGACTCCATTTGCATGAGCTCCTACAGATTCCAGTAAGAGGAAGGAAGAGGCACCCTAACAAAACCTGAAATTAAAAAGCCTCACTATTGCAAGACTCCAGCAGTTGATGATTTTGGCAACAACCTCCTCCTGAATCCACCCAGACTTGGTACAAAAGCAAGAGTTGGCATGCCTGGGCTGTGTGGACATGCAGGGCACAGCCGTATGGTCTGCTTGGGATGTGGGGAGAATTTTCTACCAGTATCACTTGCAAAAAAGGTCTGATTCATGACACCAATTCTGACCTATTTTCACCTGCAGGTGCCAGTCTCAGTTTCCTCCCCTATTTGTGTCAGCTTTTACAGCCGATCAGCTTCCTGACAGCCAAGCTCTACCAGCCGTAAACAAGCCAGCCTGCTGGGCGAAGAGTGTCATCTGACACCTCCAGGTGCTTCCAGCCATATCAAAAATCACCAGGACATGCTGGACCATTTCAGTGCTGGACCACCTGGCCCAGAGCTGGTTTAGGAGTTGAGTAACAGCAACAGTGGATGCTGAGCCTGCTCAACATCCACATGCAATTGCTCTGCAGCTGAGCCCACCAGCAGGTTGCAAGTGGGAGCAGACCACTGCAAAGCTGGTGGGTAGGGACAAATCAGTTGTTTTCTACCCTCCTCGTTTCACATTTCATTCTCCTACAGACTCTTCAGCAGAATAGATTGATGCAGCATCTGCTGCTTTGCAAAGCTGTGGATTTACTTTGCTGGGGAATTGCAAGGAGGGGAGCCATCAAGCTGGACCTGCCTCTTAGGAAAAGCCTTTCTGGAATTACCCTAGAATTGGCCTTGGTTCCCAGAGCCACAACTGAGACAGACAGAGAAAAGGGTGCTGCCCAGGAGCCAGGAAAAGATCTTGTAGCACAAAAAGAATGAGCCCCTCTTATGGTAAAGGGCAGAGCTGGCCACATAGACAGGCACAGAGATGTTCCTGAGGCTGGATGCACAGGTTCAGTTCCTGCCTGTGGTGCTGGCCAGCAGTTCCCAGGTTGCAGGACTCTGTTGGCTCAGTTCCTCCAGAATAAGAAGAAATTCCTCATATAACTATTTGAAAGTAACTCATGTAACTGCTTGAAAAGCCTTGAGAACCAAGGCTCAGGCTCCTCTCCATGAGAGCCAGGAGAGGTGTGCAATGGCTAGTCCTGCAAACGCACTATTTCACCTGCAAGTTCTGCAGGACTGCAGTGGTCTCCCACATGCAAAGTCCCTGTCTGCTAGGGAGCCTTGCCTCAGTTATCAGCTCCCAAAGTAACTTCCTTTCTCCAGGCAGACCTTGTAGCCTTGACCCCAAGCAAGGTCTGTCTGCTCTACACCTTGGCCTCTCACCGCCCAGGAAATGCAACCTCTAAGGCCATGTCCTGCAGCAGAGAGCGAAGGAAGAAGCTCCCCTGCTCTCCCAAGCATCCAGCCAGCAGCACAAAAAAGGCAGGCAGACAGCCCAAAAGAGGAGGCAGACACTGCCTGCGGGCAGGGATCTCCCCTTCCCCGACTAGATGCAGACGAGGATCTTCCCTCCCAGGCTGGCATCTGCTGAGCTGCCTGGTGATGATTTGTCAGACCCTGTGCAGGGAGGGGTTTCTCTTGCCATGTCAGGGCCTGTGATCTCACAAAGAAGGCAAGCTGCTGGATAAATAGTGCCCATCTCCCCCTGCCCTGGCCAGCACTGGCACCTCCATTTTTGCCAGTGCCTGCAAGGAGGGAGCAAGGTGAGGCAGGCTGACCTGAGCTCTGGGGCACAAAATGCTCCTGTCTGAGGAGCTGGGCAGGGTATTGAGGCATTTTTGGCAGACTCCCATGGGTATCACTGCCCGTACTTACTGGCAAACAGAACTCCTCAAAGGCAGGCTTGACGAAGGTGATGTATTGAGATAAGATCTGCTCGA
This sequence comes from Strix uralensis, assembly GCF_047716275.1. NCBI lineage: Eukaryota > Metazoa > Chordata > Aves > Strigiformes > Strigidae > Strix > Strix uralensis. The sequence continues at coordinate 29,871,425 of NC_133979.1, read as the reverse complement.
GGTCCCTGCCTCGCTCACTGATGTCTCGTAGCACTGCAGGGAAGATGTAAGGCACAGTCAGGAGCTGAGACATGAATCGCTCCATCCCCCTTCCCTTCAGTACAGCCTTTGGCTAGCCACCCAAGTATTTTGCTCGAGGTCTCCATTCCTGGAAGCTGCTGCCCACAAGTCCAAGCACACCCCAGCCCAGCTACATGCTTTTAACCCGCTTCCAAGCTTTCCCTGGAGCCAAGGGCTGGCTGACCTGACCAAGGGCTTTTCTTGGCCTCCCTCCCTTCTCAGCTCTGCAAGCACATTCCAGCTGTAATCAGTGCCACGCCAGTCCTAACTGTTCCCAGCCTCAGCCCTTGCATCCCTCCTGTCACTCTGCCCTGCCCTTGGCCTAAGCATGGGGCATTCTCCTAGTCATCCCAAGGCAGAAGTGCCCAAAGAATGGAAAAGCAGTGGGGTTCACCCATACACACATTAAGGCGCAGTTTAAAACTCAGGTCTGCAGAGGTGAGGAGAGTAAAGCTCACCCACCTACCCAGCTCTGGCAGGCTCCTTGTGCTAGCCCCAGCTGAGTGGGATGGGAAGGCGAAGCAGGCTCCCACAACAAGAGGCTGAGGGGGTGCATGGAGGAGATCAGCTCAGGAGGAAGCCAGGAGGCAGGAGAGCAAGCTGGTCTCCTGCTTGTTCTGCTGTTTGGGCTTTATACCCTGGTTGCATGAGGTATTTGGGCCATTGCCACCTCTGGTCTGAAGCCACTTCAGCATGGACAAGTGCCCCAGTTCAGCAGAAATTCAATCCACGGGTAGGAGCCAAAACAGCCCGGTGGCCAAGCAGACGGCTCTTGGCTCTCCCCAAGGGGCTGGCTGGCTTCTCCCCAGCATGCTAGCGCCTGGCACTGGGTTTGGCATGAGCCTTCTCCACGTGCCGAGCAGAGCCAAGCCATGGCACTGCCAGCCTGTGTGACCTGCTCAGCAGCCATCGCCTGTGTGCTTGCAGGGCCAGGACAGTGCTGCTCTCTCAGTGCTGGTTTGGCACCGTTCCCGTGGCTCTGTTTGCCCTCGGCCAGCAGCTTCGCCGCGTGCCCTTTCACAGCCCTGCACTGGGGAGGTGATGGGGGGAAGAAAGGGCTGGTAGCAGGATGTGTGTCAGCTCCCTGCCTGCTCCAGGAACAGCTCAGCACAGCCCAGGCTGCTCTAGCCAGCTCCTTGCCTTCTCCAGAGAGCAGGAGCAAGCCCCAGCTCAAACAATACAGAGAAATAGGCAAGGAAAATAAAAGAGAGACTTTTGTTTCTCAGGTTCCACACGCTGTTCATTGGCTACTCTAGGGCAGGGAAGCAGCACAGCGAGGGTGTATTTACAGCACACCCAGCCTGGGATGGCATGTGGGAGGCCTGTGAGCTGCACAGGGTTAGTGCCCAGGCTGCAGGGGCTGGTCCTGACACAGCAAAACTCTCCTGTCCGCTCCCAGGGCAGACCACAGCAGGGCAATCACCCCACACAAAAACACAAGTCAAACACCCACTGTCTTGTACCTGGCCCCAAAGCAATGGCTCTCAGTAACCTGGGCTGGGACCACACACCCTATCTGGAGGTATCATCCTCTACTTGCAGGGCAGGCAAATGTCCCATGGACAGATCAGCACCCATGAAGAGCCAGCAGGCAGACATGACTCAAAACAGGCGGTTTTTGAGGTCTTTGTTTTACGGAAGCTGGCCAAGAACAGGGCAGCAAGGGACCTCAGCCAGAATCAGCTTTTCACGGATCAGGCTGTTTGAGGCAGCTGACAGACCTTGCCCCTTGCACTCTGGTAGCAGCGTTTTTCTTGGGAGAGGTGCTGAGATGGGGACAGTGCGAGCTGCACGTACTGAAGCCCAGCACTACTGATTAACTGAGCTGTCAGCTACATTTCCATAAACATCACATCCCGCTGCTGCCCAACTGGAAAGCCCATTGCTGCAACTCTTCAGGACTTCTGGGAGAGCAAGATGACTCAGGGCCATGTCACAATGCAAGATCCTGACTTTTGCTACAAGCTGCCTCCAGCTACGTTCCAGGGATGTGATTATACCTTCAGCACCTCACACACAGGCTCTCCTTTCCCAGAAATGCCAGGGAGACATACAGTAAACAGATTTGCTGTTGCAGTGGTCCTACCAACTGCTGACAGCAGGCCAGGAGACTGTCAAGTGGTCAGTTCCCTATCAGGAGGCCAAGGAGCTACCCTAACTAGGAGACACCAGCACCTCAACCAGCCTAGCTGCCCATTTGCAAGGCTTTATCGACTGATGGTGGGTGGGAGAAATACCCCAAGAATGGCCTGGGTCTTGGGGTTCAGGACCCCGTCCAACAGCTGCAGCACAGCAGGGTTTAGCTCTGTATTGTGGTGGACAGTTGGATGGTCTCGGTTCTTAGTCAGTGGGATCTCAACCAGTTCTCAAGCCCTGAGCTCATAGTTTTGTACCAAGTCCGAAGTGACTGAATCACACGCTCCAGAGTACAATTGGGATGCAGACACAGTCACGTGGTGTTGCAAATGCACATGGCAACGCCTTGCCTTCAGACAGCCAATACAGGGCACTGCCAAAAACATGGCTGAGTGTGAACCCAAGTTCCAGTACAGCACAGGATTAGGCTTAAGGGATAAGGGTCACATTGCAGGATCTTGCAGATGCGTATCTATGACCTGCTAATACATCTCCCTGCATGACTATGCTGTCACCTCCCTGGATGAGTCATGCGAGAACAGTGGGCAGGGTCAAGAAGGATGCATAAAAAGGAGCTTTTAGTCAGCACTGATGACATCCCAACAGCTGAGGAGGCTGTGTGTCTGTCTGACAGCGGGAGGGCAGGCCACACCAGTTCCATCACAGAGTGGAACAGTCCCATGCAAACCAGCAGTCCCAGGCTGACGCACTGAGACATGCTCCTGTCGTCACAGCACGGAGGTCTGGACAGGACCTCTTCTCTTAAGTCATCTCCTGCATCCTCAGACACCCTGTTGTGGCTGTCAGAGCCAAGTAGGGGTAGGGACAGTCCAGGCAGAACTGAATTCTGCCCCAAGAGTCCCCAAAGGCTTCCTTAGTTACCCAGGAGACTCAGGTGCTACATCAGTGACCCCACTCCTAAAGGCTGCTTTGAAATGAACAGCATCTCAAGTCATGCAGAGCTGAGTCCCTCCTATGTCAGCTGGCAACCCACAGCCAAGCCAGCTGGTCATGGGGAGTCCTAGAGAGGGATATTCTGGTTTCTAGGGCTCTTTGCCCCTAAAGCCATCACCCCAGTGCCAAGTACCATGAAGAGGCTCCACGCTGCACTGGCTGTGCTTGCACAGACCAAGATGTACAACCAGACTCCCTATCTGCATCACCCACGATGGACACCCTCACACCCAAATGCCATCCTCGGAGCACACCCATACCCCAGGTCCTGAGCAGATCTATCGGGCACTGCCTTCTGACTGAACTGCCGAAATGCTTCGCCTTGCCCATTGCACCCTTCCTCACTGGTACCTGCTGACCGGCAGTAGCTGCCGTTCAGCTGATGGCACAGGGCTGCTGCCACAGGGCCATGTGAGGACACAGCACGCTCAGTAGTCACACTGCTGCCTGCATCAAAGGAGGAATCCCAGACAAGGCAGAAAAACCCCCACTGAACCCTAAGAGACATGGAGCAAGGTGCTCTCCACTGCTTTAAGCTGCCCTGGGTGACATTCTGCACTGGGGAGGAAAAGCTCCCTGGCTACTTTGCTCACAGCAGCACAGATCTGTGCCAATTCCAGTTCTGTTCTGGTCACCATCACCTGCCTCTGTGACCAGCTGCCCAGACCAGTTAAGTGACACTTCTGTCCCTGCTGCACAAGGTATGTTCAGGCCTCACCTCTGCGGGACAGCCGGGTGTCTGCATCCGTGTCTACAAAGAGCTTCATGCGGAAGAGATCCCGCACCTCCTGGCTGTAGAAAGCCAGGATGCCTTCGAAGAGCACCACATCAGCAGGGTAGACAGTCACCGTCTCCTCTTTCCTAGCAGAAGGAAGGAGAGTCAAAATATGCTGGGAGGGGGGGGGAGGGAAACAAGCCAAGAGAGATGGGGGGAAGCAGCAGTGCTCCTAGGCACTGCTCCAACCCTGGGACATCACTGCTGCACCAGGGGGGCGACCAAGGAGAGGGCAGACCTACCCCACCGCGGTGGAGGGAATCCAAGGCATATGTACACTTCCTAGAAGGACAAACGGCAGAGCAGGAAGCAGCCTAGCCCTCCTCCCCCCACCTTGGCCAGCTGCTGCTTGCAAGTGTTATGTGCCAAGCCATAAAGCCCGGAAAACCTATGCATGGGAATTGACCCACAGGAACCTGCACGGACCAGCTCTGCTCCCCTGGGAACCAGGCAGCACCCCCCTGACACCACAGCGCTTTTGTGGGAAATGGAGCAGGGTCACACCATCCACGACCAACACAGGCATGCAAAAACAAGCTGAACACATGCAAGGGAAGAGTTACAGGAGCAAGAACAGTTGTCCTCCTCCTTTCCTGGCAGTGCTGGGCTGTTTGAGCCTGGTATACTTGTTAAAGCTGCAAACAGAGTTTATGGGGAGAGGAAGTGTGGATGGGGGAAGAAAAGAGGGGGAGGGGGGGGCATAACCCCCCTCCGCTGACGCTTGTATGTTGCTGGATGCCACTGCATGGCTGCGCAGCTTTCCAGACCCTCAGACTGCATCTGTATCTGCCCTGGATCCTCTAACCAAGGGGTCTGGAGTAGTTAGGATTGGAACTTTCGGTTGGTACGTTAGGCGCCTAAGAGCGGGCGCAAGCAGAGGGGCAGGCAGTTTGGGCTGGCAGGGCTGCGTGCAGCGCCGCAGGGCGTTAGCAGAGGCACAGCAAGGCAGGAGCGGCTGTTAGACCTGGAGTGGGAGACAAAGTCATAGACAGGAATCTGGACCGTCTTCCCTTCTGTGATCTCTTTGAGCGTTTTCACGATCAGCTCGTTGTCAAAGGCATCTGAGGAGAGAGGAAACATTACCCGAGGCAGCTTTGCAACCTCTCCCACCCACCAGATGCTGAGCTTAGCCTAGCCAGAGCCACTGTCACCCCACACTGGGGACAGCCAGACGCGCAGACTTGGGAGGAAAGCGGACGTAGCATGGCCGAGCTCTCCCGGAGCCCCTGGGGCTTCACTGCTTTGCACCAGCCTGGGATCTGGCCCGCAGAGATCAATACCGCCCTTGTACGGTGGCACTAACAGCCTGGGCTCAGGAAGGCATCTCCTCCAGGGCTCCAGCCCTCGGAGAGACTGCAGCAGTGTTTCAGCCTCGAGTCGCCAGACAGACAGGGCTCTGTTTGCTCGGTGCTCCCTGCCTCCAGCCATTGTCCTCATCGGGACGAAGGGACAGCAGCTCTGGAATTTCCCCACCAAGCCCAGAGATGGTTCAAAGAGGCCCTGTTGTAGCAACATGGCACGGCCCCCTCGGTGAAGGGGTTTGCAGAGCAGCTACACAAGATGGTTCCCTCCTTGAAGGAGGGACACGAAGCTGTTGGGTCCAGGGGGCTGTGCCAGGCCAGATCTCCCTGGTCCTGACCCAGCAGCACCAGAAAGGTTTTCAAACCAGGGGATGTTTTCACAGGGAGAAGAAGAGCAGCTTAAGGAATTTGAGGGCTCACAACCTGCCCTTTCTCATCCCAAACACTCCACCCCAGAGGCAGTTTCCTTCCCAAAAGAGACAGAGGCTGTACTGCAGGGGACATGGGTGGCCCCCAGCCACCCTGTCAGGGATGCACACAGCTCCACAAGAGCTTAACTAAGCCACCCACTCCTGCCCCATGCAGAGACAGAGTCCCAGTGTCCATGCAAGGCTCTGCTGGTGGAGTGGGGGATTTCTGCTCCAGCCCTCGCCCCCCCCACCACGTGGCAGAGCCCCGATGCTGTTCTGCATTCACCTGGGTGGTCAAAATTGAACTGGCCTTTGAGCGCTTTGGATTTCTGCTCTGAGGTGAGGACCCGGTAGAAGCTGTCCTGGCTCACGATCACCACCTGCTTCTGGCGGTAGTCCACCTCGTTCTGGCCCAGCAGCTGGACGATCTTGGAGCATACTGAGGACTGGGGAAGGAACAGCAAAGGAGGCAAGTCAGCAGCAAGTGGTGTCTGAGCTGTGCTGGCAGAATGTGCCCCGGTAACAGCCACAGTGAATGAGACGCTGCTTGCTGGACCTCCAGCCAAGAGTTCGTGGTCCCCTCAAAGGTACAGCCCAAAGCCCCAGAGGTAAAAGGGCTCCAGAGGCATCACCGCAGGTCCCTTCAGTGTGAAAGCAGCACCAAGCTTGCTCCCTGCCTGCCTCTCCTCCATCCCCATGGCCTACTCACAGCTCCTATTCTGGATACAAATGGCGGCAGGAAACCAGTCGGCTGCTGCCCAAGTTCAGTCGCACCCCCAGGGCCCTGTGGCCAGCTCCAGCTTGCCCAGCAGCTCCCCAGGGAGCAGAGCTGCGTGTGGCACCAGGGCTGAGCCTCCGCCCTGGGAGGCAGCCATAGTGCCTTGGTTCCCCCAGTCCTGGTCCAGCCCAGAAACCCCACCACAGCATGGACAGGGAGGGAGAGAGTCCTCAGAGAGGCAGAACCATGTTGTCTTCATACCCTAAACAAAGCCCAGGATGAAAAGACACCGGGAAGAGAGCCCTGGGACTTTATCAGGGATCTCTGCCACAGCTGCCAGGGCTGGGAGGAGCAGTCGCGAGCATATCCTGGTGCCTCTTGGCACAGTGAGGCTAAGGGCACTGCGGAGCCAGCGGCTGAAGAGCCACGTGGCTCTGACTGCTGGTGCAAGATCCCCACGAGCGCTGCTGGCACAGGGACCGGCACCTCGCACACGGTGTGGAGTGGCCTGGGTGCCAGCGGCCAGCACGGACTCTCTGCTGGCAAAGGGTCACGCTGGACCCTGCCATAGCGACACAAATCAGAGCACAGTTGGGGAACAAATCCCAAAGCCTGCTTCCGTTGCTTCTCCTTAGTCATACGAGTCCTTGGCCGCTGCGCAACACAGTGGTGTTAACTGCATCACTAACTGGCAGCCGGCATGCCTGCCCCAGCCAGCGAGAGCCAAGGTCAGGCTGGCGGGGGAGTGCTCTGCTGCCTGTGGGAGCCCTGCATGTCAGCCCCACAGCATCCACTGTTTGGGAAGAAGTGGGTGCTCCTGGTGCCAAACTGAGCTGCTTCACCTCTTGCAAATCATGCTTGCTGCAGACGCCCAGCTGAGCCACTCTGGGTCTCGGTTACCACATATACTCTCTCCACTGAGTGCTCTGCTTCACAAAGAGAGGTTTGCTTGCCCCAGCCTGCCTCCCCCAGCTTGCCTGTGGCTCTTTCCATGCTCCCACCTCCCTGCTGGCTCAACCACCCACTGCGTACCTGGCTGGCAACCTCCACATACAGCACTGAAGACAGCGGTGGTGAGAGGGAACAGGGAGGGGAATGCATGCCTAGCAGAGGAGGTCACCCCAGCAGGCAAAGGGCAAGGCTGTTTGCCTGAGAAGCTGGAAGACTTGACGGCATTCCTGTCCCCAGAGACTGTCTCTTCCCCTCCAGGCCAGGCTGACCTGACTTGGCTGTGACCGCTGCGCTGTGAGTCAGCCCAGCCCGGCTGGAGAGCCTCCACACGCAGCACTGCTGCAGAGCGAACTGGCTCGGGCTGCCTGACAGCAGTCCTTGCGGCCCTGGGCACAACTTTGGGGTTTGGGTCAGGGATGGGGTCTCCCTGAGCATCCCACCCTCTTCTCCTGCCTCTCAGGACTGGCAAGGTGTGCTTCCCCAGCCACATCAGCAGCCCTGCCCTGGAGCAAGCCGCTACCGCCCAGAACAAAGCACTGCAAGTCAGTGCCAGCCACTCGCCCTTCAGCACGTGCAGACACAAAGCCGGAGCCCATTGTCCGTTTCCTCTGTTTTCCCACTCCCCACATACTTCTCCAGCCTGTGTCAGCCCTATTTCTTACCCAGCTGTATCCCATAGGTTTCAAAAAAACAGGGCGTGCACGGTGCCTCTCCACTTGTCCTCCCTGCTCTCTCCCCAGGACACTGCTGCCTTTCCATGCTGCAAGGAGATGCAGCGCAGAAGCGTTCAGCCTTGGCCACAGCTGCCGAGGACACCAAACTTCCTAGGCCCTTTGCAATTAGGAAGAAACCACCTCCCAGCACAGCCACCCAGATCCCCAGCCTGTAGATCAGCAGGCTCCATACAGATCTGCACCAGAAACTGCTTTCCCCAGCCCAGGGGAAGAAGCAGGGCTCCTTTACTTTGGACCAGTGAAAGCAACACACCAGTTGCACTCACACTCTCCCCTTGGACCTCAGCATGTGGATGGACAATAAAATCATTGAGGGCATCAGATGGTTCCCGCCAGTCTTTGTTCTGCCTTATGCACACTAATCTCTCGTCTACTGATCCTGGAAAGTGGAGAAAAGAGTCCCCATCAGCTCTGAAAATCACCCTCCTTTTTCACAACCCACAGCTTGAGACATGGTCAGAAAAACCCGAGGAGAAAGTAGCTCTCAGCAGCTGGAGACAGGAACATGTTCTCCCACCAGTGTCCAGGATGAGGATCAGAGTGTATCCTGGCTGCATTTACCACCCAATGCTCTGGAGTAGCAAGCGCCTCTTGCGAAAGCATCCAGGCAGATGCTATGGACCTTTCCCTTTTCTCTGGCGAGCTTTGGAGAGCTACCAGAAGTGGTGGAGAAAGATGATCACAAGGACATCCTGCTCTCAGGACCGAGCTCAGGGTCAGCATACTGCATTGCCCAGGTGGGCAGGGATGTCACCTCTGGGCTCTGGGAAGAGGTACACGTGTCACCTTGGCCTCACAGAAGGCAGGAGGTGTGGGCCAGGGCACTGCTCATACATTATACCTGCATAAGTGCAGCGGGACATAGGGACAGCAGGGAGCATGTTCCTCCAACCCAAGGGTTGCATTCAGCTTGCCTTAGTGGGGCAGCAAACCTCTGCAAGGTCTAAGTGAAGAAGGTTTTTCCTTTTCTCACAAGCATTTGTGATGGAAACAAGAATGGTTCATGAGGGACATTCCCTGATGCCAGTCTGAATACCTTCTACAGCTGGACAGGCAGTTTTTCCCCTTGGTCGATAAACACCCTATGTTAAGGAGGAAGAAAAACCAAAAATGCAGAGGTTACGAATTCCCCTATGCAGTGGGAACAGAAACTCCCAGCCTCAGGAAGCGTCCCTCCAAATGAATGACACGTCCCCTGCTTAAACCCCTTTCTCCCAAATCAGTACTGCATGCATATGTGTGGCTGATGTTAATCAGAAGTGTGAAAACCCACTAATAACTGAAAATTCAAACAGTTTGGCTCTGGGGAGGCCTGCAGATGCCCAGAAAGACCAAGGTCAAAGCATGACTGTGAAGTACCGTGCCGGGGTGCAACCAGCCTGGATGCACAGTAACCCAGGGGACACGTGGTGCTGACACATGCACTCGGCACCCACTTGAAGGGACAACCTGGACTCAGATTCCTTCCTTTGCCAATTCATAACTGCTTCTCTCAGGGAAGAAGACGACAATCGTTTCTTCTCTGAAAAGCCCAGGACTAGAGAGGCAAACAGAGGATGACTTGAGGAAGATGACATGATGCTATAGATGAATCCTAGCACAGAAACTCCAGGATTTGAGTCCCATCCCTAGCTCTGCCCTGCCTGAAACATCTCATCTGCAGGAAGATGAGAGGCATGACAGGGCTCCTTGCCTCCGCTCGACCTCTTCCCCAGATCTACACTGTCCGTGCACACCTTGCCACGACCCAAAGCGAACACTGATGGTGATTCAGCCACAGCACGCTCCCGGCAACAGGATGCTTTCTCAAGCAAAAGCCTTCCCCTCCTCCAGAACTTGTTTAAAACTAAATATAGACAGGACGCAGCAGCTTCTGAGCCTCCATGGTTGCCAAGCAGACCTTTCCCATGTTAGCCACATAAAACCAATGCAGGACTTTCCAAGCACGGAGGCAGGGAGCCCTGGCCTCTCTGCTGCTGTTCATGACTTTCCACATGCTGCAGCAAGGAGAACTCAGCTCCAGGTTTGAGCAAACTGGCTGCGACCCACTGAGCTGCACTCCCCCAGACTTTGCACTTGAGCTGCTCCCTGGGAAAGCTGTGCAAACCAACCCACACCACACACAGATGGTTGAGAGGGAGGTATCTGCACATCACAGAGCAAGAAGCGAGCTCAGAGATGTTATTCCTGAACAGAAGCAGCTGCAGCTCCCCTTGCAGGTTTCCTCCTCTGAACCAAGCACACAAATAACCAGTGTTTAAGGAAGAAGTACAGCTTTATTCTGCTGGGAGGGGAAGACACAGAGGGCATCTGGGAAAGAGCTCCAGCATATTTTCCCGAAAGGATAGCGGTGGTGCACAAGGGAAGAAACTCAACAGACGGGTGTTTGGAGCCCTACCCCTGACATTTATTTGAAAGATATTAATTACATTACATATTTAATTCATATTCACTTATGGCCTATAGCCAGCTGCTCAGATATTCTTCAGCAGTTGACTAATTCCCCAATATTATTATGCAGATTATCCCACAATCCCTCTTGGGTAGCTCTGATCAGCCAGTGAATTACAGACGGGTATTAGAGAGAAAGCTGATGGACAGTGCTAAAGTTAACCACCATGTGAAGGTACCGGGCAGGACACAGCCGACGTTTTCAGCCCCAGGTTTGCTGCAGCAGACAGGGCACTATGGGTACTTCTGCTCCTGGCTGCTAAGGCCTGTCCCGGGCTAGGAAGAATCCATAAGCCTTGTGCATGTGGATATGCTAAAACCCACTTGCTCAGAGCAGTCCATCCATCCCCAGGGAGCCTGGCACTGCACAGGGATCTTCACACCAAGCTGCTCACTAGGGTCCCAATACAGCAGCAGGGAGGATTGGGAGGACCTCCCACCCTCCCAAGGACTCTAGACTAGACACCTAGCAAAAGTGATTTACTCCAGATAAAGTGATTCCAGCCCTGAAGAAATACGGAAGCTGTCGGTCCCCTGGGGAGCAGGTAAAGGGGGAAGGGCTGTGCCAGAAGCAAGACCTACCAGGAGAGGCACATGCTGGGCTCCAGTGTGGAAGGAAGAGAGGCAGACTCCTGCCACTGCTGCAGGCTGCTTGCCCCTGATCTAGGATGCTGCTCACCACGATGACAGCATTCGCCAAGAGAGCAACGTCCCTGGCCCACAACAAATGGTACAGCCAGCAGCAAGGACAGACAGACTGCAGCAGCCACCTCCCACCAGGGAGAGAAGCCCAGAGGACACCACTGCCATAACATAACCCCCTTCCTGTAGTATCTGGATGTGAGCAGGCTTGGCAGGGGCTGTCAATAGCTTTGCATCTGCAGGAGCCTGGTTGGGGCGTCCTCATCACATGCTTATGGATAAAACTGTGTGCAGTTTTAGGATCTGGCAGGGTTTTCCCTAAGATCACATCAGGGACCACTGGGATTACTTGTTGCATTTCTCCGATGTCACCTGTAGTGTGGTTCCCGTTCCAGGCATCACAGGGGACTTTTTCTCAGCAGGGTCCCTGAAATCAGGGGCCATGGTAATGCTGCCCTTCTCTCCAGCTCATCTCCTACAGCACACTAGTCACGCATTTCAGTCCCTTCTTGTAAGGTTATGTTAATCATAGGGTATTAGAAAGTGCTTGGTGGACTGGGGTGACACACAGAACAGATACCAAATTGGGAAGGGTCCCAGAGCATCTATTAAATGTCTGCCTGTGACTGCAGAGAGCTAGTTCATGACCCACGCAATCCTTTCCAGTCCTAATGGAGCACATCCGTATGGCAGCACTGGGACTGGAAACTTGCTATTCTTGTACCAAAAGCCTGGGCCTCCACCCAGAGCTTTCCCAGGCAGGTTCACCATTCCTGCTTTTCCCTTCGTGAGCCACAGGCCAACCAGTCTGGGACTGGGATAGCCAGGTTTCTCTTCACTCACCCTGGGACACTGCACATGTGATCAACAGTCCTGGGCTGGAGCATAAACAGGCACACACAAACACAGAGGATCTGAACACAGATTACGCACAGGGAGGAAAACAAACCCTCTAACACAAGCCCTCCCAATCCACCAGTTTTAGACACAGGATATTTTTCTCGAGTCCCTGCTGCAAACTCCATAGCCTGGAGCTGGCTGAGCCCACACGACTACCACAAGCAGGCTCCATAACGAACTCGCACATGTTCAATCAGTACCAGGAAAGGGCTGATCCATCAAAACGTCCTGTGTATCAGTCTGATCAGGAGCTGGCACAGAATAATGTTCTACTAGAAATTTTGACGAGTCTCTAGCACACATTGACACCAGTGTTTAACAAGTCAGACCTTGTGATTCAGGGCTCCTGTCAGCCATGAAACGAACATCACCAGGAAATGGTGCTGAACTGACACCGGACTGCTGCAGTCCCTGCTAGTCCCCCTCCCGTGGCTCCCCCCTGGGTCACTGCTGGGTCTCTCCTGGGCTTCTTTGCCTGGCATCCAGCTGGTGACATGGTACAGTGACCCCCAGGCTGCTGGGGGCAAACCTCAGCCCTTGCTAGTGTAGGGGACTGAGCTCTGTCATGCAAGAAGCCCCACGTGGAGAGAACTGCCTCATGCAGAGATGTGCTGCAGCTGGGGCCGCTGCTTCCCTGGGGACCAACACATCGGCTGTCCCACCCTGGCTGGGTGACACCAGCCTTCTTCAGCCTCCTGGCTAACTCTCTTTGGCAGTCAGCTCAGCCTCAGACAGTGGTTTTTGGTGTCTAAAGCAGAAGTGCCTAATGGATTAACAGTGCCGAATACACCTGGCTGAACACACGCTGCAATTTTGGTGCTCTGCAGTATGGAAACTCTCAGGCTGCATGTTCAAACAGACATTTTCAACTTTATGTGTTAACTCAAGATTCAAATGATGCAGCCACCGGGTGAGGGTGGCACCCATATTCAGCCCTCACTAGTCTGAGGGCCAGACAGCCAAGAAAAGCATTCAGCCCTTTGTAAATCTGTCTTTTCTTGCAGCCTCCTGTCAGAAGGTAGCAATCAGCACCTCGCTTTGCAGCACGTGGGGACAAGCAATTAATGCTTCAGCCTGAGTCAAAGAGCTCTCCCCACCCCTGCAACCACCCCAGCACCAGATGCTTCCAGTGCTGCTGGGAGCGAGCCACTCCAGCACTGCCAGCAGAGCTGCAAGGTCCCAGGAGCTAAGCTGGTGTGAGGACACATGGAGAACTTAAGGACACATCCCAACGTTTTCCAGCTCATCTCAGTAGTCAGTCTGCTGAACTTTCCTCCAGCCCGCAGCCTGGCTGCCTGCCTTGCATGCTGCAGTCCTTGGTAGTCAGGAATCTCTTGCGGGAGGGAAGGAAGATGCTGCTAGCACAAAGACCACAGGTGTAAGAAGAAAACAAGAACTTTAACACAGCACTTCAAAGCATATAGAGTGAAAGAGAAAATGTTACAACCAGCCTTGGGAATCCCTCTAAGGAAATAAGGCAGTTGCAATCCTCTCCAGCTTTGGCACAGGAGTGGGTCTTAATGCCATGTCATCTCCACATCAGGAGACTGCAGCAAGCTTTGCCCAGGCTGCACAGTGCTTGGATTTCAGGGGACAGTGGGAGAAATGCTGCCTCCCTGCAAGCTTTTGTGAAGAGCCTGTCCCAGCTGAGCCAACACAAAACAGCCACCATGCAGCTGGCACTGCCCTCATAGAGGCTGCAGCATCACAGCCTGCCCAGGACCTCTGCGGTTGCTCAGTTTTGCTCCCAACACAGTCCAGATTTCTTTTAAGAGCCAAAAATAGGAGAGTGTTCAGGTTCCTACCCCCTATTTGAGTACTGGAAGTTGCTCAAGACTCTTTTGCTCACTAGGGAACAGCAGCCAGCCTTTTGAATTTGAGTTCTCACCAATCTGCCTTTAAGAAATACCAGCCAAACACTCCCCCCAGTTCTTCAGGGAAGGCTGCCCGCTTCAGATGCCAGCTTCCCCAGGGCACCACACAACACAACAAGTTGTGGCAAGCTACAGACTGGATCCCTTCCTTCCACAGCCTGACTGTGCTGGTACATCGAGAGGGATGGGGCAGGGGGGACTGCAGAGCCTTTTTGCCCATCTCAGACTCAAAAGCAGCAGCGGGAGGATCTGGGGGGGGCCTTGGAAGGCAAATGTCCTCTTATCTTTGGGCTGGTGGCTGCCAAAGGGGTGTGTTATGACAACAACCCTCAATCGGTGTGAGGACGACTCGGATGGATTTGCTGCTTTCCCAGTGGGAAAGGTGCCTGCTTCGCTTTCCTTCGAGGAGCATTTCATTTTCACCCAGACCCAGCACACCGGCACAGCAGCCCCTGGGACTGGATTTTATCTGCAGGCAAGCCCTTAGCTGAGCAAACCACACCGGCCCCACCGCTGCTTTCCCCAAGCACACCTCGGCACCCAGCATCACCCAGCACAGGGCACTGTCACCAGCCAGATGGGGGACAGCCCCACTGTACCCCTGCCTTGCAGCTCCATCCAAGGTGAATTTGAGGGTCTGTGTGCACAAGGCCCAGGTCTTTTTTTCCTGTTGCTTCTCCTTGAGCAAACTTTTCTTCCCAGCATATTTCTTGTAGTCTTTTCCCACAAACTTTGTACTTATCTGCTGGATTCCCTTCAATGGGCAGCGCTGCACAGAGGTTTTTAGCAGCCAGAGATCATTGGAGGGGGGGAAATCAAAGCTGAGAGACAGGAAAAGCCAGTTAGTAGATCTCCCTTGCTAGAAAGAACCATTTCCCTACTTTCTTTTCTAAGGCAGCCTGCTGCTACTAAGCATTTTCACTTTGAAGTCGAGAACAACTGTGTCATATTGTACTGTAATCACTGCTTTTACCTTGTGGGCCAGAGACACAGCGTTCAGAGACATAACAGTTCAGCAGTGCCAGACACGATGTTATTGGGACAGCTAGAGAGAGGCAGACCCACGCATCAGAGAGCAGACAAACCCAGCGTGTTTGAGTCACCAGGAGCCGTACTGCAGGAACAATCCAGCTTTGGTTCCCAGTGGAGGAGATTGCATCCTCTCTCACCATCCCTCCCCTGTTATATCTGGATTTTTCCCCCTTGCAGTAGCAACAGCAGTCCAAGAATCAATAGAGTACTTAGAAACACATTCTTAAAACACTGTTATTATGGGCTGAGGTACAGCAGTTGGGTCATGCCATCCTTCAGGAGAAAAAGGGGCTCCCCTCCAAACACAAATCAACCCAGAGATATAAGGCTCTGCCTTCCTCCTCGGGTGGCCCACATTCAGTTTCCTTAGCAAGAAATATTTCAAAGGTATTGTTACTTGCAAATCTATTCATGCTCTCTGAAAAGCCTCTTAAAAATGCAGATAGAATGTCTGTGCTGCCCTGCACCAGAGGGCTGATTAGCTGTGGATCTGGTTTTACTGCTCTTCAAGAAGAATAAAAAAAAAAAAGTAATTTTCTTTTCATATTAGGATAGAAAGCAACCTACCTCAGGTTAAATAAATAAAAACCCACCGTATGAAATAATTAAAAAAAAAAATAGCAGCTGTAACGTTGCCGGAGTTGCCCTGCGCTGCAGTTTGGGTGTAGCAGCCCTCCAGAAAAACCCGCATTACCGCCGGCCGGCGCGGAGCGGCTCCCCGGGGCGGCGGGGCTCCCCCAGCCCACCGCCCCGCTCCTACCTGCCGCCGCCGGGGGCCAGCCCCTCCCGGGCGCAGCCAGGAGCTCCTTCTGCCGCTGTGAGTCAGCATTTGCTGCGGAATTTCTACTCCTTCTCCCCCCAAAGTTGGCCAGGAAAGGGTACACCCCCCCCACCATGCACGACCGACACCATTAAAGAGAAAATAAATTAAATAATTGCACCGCACCCAACGCAGCCTGCGGGTCTGCTGCGGGGCGAGTGGCCCTGGGGGACACTGCAGGTGAACGGGGGGCGGCGGGGAAGCGCTCGGTAAAGCCACGGGAGGGAGGATTTCGCAGGGGGGATGCCGCCTCCGGCCGGGCCGGGGCCCCGCACCCCCCATCCCTTCCCGCCGGTAGCCCCCGCCGCCCCCGGCGAGGCGGAGGGCAGCAGCAGGCTCCCGGCCCGAGGTGGGTAAAGCCTGCACCCCCACCCCCCCCTCCACGTGTCTCCGGGGCTCCCGGCCGCCGAGCCCCCGCAGCCGCCGCCCGGGCAGAGGCCTCGGCGGCCCCGCTCTCTTCGCCGGCTCCTCTTTCCCCGCGCCGCAGCGTGCACCGCCGGGGCACACAGCGAGCCCGCCCGGCCCCGCCGCCACCTCCTCCGGTACGACCCGGCCCGGCGGGGCCCCGGGGCAGCGCACGTGGCGGAGCGGCCGCCCGGCCCCGCCGCGCTGCCATGTGGCCGCCGGGCTCCCCCCCATCCCCCCGCTCCCAACCCCCCGGGGCTCCACCGCCACCCCCCGGAGCTCCCCCCCGCACCTTGCCGCTGGCCGTGCCGCCGCTGACCCCGATGAGGAAGGGCTCCCCGCCGCTCGGCTGCCCCTGCTCCTCCAGCCGCTGCTCGCTGTCCCCCGCCATCCTCCCCTGCTCGCAGCACCGCCTCGCCTCCTCCGCCTTCGCCCTCCGTGCGGGGCTGGATTTATCTGATGAGTCAAGGGCCTTCCTCCCCGCCTGGTTCACATCCCCGGCGCTGCGGCTCCCTGCCAGGTGCCTGCCGCAGCTGCACATGCTCCGGCCCAGCCTGGCGGCGGGGCGGCACGGCACGGCACGGCACGGCACGGCACGGCACGGCACGGCACGGCACGGCACGGCACGGCACGGCACGGCACGGCACGGCGGCCACATGGGCCCGCACCTCGCCGCCGCCTTCCCCCGCCCGGGGACAAAGGCGATGCGGCCGCCCGAGGCACCGGCCCTCGCTCCCTCTCCCCGCCAGCCTGGTTTGTCCCCTCTGCGTCCCGCTGGCCACAGCCTTCCGCAACCACCAGCACCGCACCAGTGTGGTCCCCAACAGGACCCCCATTACATGTCCCCCACCCTGGCTTCCCCCGCCCCAGCCAGGCCCTAGTCCTGCGAGCACTTAGGAACACTTATTAACGACCCAAAACCAGGAATAAAAATTACGCTTATGTCTTTGGCAAATGGGACCCATCTGGGAGGAGCTGCAAGCGCTCCGGAGGCCAGGATTCAAAGTCAAAATGCTCTTGACAAAATGGAAAAAGGCTCAGCAAAACGTGGGGTGCGAGTCCACACGGGCCAGTGCCAAGTACTGTACTTAGGTTGGGGTAATGATCCATGAAAATGCAAGATGGGAACCTGCTGGCTAAGCCAGCCCTTTTACAAATAACGATCCGAGAGTACAGTGGATCAAAGAGGCAACGCAGTGCTGCTGCAAAAAAGGCAAATGTCCCACTGGGACATACAAACGTCAGCAGGACACGGTAGCTCACCCTCTGCCGGGTACCAACGCCACTGCCCGCCGTGTTTTGAGAAAGGTGAGACCTGATGGAGAGACTCCAGCGGGGTCTCGGGGACAGCCTGGGGTCTGGCTTTGCAGAAGGACTGCAGGAACTGGGCGTGTTTAGTCTGGGGAAGAGATTGCTGCGGGGACACAAGATAACTGTTTCCAAATACATAAAAGGCTGCCACAAGCAGGAAGGGAATACATTTCTCTTACCCGTGGGGATTAGAACAAAATGTTGCCAGCTCAAATTGCAGTAGGGCAATTCAGGATAGACAGCCATTCAGGGACATTTTCTAAGTGTGAGAATGGCTAAGTCTTGGAATTGGTTGTTTAGGGAGAGTAAGGACTCTCGACCACTGTGGATTTAAAAAAAATGCACTAGGTAAGCTCTTGTATAGAAACTTTTTAGTAGAGTTGATCATGCATTGGGGCAGGGGATGGCCTAAGCGGTGTCCTCAGATTCCTCCCAGCACTGTTCATAGGATCATAAGTTTCAGCAGGGTTTTTATCTTCCCACTTCAATACAGTGAAACAGGTGTGGAAATGTTTGCCAGACGGGTCCCACGTCCTAGCCCTCACCACGCAGGATGTGAGAGAGGATCTCCTGGGAAGGTGTGACCCCTCTCTGCCCACCACTCCCCATTCCCCTCCAACCATGCCCCCACGGATTGCGGCTTGTGGCATGGGAGATGGCACCGTGCACGGCCGCTGCCGGGAAGGAAGTGCTGTATGCGGGCGAGAACTTCCCGCGGGGATGAATTCCAGTGAATTCGCACGGCCTCATGCCAGTTTCCAAGCGCTGAGCGTGGGCACGGTTCCTGCACACACCGCCGGGCCCCAGGGACTATTCACAGCTCTTCTTCCTTATCCCCCAACCAACACACCCGTGTCTGAACGGCAAAACCCCCTCAGGACGTAGTGACCTCCGGGGGTTATTTGATTCTCCTCATGCCTATGCTCACTGCTGCCAGCGTCTCTGCTGCCATGCTTGGGGACAGATCAAAACCTCTGCTGTGCTGAAGCTGTTTCAGACTGTGCTGTCCATCCCCCTCAGAGGTGAGCATCTCTGCAAGATGCCCATCGTGGCACTTCATCTCCTATTCCTCTTCTAAGCCAGACCCTTGACATGTGGCAGGAGCAGACACACTTGTAGAGGGAAGGATAAGTGGATGCCTCTTGATGGGCCCTCAAGGGGTACGAGCTAAGGATATTCAAGGCTTATTTATATATACAGAACACAAGGAGAACTTGCAAAGATGACATTAACGGCTCTTTCAAAATCAGGCCAGGGCTGTAAACTGGAAGTGAATCAAATCCAAGTCCCAGTTAGTTTCATCTTACTTCAAAACTTATCTGAGAATTTTACACACCCGTCTTCCTAGCTGCCAGTCACTAACATACTGTGCAAAGCAATTTTATTTTCAGTTTAAGTCTGGAGACTTCAGTCTATGAAATCTGTTTGGAC
Source organism: Strix uralensis (assembly GCF_047716275.1). Taxonomy (NCBI): domain Eukaryota; kingdom Metazoa; phylum Chordata; class Aves; order Strigiformes; family Strigidae; genus Strix; species Strix uralensis. The sequence continues at coordinate 29,852,520 of NC_133979.1, read as the reverse complement.
ATGTCTCTCTCTAATCTGGTTTTGAGGTTACCTCCATAAATATTATCTCTGCTGTATCTAGAATGTTTGTAGACTGCACTGACCTCTAACTCACACGTCCAGAGCTATGTATTACGCAAATGCTTTCCTTTTTCTCATATCCCAGGCTTGTTAGATAGAATCAAATTGCACCCAACTCTTCATCTGTCCTTTACATGTTGATCAAAGCACAGAATGCTGTTTTAAAAAGGAAATGCCATTGAGAGTAATATGCCTTCTGTTGTCTCAAAAAAACCTGCTGATAAGGATCCTGGTGTGATTCAAAATGACAGGATGAAATTACAAAGAGCCCGTGTCACCTCTACCTCCAGTTCAAAGCACGAACACTAGAGAGGAAAGATGTTCATGTCATTGACCATCTCCTGCTGGCCTGGCTTCTGCCACATAGGTATTCTGTGAAAGACCATGTTCAGTGTTGATAACTGATCTTGTGTGAATCATTTCCCATAGCGGTATAAGAGAAAGTATTTCTAAACATTGCCTTGATTGATACTGATACATCTCACAGCCAGGAAAGCCAGGAAGCTCTAAAGAGAGGGAGAGATGGTGGAGGATGGCATACAGCACAGCACGAGGTGGCACACAGCAGGGCACAAAATATTATCACGGGTCCTGCCACACCATCAGCCATTAACATCTTCCTGCTCCTCACCCTAAACTGAAGTATCCATCCTTAATTTCATCCCTGTCTCCTTGATGGCTCTCACTCCCACTGGACTCCTTGTTGCTCATGGCCGGGTTCTACTCTCAGTTCCCCCCCGAATCTTGCAGAAAGCTCCCGGTGCCTGGAGACGGCACTGGGACTTTCCTCAAGGCACAGAGGGTGCTTAGCTGCAACTTTCAGTGATGCCTGAGTCATTGCTTCGCCACCTGCACACATGTGGCTTTCGTGTTTCCTGGTATGCAAATGTCACCAGGCTCCAGAGGATTTGTTTGCTGTCTAATCTCACACCCTCACTTACTACTTGCACTGCCTTCTCTGAACTACGGTTTTGTCACTGTCTGAATGGAGTGTTTAATTTAAGGGCGATGGTAGGGCTTTTCACCTTATTTTTCACTCAGCTCTGTGCATGTAATCCCATAGGGCATCGCTCTTCACTGTCAGCAAACTCCTCGTTGTGCAAGGACAGGCACAAACCTGCCCTTCCCTGCCTGCCCTGTTTCCTTTTCTTTATTTCTGCTTTCTAGGTCTCCGTACCCCATTACAACTTGTGGATTTGGTCTAGTTCTGTTGCTCCAGGTGTAACCACCAGAGCCTCAATAAAAGTCAATTAGTCTCTCTGCTAAATCCTTGCCATTGTTTCACTGTCCTCGTTAGTGTTCTTATCCTCATCCCACCCGCAAATATTTTACGCAGGCACAGCAACGTACGATTTACTTCCCTGCTTCCAGCCCTCTGAATCACTGAACTCAGTACTCCGCTGCTGGTCGTGCTAGGAGCGTGCAGGCCAGCAACGAATCCTGGTCAAGGGCGGGCAACAATATTTGTAAATATTGAATCCCAGAAAATGCCTCCTGCTGCTGTGCGCTGAGGATATTCACGCCAAAATAACCCAGGGCACAATTTCAGAAACCAGGAAGTTGCTCCAAGCCAACCCCTTCATGACTGAGAAGGGTATGTACAACCAAAGCAAACGCCTCGTGCGTCTTCCCCTGGAAACGGCCTCGGAGCGGCCCAGAGGGAGCCGTGTGGGGCACCACGGCCCGGCGAGACGCGGGAAGGGCGGTGGTGGCGGCAGGGACCTCACCGTGGGCCTTGCACAGGCCTGGGCACCACGAGGCACAGGTGTGCGGGACTCGAGGGGTGCTGGGGCAGGAGGACAGCCCCCCCGACCGCTGGGAAGGCGTCTGACCCCAGCCCCGCTCCCCAGAGAGCGCCGTGCCCGAGAAACCCCACCGCCATGATAGGCTGCGCCGCGGCAGCAGGCCGCGCCCCCCGAGGCCAGCGGGAGGGGCGGGCCCCGCCGCCAGCATTGACAGCTGCATCACCCAATCAGAGCGGCACCTCCTCGCGCTTTCCCCGCCCCTCGCTTTTCCCGCGGCTTCTCCCCCAGCGCCGCGGCGATTGGTCGGCGTCGGCTCCCGGAAGCGCGGGCGCTCGCTTCCGGCCGTTGCTAGGCGACGTGGCCCCCGGTAGCTTCCGGGTGGCGGGGTCTATTTCCGGCAGCGCGGCGGCGTTACCGGGACACGGCGGCGGGGGGGGGGGGGCGGGGGGTGGTGTTGCTACCACCATGAGCACCATGTTCGCCGACACCCTCCTCATCGTCTTCATCTCCGTGTGCACCGCGCTGCTGGCCGAGGGTGAGTGCCGGGCCGGGTTGTGGGCGCGTCCCCCCATCTCAGCGGGGCCGGTGGGGCCTGTCCCGGCTGGGCTGTGGCGGAGCGGGGAGGCCTTGGGGCCGGTCCTGGCCCGGTGGTGCTGTCCGCGGGAGGCATGGGGAGGGCTCGGTAGGAGCCGGAGGCCACTCCTGGCTTGCGTCGCGTAGGCCCGGAGCGCTGGGAGGCATTGGGGTCACTGGGAAGGGTGGGCGGAACGGGAGGGGGAGCAGGTGTCGGAGGAAGAGCAGGACAGTGAGGGTGTGAAACGAGGTTCGGTTACACAGGGCCCCCTGAGGCCCGGTGCTTGGAGGCCGGCATAGGCACCCTAGAGGACAGCGGTGAACAACTCTTGAACATAACTGACCTATGATACAAAGCAGTGTGAATTGCTTCCTCTAAAGGGAGAAAGGCTATGGGAGGATGGGCTAAAAGTTCTCAGTCTGCCTAAAGGAGGATACTGGTGTTTTTCTATAGCAATTGTAGAAAGGATGTGAAGAAATTGCCTGAACTTACAATGGTGGTGACTTGGGCTGCTTGAAAAGCCTTTTTAAATGGTAGGGTAATGAAATAGGCACAGCTTTTTAAGGATGGGTTGGACAGATACTTTTGGGGTAGTCAAAGGTCAGGCTGCTCCCTCTCCCTGGCACTGACCTATATCCCCAAATCTCCTTCATCCCAGAGCTGCAAGATGCTGTCTTTGGGCATTCAAGAGCAGGGAGAGTCCCAGGTAGAATATGATACTTGCTTTTTAGGAACCCTATTGTGTTGCATTTGGGGTTAGATGCAGTTGCCTTTCACAGCACAAAACTGTGTTGACCTCAGAAGCGTCTATGGCATTCACTTCTTGGCAGCTGGTGATCCCTGGGACTCAGCAGCACAGCCCTGTTGTCAAACCAAAGCTAAAAAGAAAAAAGCAGTTGTTCACAAACCACTGGTTCTGCACTTGTGGCACAACTTGTTTTGGTCATGTTTGAGTGCAAGGATTTAGACTTGAGAATCTCTTGAGGTCTCTTCTATTTGCCTTTTCAAGATATGATACTGTTAACGGGCAGGTCCTGGTAGGAATGGGAATTATTCCTTAGGCCTTAATTAGGTGCTATGAAAATGCCAAAGATTTTGTAGTGATTTACTGCCTTAATCAAGTCCTGATTTTAAGGGGAGCAGCAGCTGGTAAATATGAGCATGAAGGTACTGAATGAGCCCTACAAAACAGCAGTGCTCAGTAAGATAGCTGGTAACTTCTAAAGACTTTTATAGGCACCATTGCTACATGGAACTTGAGAAGAGGATTTGAAGGAAAGTGATGGCATAGCTTTTTGGTGATTTGTGGTACCTTTAACATGTTATAATGTGGTTTTGTAGACAGGACATGTATTTTTTGTGTATGTATTTACTAACTTGTATCCCTATTATTGCAAGAGGTCTTTACATACCTAATTACTTGCTGAGTATTTATTTCAGGTATAACTTGGGTCCTGGTATACCGAACAGACAAATACAAGAGATTAAAGGCTGAAGTGGAAAAACAGAGCAAGAAATGTAAGTACTTTTCAGACATTAGTGAATGTGTCTTGCTGCTCCTGTTACATCCTGCTTTAGCAGATGCCAAATTGAATAGTCTGTGCTCTGAGACATTCCTGCAGCCTCTTCTGCTAAGGGAGAGAACTTTCTTCCTGGATTTTGTAGGAGCCTAATTTTACAAGTTACACAAATCTGTACTAAGAGGACTTATTTCTGTCCTTAATTCTTGTCTTCTGCTGGAGGGAAGGCTAGTGCAAAGACCTGTTGTGTTGTCTAAATTGCCCCTCCTCTTAATGGAGGACAGGAGGGAGTAAGAAATCGGTACTGGCATCTTTCTCTTTCTGAATATGAGTAGCCATTGTCTGTATACATAGATTCCTTTAGATGCCTGAAATAAGTTCAGAGTTTCTGCTTTTCAAGGGCAGTGGAGAATTTGAGATCTGTAATAAGAAAGGGTTGAGTAATGAATGCCATGAGAGGAAAGCAGAATACGTAAAGAGTAAGAGTGATGATTAAGGGTGGGGGGTGACTAAAGACAAAGTCATGATAGAAAGGTCTGAGCTATCAGCTGGTATAAAAATAAATTATACTAGTGTAAGCTAGAAACAAATAGAGTTGAATAGAAAAAAAAAAAAAGTCCCAAGTTACTTCCATAGAGAGGAGATCTGAGAGGCCTGGGAGGGGTTGAACAAAGGACGAGGGAGGAAGGGAGAAGGGAGCAGAGGGTGAGCAAACAGAAGATATGCATCGGATATTAAGAGGAATGGTAAACAGGAGGGTCTGAGCATGGAGTGCTTCAGTGGACCTGTCTGTATCAGAAGCCGAGGAGCAGAGGAGAAATTCAGCTGACCTTTCGAACTCAATTGTATTCGCCTTACACAAGTTGCAGCAGTAAGAGACAGCACAGCACACAACAACTGGGTCCAAACCTGAGCTGGTTTTACCTTAAAAATATGTCACAGTTATGTCAGTTCTCTCAGTATGTGGGAGAACAATATTACCCAAGCATGCTCTTTCCAGTCTAGCTTATTCCAGCCTTCCCCTGGGCAAAATAAACTGAAGAGTTGAAGTGTAGTCATGCTTGTGTCACAGCTCCTAAATTAGGGGCTTTGGTCATCACAGCAGTATGAGGTGGGGATTGCATCTCTGCCTGCCTCACTTTAATCCCACTTGGCTGACAAAAATGTGTAGGGTGGAATTAGCCCCAGAAGAGCAAGTTGGAAAAGTAGTTGAAACCCAGCTGAAAATTTAGAGTCGGTGTCTGTAGTGTGTTTGTGCTGTGGAACTCCAAAAGCAGTTAGCAGGGTTTAATCTCTGGGGCTTAATGATTGCTGTAAGAGTTTAATGCTGTTTGTTTTTATAGCTCTCCCGATAGCTAGGCTATAATCTGTGAAGGGAAAGATGTGAGGTTCATGCATCTCAATTAGTTTCTAACTTCCTTGTTTGATTCCTCATCCCTAACAAAAAAAGAAAAAGTAAAACAGAATAAGGAATTGCTGAAAATTCAGCTTTGATTTCTGTTTTTGTTTGGTTTTCTCTTTCCTCCTGTGCTAAGGACAGCTGGCTGACCTGATGGCTTACAGACAACTTGCAAAGTAGACCACTTGAGCCACACCTTTCAACTGTTATCTAACACATCTGAAACAGGAAAAAACACATTTGAGATCTTTAAGCTCTCCCATGAGAGTCCTAGCAATCTTTAGGATTTGCAAAAACAAATGGACCAAGTAGTGTGCTGGAGCAGACATTGTTACTCACAGTCCTTAGTTTCATCTCTTCCTGTCCTCTCGCAGCTTTGTCTGAGACTGCTGCAGACATTATAGTAAGTGTTCCCAGGTAAACGCAGTGGTAAATTTGCAAGGCTGAAGGCTGTCTCTAGAATTGCTGTTGTGTTGTAACATATGTTTGCAAGACTGCTTGACAGTTATTTGTTCTGTTCGAACCATAAGGGAATTAGGGCTGTAGAGTTCCTCTGGGACCTGGAGGAGCCCTCTTGTTAGGGCTGGGAGCAATAGGTGGGCCTGAAAACAAAGCGTTCTCCAGTTGAGTTTAGAGTTGGGGGACGTGGGGTTATGTGAACTAGGGTTGGGATAGACTGATCAGGATTCCCCAGCTGGATTTGGCATAAGAAAGGTTATGGAGAGAGCATTCTGTGAGTGTTGGGTGTGTTGTGTCATCTGACACCTCTCTCCAGCATTCCCTCTGAGCAGACTTCCCTGTTTTTTCCCCTTGTGCTAGCCTGCCCATCAGAGATATGCTTGTTCTTTGGAAAAAAAAAAACTTACCACGGAAGAGGTGATGTTTAGGTATCTTGTCTGTACTAGTGTAGTTTTCTTAGCAGTTGTGACTGACACACACATCATGGGCATTTCAGAAGGCAGCGCTACAAATCCTTGTGTTGCGTGGAAGTCTGGCTGACTTTATTTCACCTGTGCTTTGAAATCAAGGCTAGAAGATCTGTGCTGAGCTAGTACTTTGTGTGGGATAAGTCCTAATGCTCAGGTCTCTAGGCTGGTTCAGTGAGCTAACAAGGAGCCAAGTCTATTCCTTGGTAGAGTAGATATGGTACAGATACATAGAGTTCAGAGTAAAAAAGGGCTGCTATCTGTTGTTAGACCATAGCCACGCTTTATCATCCTCACTTCTTGTAGTAGTCTTGTTACAGGTCTTAAATTAAAATGTCTCTTACTTCTGAAAAAGCTCTTCTTGCTGTCAGCAGAAGAGCATTTGCAGATGAGCAGCCCATTTACTGTGTTGTAGGTTCACTATGCTGGCTTTATGTTCGCCTTTTTGCTGTGGTGATAGTTGTTTGCAGATGCTTGGTGAGTGTCTGATTTGGAGTCTTAGTAACTTGGAGCTTAGGCTCCTACTTTTAAAATATTGAAAATGCTTCAGTACTAATGAATTGAAGAATGGGCAGGCTGTGGCCGACTGCTTGGACAGCATTTCCCCTGAGAATGCCTGCCTGTGAAGAAGGGATGTACGAGAACACAGGCTTTCCTGTATTCTGCTTCCCACTGCAGATAATCGGGAGCAGAGCTTGCCACAAAGCTCTTTTCATTACACTTGCTGAATCAAAAGTACTGTCTAGTACTAATGACAAATCAGCAAGGGTCATTTGCGCCAAAACTGTCCCCAGACTGCTCAGTTAACAATGTAATGGGCTCTTGACAGAGTTTAAAATTAACCCTTTAAATATTCTGATATCCAGGGTTTTGAATTTTTTTAAAATTATTTTTAAGTATTTGGTGGAGTCAGTCTTAGTGGTTTATAACTTGTTGATTCTGAATTATTTTCTTAGTCATACCTACCTTCCTTTTGTGCCTCTGTTCTCTGAAGGAATAAAAGGTTTTGTTTGGTGTGTGGAAAAGGAGTGGTAGTATCCCTCTGCAGATATGATGGAATTTCTTTCTTTTCACTTGGCAGTGGAAAAGAAGAAGGAAACGATAACTGAATCTGCAGGCCGACAGCAGAAAAAGAAAATAGGTAAGACTGGGAAAGGAGTATGGTGCCCCAAGAATGGGGGAAAAACTGAGAAACTTATGGAAGTGATTATCCTTTCCTTCCTTTCAAAACTCTTTATTTAAAGGGGTACTAGAGCTGATTCTTGGCCTGATGACTGGAATAGGAACACTTTTGCCTTACCCTTCCAAGACAGGAGACATCTAGCCTCCTGATGGTTTTAGTCAAATGCAGAGAAGGGCAGTGTCACTGAGAGGAGCAGCACTTCTTGCTGAACTAGTTGCCTTCCTTTTCAATTTGAGCCTTTATCCATGACTGTTACTAACTTCTGTTGTCAAAGCTCTTTGTTGCAGTGCACTGTCAGCTTGCAATAGCTATTTGACTGTATGATTGTGATTCTTTTGGATCTTCCTTTTTTTCTCATTTGAACACTTCCAAGCTGAAGGTGTTTGCCTGTTAACTGTAACTGCACTTAGATTTATTTCAAGTTTGATAAATTAATTTTGCTCAATTTTAGGTAGTGATTTATTTTTCCATTCTTCATTGTCAATGAGCTTAAGTCTTTCTGAGTAACGGTAACTCTTAAGTACTGAACTATGCAAGAACAACGTGGTAGATCTTTAATGGACATGTACTTTAGAAAGTTCTGTTATCTGCAGGACTCTAAAGTAAAATGTGCAGCAAAGTTCAGTTAAATTATTACAGAAATCGTGGCAGGAACACTTCTGAGAGCTCCTGGGAGTTGGTTTCCTCATTCCTCTTTAACACCAGGTAGCTGGATTAGTCATTTGATCTGTACAAAGCTTGGGAATAATTATAAACATATCTTCAAACAGTTCTTCCTAGGTATAAAACCTGTTATCGTTAGACTCCTGAAGGGACAGGAGCCAAAATTCTTCCTCTTGTGCATTTTCAGTTCTTAATCGTGAATAATCCCTGCATAGTCTGAATACTACTTGGTGGGTAAGGCAATTTGTTAATGTTACATGCTCTTGTTATATATGGTCACTTCTGAATGTGGGGCAATGACATTTTCGCATGGCACCATCCAAGCTATGTTCCTAGCAGAGAATATTTTACTTGTGCTTGGACTAAACTAATAAACAGTAGAATCTGAGGAATTCAGATGCTCCACCAATTTTTTTATATACTGAAATAATCTTGTTTTGCAAATGAAAAACAAAGCACAAAGGGACTAAGAACAGAACTTAGGAAATGACCACTGATTTTGTTTGCTGTCATACTTGCTGGTCAAGCCTAAGATACCGAGACTGATATTTTTTTTTTTTTTTCCCCCCCAAGTGCCGCATAACTTCAGTGTCTCATTTGTTTTCAGGCGAAGCTGAATTCTTAGTGTTTCTGAAAAATCAGGCCCTAAATGTCAAGATGGACATTCAGAAAATGACTCAAGAGCGTTAACTGCTTTTGAAATCTCTGATCCCTGTAACTTACTGGATGTCAGATCATTCTGCAAGATGTAGCATTGTTGTAACAGCAAATTTAGTTGTGCTGGAGGTTCTTTAAATTCTACCATTCTAGTTATAAATAAATAAATAAAGAGCTGAGGCTTTACAGATAAGTCACAGGCGTGGTACAGACCTGCCTCAGTTACCATCTGTTCTGTGCACAGAATAAGGCAGGAGGTGTGTGTATGCTATTACTTGGTTACACAAGGGATGAATCATGCACAAGCAGGTAGGGTGAAAGTTTAGAAGGCTTAATTTGGTGTTTCTTACTTATCAAACTTCGTATTTTTAAGTGTAGAGTGAACCAACTTCAGTCACACTGTGTTTAAATCACCTTTCACACTGCTGGAACAGGACACCTTTAAGATCATGGTGCAGCCTTTAATCATTTCAGCTTAAGAAGTGTGTTTGTTAGCTTAAACTTTGCTACTGCTTTCTGTGTCCATGTGCCCCTAGAAGAAAAGACAGTGACACTCCCAGGAGTCCATGTGAGTGCTGGGTAGACTGCAAAACAAACAAAACACAACAATGCTTCCAAATATTATTAGTGCTGTATCCCTGTATCCTTGTGGTTTGTGTTCCAATGGGCAGAATAAGATGATTTTAGACACTAGGGTGCTGCTTGTTGACCCAGTCCTCTTTCTCTGTGCCTCTACCCAGCAGTATAGCAAAGTACCTAAATGCTGCTTATGTATGACTTGGGCAGGAACAGACCATTTGTGTAAGGTGGTTGGTGTGATACCCAGAGCCTGTTTGGTTTGAATTTGTAGAAATGGGTGAGAACCAGCTCAGGTGTATTGAGGGATCAGGGCTGTGTTCTTTATCCCTATGTAACCTTTAGCCCATCAAAATAGATTGTCAGTTATGTAGCAGAGGGAAAAAACAAGTATTTGTGCCAAATGTGATTCCTAAAGAGCTGGCCTGTGGTTGCTGAAATGTCCCAGAACAAAGCTCTCCACCTGGGTCAGGAAGCAGGTGTCTGGAAAGTTCCTGCCAGAGGGGATGGTTTGTAGCTAGGAGCAATTGAAAATAGCAGTGAGTATTCTAAGAAATTGGATAGGGGTGTTGCTATTGCTTTTCGTAACACTTGTGAGTCCCTGTATTTAGCAGGGGCTTAAAAGATAGCTGTTGAGATTCTGTGCCGTGGGCCTCTTCTACTGAAACTTCAGCAGGGATCCACTGGTCAACTCACACGCTGGGCAGCCCTTCTGCATCCCCACTCTCTCTTTACTCACGCTGTTCTTTGGATACTTCTTCACCATCCACATCCTTACCTGAGCTAGGTGTTGCTTCCAGGTTCTAGCTGCCCCTCTGGATCCTCAGTCTGAGAGGAGCACAGTGGACAAGGGATGATGGGGACGTGGGACAAGAAAGGTGACAGGTGGTGGATAATGCTTGAGGCCAGAGCAGCCCTCCAGTGAGGGGCATGGAAAATGCCTTCCCAGAAAACTGGTCATCTTTTAATTTTGTGATGACTTAAGGACAGACTAAATTTCCAAAGTAGTATTTTAAAGTATTCTCTGCAAAGCATAGTAATACATGTATTACTGAAACTGAGGTAGAGAACATCTTTCCTCTGTGGAGAATCTTTTAGATGTGGCAAGGGTCCAAAATTCATTACTAAAACCAGCAGGATGTTAGCCTTGGTGAGGTGCAGCAATGTGTACAGTTTCAGAGTCCCTTCAGACACCTCCAAAATGAAATCCTTATATAATGTATTTATAATGGTGACCCTGGTGTGCAGCAAATTGATACTGCTGTCTCTCCGAAGTGTGATATGGAGGCACTGTCTTTGTTTTCTGGCAACATTGCTCATGCTGCTGTGTTAGTTGGTTGAGTTAGCAAATTTGACATTCTGTGCATTTCTTTCAAAAGTGCTGAATGTGTGATTCTAGCCTCCTCCTCTTTTGTGCCTGCTTTGCTGCATGTGGCTCTGATGGAGGAGCAGTTGGCTATGTACAGTTTTTCACTCTATACTGTCTGGCATAGAGAGCTGGAGTTGGTTTTGGGAGTGTTATTTGTTTGGAGAGCCAAGAAGGTTAAGTCTTCCTGGAAATGAAAACACTGGTTTCTAGGTTGGTATAAGTGATTATAACTGTTGTTGGTTTTGTCTTTCCAGAGAGACAAGAAGAGAAACTGAAGAATAACAACAGGGACTTGTCAATGGTAAGAAAATTAAAGCCAGTTCCTGATTGCTAAAGATTTTGGTCAGCTTTCCGACAGAAAGACTTTGATCAATTGGCAGACATAGCAGCTTTTCCTCCTGACAGGTCCTTCTGGATTATCTCTAATTAGAGATTTTAGTATGAGCCACAGAGTTCTCCAGCATTTACTGCCTCATCTCATGCCCAGCCTTAGCTATTTTCATCTTTATAAGCCTCCATGATGTTTTCAAAGTAGAATTAATTTGTCTGACTTCCTCTTGAAAGTTCTGTCTTCATAATGGTCCCCTGATGACTGGTTGGTTTCTGCTTAAGGAAGAAAAAATTGGTTGATTCCTGCTTAAGGGAGAAAACCAACCTGTGGAAGGTAACAGGACAGTTCTTAAGCACTTTTTTTTTCCCTTGAAGCATCTCTTCACATCAGTGGTCCACTCTGTGACTGCCTTTGTACCCAACTGTTGACCAGACTTCTCTTTGGGAGTTCTCTGCTTGCTTCTACAATCTCTCTGGCCTTCTGGGTCATCTTTTTCCTTCTATATTTCAGTGATGCTGTACAAAGCTTGTTCTTAAGGGTGTGAGCCCATGATCCCTCAGTGTAGGCCTGTTTTGATTATCTCTGACCTTTCTGCTTGCAGGTTCGGATGAAATCCATGTTTGCCATTGGCTTCTGCTTCACTGCCTTGATGGGAATGTTTAACTCCATGTAAGTATCAACTTTATGGATCTTTCTTAAATTTTCATGGTGAATATATTCTCCACCTTCCCTCTATCACTTGAATTGTTACTGTGTGTTTGGGTTTGTGTGTGTGGCAGGGGGTTTTGGTAGCTGGGGAGGGGGCTAGCAAAACCCCCTGCCATACACACACAAACCCAACACACACACGGTGACAAGAGTCCCTCCAAGAACCATAATTAATTTGCGTAAAAGGGATTGATATTTCATATGAAGATGCAGTTGTTTGGTCACCACAGGCATATTCTGCTCAAGAGGGAACACTGCACGCTGAATGCAATCAAACTGTACAAATTGCATTTAATCTGGTTATAACTCTTAACATCCTTTCTGCTTGGGAACATCTTGATCAGGGCAGGTTTGGTAGATGTCAGGCAAGCAGCTACAGTCTTGAGCTTATTTGGCTTTGCTGTAGTAGTGTGACCAAAGAATGCTCTCGCAGGCAAAACTGGGTCAGCTCCCTTGCCCTTAGAAATGAGCTATAATTGCAGTTTGTTGTTGCCCTACTTAAGGTGATCAGAGTCAAGATATTAACAGGTCCAGGCATGGGCTCTAATCTTCTTTTGCTTTAAAAATGACCTGGGATAGGTCTAGTTTTTAAAAAAAAAAAAAAAACAAACAACAAACAAATAAAAAAATAAAAAAAAAAAAGACAGAAAAAGCCCTAACTGGTTTGCATGGTTATAGAAGCTTTGTTTCAGATATCCAAGACTTGACTTTTTAATAACTTGATTCAGTCTTGAAGTGTGAACTTCCCATTGGCTGTTAAAGCTGAAGATGATACGAGTATGGTTAGAATAACCTTCAGGAGGCTGCTTAATATCTGGGCAACGTACTTGTCCTACAAACAGGAATTTATGTTCTGGGGCACCAAAACCTTTGGCCTCTCTGCTGGCAGTCCCCAGGATACAGTCAGTTGTTATTTTACTGAAGATCTGTGGGTGGATAAATTGCAAACAGGGGGTAACATAATAACAGAAGTGCCAGTGTGTGGACTCTTTATTTATTCAGCTTAGTCAGACTTCAGCATCTAGCATTCTCTGGAATGCTGTGAAACTGAGCAGAGGGGCACAGCACTACAGGACTTTAAAATCTGGATACAGTCTTTAGTCATTGATGTCTCATTTCACTGCAGCCCTGAGCAGGGATGGAAGTGCATTGTGAGTCATGTGCCCAGCAACACAGCGTCTGTCGGGCATTTTTAGTGCTGCACCAGAGGCCTTCAAGTGCTTGCCTAGCGGTTTGGGTGCAGTACAAACACCACCACCTCTGCCTCTGAGACAAACTGAAAAACAAACTAAAAAAAATCTCCCTACTTTCCTAGAGTGGGAAGAGTCAGTTCAGAGTATGCTATGACTGTAAGTTCTTGATGAACTTATAGACAGGACTGTAAGTTCATCGAGAGCTTCAGGAAGGAATTGATTTTGGTTAAATCCTGTGTGGCTCCTCCTTCCATAGATATTAACCTAAAAAAAAATTAGTTAATTGGTTTCTTCTCCTTTAAGGCCACCAAGGTTACTTGTCTTGTTCCTCTTTAGAGGATTCCTGCCCACAGAGACCATGCTACTAGACACAGAATTGACATGAAGCTTTTGGACATATCTTTCTTTTAGAGGGATCCTGAACGTGAACAGCAGGAGCAGCCAGACAGCTCAGTAATAGTTTGAAGTGAAATAGTTTTCTTGCTAATAGCTGAGGCTATTGAATTAAAATCTAAAGATTTGGCTGTCTGGCCTTTGGGGCTAGATAGTTAAATTTTTGCTCCTGGTCACAGTACAAGGTAGCTAGTGCATTTATATCTGAATGGTAGCTTTTGTGGGTTGTACCTGTGTTGTTTGAAGCTGATAGAATGGTTTGATGGAGCTGGTTCTCACTTAGGCACTGTCATTCTCTTGACATAGCATAAAGAACAGCTGCTTGTCTCGGGAGGAGAGTAATTCAGTTCTGAATTCAGGAGGCTCTTAGGCTCTGTCTGGGAAGCTGATACTGCCAGGTCATCCATCCATGGAGGCACTGTGGGTGTGGTATGAAAAGGAGGAAAAGGGTGGCTGACACCTGCAATGGCTGTAGCCTCACTTGCTTGCTTTTCCTGTTCTTGAATGAGTTCATTGCTCTGGGGAGATAAAAAGAGCGGGGAATTGCATGGAAGTAGCATGATGTGTCGCCCTTTGGACAAGTACTATGCAGAGGCTGCTGCTCTGTGGCTGGGTACCTCACCTTTGCCATGCACCAGCTTAGCCAAAATGGAAATTATTGTGATGACTGGCTGTTGTGGTTTAACCCCAGCAGGCAACTCAGCCACTTGCTCACTCCCCTCCAGTGGGATGGGGGAGAGAATCATAAGACTAAAAGTGAGAAAACTCGTGAGTTGAGATCAAGACAGTTTAATAGGTAAAGCAAAAGCCACTCACACAAGCAAAGCAAAACAAGGAATTCATCCACCCCTTCCCATGGGCAGGCAGATGCTCAGCTAAGTCCAGAAAAGCCAGGTTCCATCATGCGTAACGGTGACTTGGGAAGACAAACGCTGTCATTCCGAACGTGTCCCCCCCCTTCCTCCTCCTTCCCCCAGCTGTATACGCTGAGCATGACACCATATGGTGTGGGATATCCCTGGGGTCAGTTGGGGTCAGCTATCCCAGCTCTGTCCCCTCCCGACTTCTTGTGCACCCCTAGCCTGCTCGCAGGTGGGGTGGTGAGAGGCAGAAGAGGCCTTGACTCTGTGTAAGCACTGCTCAGCAATAACAAAAACATCCCTGTGTTATCAACACTGTTTCCAGACAAATCCAACACACAGCCCCATACTCGCTACTATGAAGAAAATGAACCCTATCCCAGCTAAAACCAGTACACTGGCTCTCTCTCTTACTAGAGTGTCAGTACTAATGGGGCAGCAGGGTGGACCATGCTGGAAGGATATGTAAGTGTCAAGAAAGCTGGTTTAAACCTGAAGAGCAGAATGCTGTGTTGAAGATGAGCAGCTGAATGACTGTTGTGCCTTAAAAGGTGTGCTAGGGCAGTGAGATCCGTAGCGGTGGTGGCCTCTAAGCAGATGGGATTTCTCCTGGGAGAGAAATCAGCTTCTGCGTGTCTCAATTTTCTCTTGTCAGAAACTTTTTAATACAATCAGTTCTCAGTCTTGCTCTAAGAGTTTTTGCATTTCAGTACCCCTTCATGATAGCTGTGAAAAGCTGTTGGAATTAAAAGCAGGTACCTCAGGGTGCTACTGCTGAAGTACTTGTCATTCTCACAGCAGGAATAACGCAGAATTTTAAGCCACTGGGGGATGTTACAGGGAGATAAACATCCGTTCCTAGCTCTTTTGCCAAACTGCCTGTGAGATGTAAACAAAGTTGGCGTGTGTTTGAGCTGTAGCTGTGTGAACGCATCTCCACAGGAAAGAACGCTCATTTAGGATCTCTTGAAACAAGAAACACCTGTTAGAAAATCAGTGCATGCAGAGAAAATAACATCCAAATATACACATGCTGATGAGGCATCATACACTCTTACTTCAAAAGATTGGGTCGACTGTCTGGGTTGGGAGAAATTTTTGCAAACTGGCCAGAATTCACACTCTGCCTGATGCCCTGGAATGTGGACCTGGAGGAGTTCCAGGAGCAGGACAGCCTGCTTGGAAAACGTGGTATCATCGTGGCTCTGCACTGCCTTCATCTTCAGAGCTAATGTAGAGAAGACTGTTGGTATTAAAAAGCTTTGTCGGTGGCTCTCTTATGCATCCTTCTTGTGCTGAGAAGTATAGCTGCTAAAGGAAAGGAAGAGGTATCTTCGGTTTATGCTCCAATTAAAAGAATGCCCTTTTGCTTAAAAGCAAAGAGCCCATTTTCTTGCAGTAACTGCAGTAGAGCAGGGTGATAGTCATCCATCCTTTATTTAAGTGCTGACTGTGTTCTGGGAGGTGATCTGCTAAATTTGACTTTTAAATAAAATGCACCAGTAAACTGCAAAACACCAACCAAGATTTTATGAACCAACAGCTTCTCCAGCTGATCACTTAAATCACTATGAAACTCTTTGACTGTGGCAAAACTGTTATTGAGGGCAGTCTCCTTGCTCTGTGGATGATTGGGTGTGGAGGGCTTTGGGAGAGAGGTGTATTTAGCCTTTTTGGTGTAGTGTGTGTAGAGGTGGGCTGGAGAAGGCAGCGTGGCTTTTTAGCTTTTCACGTGGTCTTATCTGCTGTGGTGGTCTGTTGAAGATGCTCAGTTGTTCTTTCTATAGTCAGAGACTCTTTTACTGTCCCCCATTGTGATTCAGTGCTTTCTTTTTCTAGATTTGATGGCCGAGTGGTGGCAAAGCTTCCATTTATCCCCCTCTCGTACATCCAAGGTCTCTCCCACCGCAACCTTCTGGGTGAAGATTACACCGACTGCTCCTTCATCTTCCTCTACATTCTCTGCACGATGTCTATCAGACAGGTAAGGACATTGCGGTGTGTCTGGCATGCCTGGAGCAGGGAAAGCACATCTCCATCCATGAAGGGGAGTCTATTACTGCCGTCCGGTTTTGCGTGCATAATCTTCGATCTGTTTATGATTTCTGTGTTTCCATTCCTGTGCTTAATTTTCAAAGCAATTCTAGGATGGGATCTTAAAAAAACAGCCACTATCCTTGACTGGTGGGGAAGACTTGACTGGAGACTTGCAGCAGGGCACTAGGACAGAGTTGGCAGAAAGGGGTTCTTTCCTTGTGCGTGTGTCCGCTAACTTTGTGGATTGCCATGTCAAGAGATTGTCTCCATTAGAAACCAATCTAAGTACTGCTTCTTAGTAATCGTGACTTTTACAGTGCTATGAGAAAAGAGAATTGTACCACCTTCAGGGGGAACTTGCTTTGTGGCTTGAGGTTCTATAAAGGTTCAATCAGTCCATAAATTTGCTAAAATAGTGAGGAAAGAGTTAAACCTGTTCTTTTGGGTTTGTCCTTCCTGTTTTTGCCGACTGCCTGATTTTTTTTCAGAGTCTTAAGAACTTTGTGTGGAGTCTCTCCCAGTGTTAGGGATGTGACACAGAAAGGGAGTCTGGTATAAGCCAAGAGTAGGCTACACGTAGCTCCCCAGGAAAGCTAGTTAGTCCCATCCTTTGGAAAGAGAAGCATCAGTGAAGATAAGGGAAGTGCCTGTTCAGGAAGGTTTGCTAGCTGCTTAAGTGGCAGAATGGCTGGTGAGGACAAGTGGGCCTTCTCAGTGCAACCAGAAGCCTACTTTGTTTGCCAAATTTCCCCCAGAGAGTGCTGGGGATAAGTTAATAAACTCTGGGGACTGGATGAATGCTGGTGCAACTAGCTGCAAATTATCTGCTTTTCTGTATTTATATTTCGTTTTTCTTTGATTCACTTCCTGAATTCTTGCTGCTTTTCTCCTTGACTGACTTGCTGCTTTTCCTCAGGGGGTACCAAAGGACTTAGAAAGACTTAAAGCAGATAAGCAAAGGGAAGTGGCGTATTATGCCAGCTGCTGTCAGAAGTTTGGATGAGCTTGATGGAGCAGCTTAATAATAGAGCGTTCCTTTAGTCACAAAGTGCATGCTAGTGAATTGAATTCTCCATAGCTCTCTGTATTGGGTCATTGTGTTGAAATGGATCTGTGTCTGGTCCTATGTGAAAGCAGATAATGAATTGTAGAACAATTTATGTTGAAAGGGTCACCTGGATGTTGTCTGGCCCACCTCCTCACTCCAAGCAGGGCCAACTTCAGAGTACCAAAGGCCAGGGACTTCCTCATTCTGTTTGCTACAAGACAAATCTTGTTTCACTTCCCAGTAGCTGGTGCAGTGTTTGCTGCTGTGAAATAAATGAGACCTTTTTAGCTCTTAGGATCATCTTCCTGAATTCCCTGGGATACTATGGTCTGATGCTGTTCCTTCAGGCAATCTTGTCTGGTGCTGCTCTCTGTTACTCACCTGTTAGATGGGACGTCCCTTATTTCCAATGTTGCACATTATTATATGAAACTAAATAGCACCATCAGCAAGATTTTTCTGCACCCATTGGGTTGATTGGGGAACTCCCTTGCTGAAAAATCCCCCATGGATTTTTTTGGTTGAAAAATATAATTCCTGTGGTTAGTTCTAGTCCTGGGCATTTCCTGATATTTCCTATTGTGAAATCAGTAGACAGCATGAACTGAGTGGTGGTCCAGTCTGGTTCTGGGCAGAAATGCTGAACTGTTTGCAGTAGGTTGGGCTTTCAGAAGAAATTCTGGAAAAAAATTGCCTCTGTGCTTGAGAGTTCACGCTGATGGCCCTGTGGAGGACAGGTGTTACTTTACTGTTTTGGAGAAGAGTGGTTTTGCTCCAAAGTATTAGACTGCAGTCTTCATAGTGCTGCCTTATCTACGTGATCGTAGTTAACTATACCTGCCATTCTCCAGCTGTTAGGCAGCTCAGTTTCTTTCCTCCTTGCTACCTGAAGGGAAGGGCAGAGACCAGCCCCATTAGTTTGTGCAGAAGCTAGGAACTGAACCTGTGATTGCTGGCATCCTGCTCTTGGCTTTATTACTATTTGTAAAAATGTAGGTGATAACAGCATTGGGAAGAACTTTGAAGGGCTGTGACATGCTAGGGGAAAGGGGAAGAAAGTAATTAAGGGCTTAAAATGGTGCCAAAGACTTGCTTTTAGTGCTTTCCATGACCTTGGAGGTGAAAACTTTGTGATCCTTTGTGTTTCACTGTGTGCAAAAGGGGAAATCTCGCCAGGTCAGCTTCAAAACAGCTGTTAGCCCAAGGGGGAAGAAGTGCTGTGGGAGCTAGTGTCTGGCTTGATGCTGCTGACACAGGAGGAGGAGTGGAGATGTACTAAAAGTCAGGGAACAGGTTGTGAACAAAGGAGGCCATACATCCCTCAGCCTTCCCTTAAATCCTGGAGCTGCCTGTGAAGGGATCAAAGACAGGGAAGAGACATCCTTGTGGAGCTCAGAAGTAGAGGAACTCGTGTGTGTGTGAAAAAACAGTGACCTGGAGGAAAATGCAGGGGAGTACGTGAGAGTGGGGAGACAAACTGGACAGTGATTAAACTGACATTAGTGGGATGGGCAGTAGCAGCATCAGGCAGTCTCTTCACATGGTCCTCAGGCATGTGGGGGTGATAAACTCTTCAAACACTGACTGGGAAGCTTGCTGCCTGTGACCTGGCCAGCATCTCCCAAAATAGTCAACTCACAGTGAGTAACTTCCTTTGCGCTGTTCCCAGCTCTCCCTGGCACGTAAATCCTGTCCCCTAGTTCCTCCTGCCTTCCTGTTTGGAGAGAGGAGGGTTGCTGGGAGAGGCCTTCCAGGGGTCCTTGAGCAGTTGGGTCTCAGCTGGGAAAGTCCGCTGCTGGGCTGGGCGGGAGGCATAATGTCAGGGTTACATCCTCCGTCCCTGCTCCTGTTTCTGAGCTCCCAGCCTTCACCTGTGCTGTTTGTGAAGAGGAATACGCTGCTCTTCCTCAGGCGTTTGCTGGTCTTCACTTCCTTTTCACACACGCCTGAACTGTAGATTAGGCTGCTTCTCTCTGAAATGTGTTCCCAGTGGGAATGGGAGCCAGCAATTATCCCTACTGCCAGGAGTCCACTTTCCCACATGGCCTGGTCTTGGGGCAGGGAGCCACTTGCTGTCTTGTCTTCAAACCCAAAAAGGGCCTCAAAGACAAAAGCAGAAGCAGCTCTTGTCCTTCCTGCAGTCATTTGAGGAAACTTCAGAAGAGCTCAGATGAGGAATTTGTATCTTTAAGTCTTACAGTCTTCCCTCCCTGCTCCTGGAGGTGATGGTCTTGTTTGTGTTGCAAGTAGACTCTGCTGACTTCCTTGTGCAACATGGCCCACAGCAGACAGGACAGGTTTCTGCTGGACCTTGCCCCAGCCCTGGTGTTTCCAGCTGTGTAGACTTCAGGATTGTTGTCCAGCAAAACTTGTTTTGCAGCTAAGTGCAGGAGGCTAAGCTGCCTTCCACGGCAAGATGGGGACTACTGTGGAAGGATAATGCTGGAGAGTGACTGTAGTCTTGAATCCACATACAGACAAGTTGTCATCTCTCTTCCCCTTGGAACTATTCAAGCAGATGGAGTAAACTTTAGCACCGCAGGTCATCTCTCTTGATACTTAAAGGAACAGGGAGGAGGCAGTGCACATGTCTTTGCTTCCATGGATGCTCTGCTAGGATCTACTCTGCTCCACGGGTGAGCTGGTAATAAAGCTGGTAGGATCCTGGTCCTGCCTGCTGCTGACTCTGCAGCACCCTCTGGTGTTGCTGAATCTGTCCCTTTGCTACTTTTGTTTTCTCCTTTCTGTCCATCTCTTGATTAAGGACGCTCTGAGAAGAGGAACCACACGAAGGACTCTCCCACAGTGAAATGCTCTCTTACATATTCAGTTGCTGAATATCAACCAGTCGCTGAGTTATGTAGGCCATGGACTAAACCTGATGCAATTCCTTGTCAAGTGTTCCCCTCTACTTTCATGCTTGTGTGTGGGCTGAAACCTTCCTTTGCATAGTCTCCACCTGGAATGACTCCCGATTTTTTTTTTTTTTTTTTTTTTAAATTTAGCTACTGTGGAATTACGAAGCTTGGTCTGCCTTTTTTTTTTTTTTTTTTTGTTCTCCTTGCATGATCAAAACATTCAAGAACTGTGACATTGCTATCTGACCTATCCTGACAGTTATTTTGGAGAGGACACTCACGTTTGAAGAGAATCCTCCTTCCTCCTTTTGTTGTCTTTATAGCTAGGACTCAGCTGGTGACATGAGGAGGACACAGTTGTTTCTTCTTTCTTTTGCATCAGATGTCCCTGTTTTGTCAGCACTGCATGAGCAGCATCTTGAGCTGTAGTTATTTACAGTGAAGGATGAAACTGAAAGAACTGCTAGCTCTTTGTAGTTTGTGCTGTTGCAATATTTAAAAGGAATTTCACAAAAACCAAGAAAAACATAATATTTAAATATTCTGCTCTGAGTTTTTAGCTAATGCCTGGCTCTGCTACTTAATTCTTTCCTTGTTTGTTGTTTTCCACTGAAACACCCTGCTCAGATGCAGATGAGGTCATCCCAATAGTCAGTTTTTGGGTTTTGCTACATATGTCCTGTTATACTGCATGTCTCCACCGAACCATTGTTCTGTCTGCATCACTAGCATTCATGTTAATTCTGTGCCTAAGCTCCTGACTTGAACTTGGCACACGCTCTGGTTGCCATGTTGCTGACCCAAATTCCATCTGCATTAGGAGAGAGCCTTCCTCGCCAGCTTGCAGACCCTCAGGCTCTGATGGCTGCCATCAACAGTGATTTCTGGAACTTGTGAAAACCGAGGGCTGCTTTGGTTCTGCCTCTGAGCAGATGTTAGGAACCTGCTCCTGTGTTGCACTGCAGTTAAATTGTAGGTTGATTTTAAACCAACCTGTGTGCAAAGACATTAATGAGGTACCTGCCAGCTGACTGTGTGGTGTTGTAGCTGGCAGTGGAAAAGAACTCTCAACCAAAATGTGGATTTAATGATCAGAAGACTTTTGCTGAGGTGGGGGAGAGTGGCCCTGCTCTCATTGTAGCTGTTGCGGATGGTTGTCTGGCTCTGTGCTAAGCTTTTTTGAATGCATAGGGCTAGAGGTCCAATACATAGTAGCTGGATTGGTAAGGCTGTGTGGGTGAGAACCTGAATCTGTTGAAACTAGTAGGAAGGTTTTACATGTAAGCAGCGTTGGGATTTCTTCCTCTGTCTCCTTTGTTACTGGTCTGACACTATCCTGCTCTTCTGTTCTTTTTTTGCAGAACATCCAGAAGATGCTCGGTCTTGCTCCTTCCCGGGCTGCCACCAAGCAAGCAGGGGGCTTCCTTGGCCCGCCACCTCAGGCAGGGAAGTTCTCCTAAAGCACAGTGACAGCCTTCACGGAAGGTCTGACCAGTGCACAAGACTGCCTTTGGGAGGTAACAAGCTGGGATTCTGCACCAGGCTTCACATGTCCAAGAACAGCCTATGCAGTATTGGCCACAGTCTTGGAAACATTTTCCATTTGGAGTATTCTACCAGCAGTTGTTTGCTCATCAAACCAAGAAAGTTCTCAGAAGATAACTTGACCTTTTGTTTCTGGTGTTTCTGAGAAATAAATGGCATGGGCATGTGTTTATTTAGGCGTCTCTTAATTGTGCTGTAAGACATGTAAAAATATGTTGATATAGTGCAGTTGATGTAATTTACAATGTAGGAATCAACTTGGATAGCAAGAGTGAGATCTGCAAAGCAGACAATTTGGAACGTTCAGAGCGGTCATGCTGTGAAGTGACTCTCTTGTCTTAGCCATACTGGCCATAGTCCCGTGAGGTAGGGAGCTGGGCAAGTAGGTGTGCTTAGTTCTCCCTTTGCAAAACTTGCTGCCTGGAAGGTGAGTTTTTTTTCACTGGCTCGGGTGACTGCAGGCACCGGAACCTGCCCCTGTGCCAGGCTGCCCTTGGAGGTGACACGTGTTTCTGGATGTACTGTCAGCCTCCGTCTTCCTGGCAGAGTACAGCCCCACAGAGATTTTTGTGGCATTATACAGCTTCTGTAAAAGTTGCTTGCTTAGGCAGAATCTGCTCAATTACAGAAACAAACCTGGCCTTTAAACTTGAGCAAATTGTTAAATTGCATCAGTACCATCCACTGCTACTGAACCCTTTATTGCCTGAGTAGTTATGACAGCAGCACTTTTGTTCATGCTCCTTAGTTTACTGCTAAACAGACTGATGATCAGTATGCATCTTAAAAGGCTTCCTTCTTAGGCCGGGGAGCTCTCTAGACTGTCTTCTGCTTCACCAAATAACTATCTGGATCAGTCTTGTTGGCTGGAACCTGCTCACCTTGTTTAAAAGGGCTCAATAAGTCCTCCTGCCACTCTCAAGTTAGGCTGCCAGTTTTCCTGAAGCAGGCAGTGCCCCTGGGGGCTGTTGATCTCTTGCTTCTGTGACCAGAGGTTTATCACGCAGTACCTCTTACTGGGAGTTTTTGACTAGATGTATGGCAAGGGGACAAATCTGAAACACCTTATGGCAGTGTGGAACATGTGCAATACCTTATTAAATACTAAATATTGGATTAATTCTTAATAATAAGTATGGGGCACTTTTATAGGATTATTTAAAGATAAATCATGAATGGGGAACCTGTATGCAATGCTCTACCTCTCAGAAAATGAGTATTTGGCAGGTAACAGAAAGCATCCACTGTATACTGATGCTGTCTGGCTCTAAAGCTGCATTTCTCTACTTACCCTTATGTCTGGTGTAGCTACAAACTTCCCCAGGGAGCAGCCCCCCATTGTGTGATTCCCCTTTCCCTTGTGTAGCCTCTCTTAGTTCAAGGGCTTCACGCCCAAGCAGAGCCAGAAACACCCCAGCCTGTTACCTGCATGGCTCAGCCTTGTTGAAATAGTTTATTCAGCAGCATGTGGTTGCTGGATCCAACAGGATGGCACTAAGGCAGCCACGTCTCATCCAGCGTAGCGACAAACTATGCCTCCGTGGCTTCGGACGCGTTAGGTGCGGTACAGTAACCTGCCCTGCTGCTGTCAGAAACTGCACCCTCAGCAAATCTGCACGCGTTGCATCACACCAGGCTTTGTCGTCTGGGGAGGGAAGCGTTTGCACATCTAAACATTACCTGAAAATTATTGATCTGTTGCTGTATGCTGGTTGCGTTCTGCTGTTGTTTGTTTGATACAGTAGTGGTTAATCATTGTTAACAAACTGAGGAGAAGAGCTTTCCTAACCTCTACCACTGAAAGGTCTGAATGTCAAACAACTTTACAACCACAGGAAGACTCTGTTTTGGAGGGAAAAAGGATGTTCTTGGTTCTGTTTCATGGATAACTTCAACAAAAAAAAAAACCCAAAAAAAAAGCTGCATGTTTCTCTTAAGATAAATTGCAACTGCAGTCACATCTTTGAGGGGGTTTAACTACTGCCAGCTGGTGATGCAGCGAGTGGTAATTCACATGTGTTGCTGCTCATCCTTTGCTCCATTGATCATCTCACACGCAGCCGTAGACCTGTTCGTTTCTGCTTCATTTTGTCCTTTACACAAATTGCAGCGTGATCTCGTGTCCTGTCCCTGCCCGCAGCTGTTCGAGGAAGTCTTCAGAAGCTCTGTGAAATACACCCATGGTAAAATATTACCGTGGGCGTTTGCTTTGCTGCAGCTCCGCCTTTCACTTGTACGTATCCACTTATTCTTCGCGAATATTAACAATTTACCGAAACCTTTAAAAGTTTTAAGGGGCGGGGGGGGGCTGCGACCTCCGAGCCGCTAGGGGGAGCCCGAGCGCTGGACAGAGCCGCGGGCCCCGCCCCACCCCCGCGGGCACGCGCATGCGTGCCCGCGGGGGTGGGGCGGGGCCCGCGGCCCTGAGGTAAAAGCGGGGCCCTACGGGTGTATCGCGTCGCGTCGCCCCCCGGGGAAGGATCTCCTCTCCTGTGGGGTTTCCCTAGTCCACCGCTTCCCCTCACCCCCTCCCGCCGGCCCAGCGGATGCTGGCGCGGTCCCGGTTGCTGAACCTCCTGCCCCAGATCTGCGCCCTCCGGCCCAGCCTCGCCATGAGCAGCGTTACCGGTACCGTCACCATCCACCAGCCCCTCAACTACCGGGCAGGTGCCCGAGTTCAACCCGCCGACGGAGGTCAGGCCGAGGATGTGTACGAGCCGGCCACAGGTACCGCCCCGCTGCCTGCTCGGGGTGGGGGGTTAGGCCTGCGCGGAGGCGCAGGGCCGGTGCCCGGGAGCTGCCTCCTTGGTATTTGCCTGCAAGGGCCGGGTGCCTTCGGCTTCTCCCAGCCGCCCACATCGGCCTCACCGAGCAGATGGTGTTTGATGCCGCCTGTGCAGGCGTCCTCAAGTGTTTTAGCGGCTGCGTTTTG
Organism: Strix uralensis; assembly: GCF_047716275.1. Taxonomy (NCBI): domain Eukaryota; kingdom Metazoa; phylum Chordata; class Aves; order Strigiformes; family Strigidae; genus Strix; species Strix uralensis. Next base: position 29,827,943 of record NC_133979.1, on the reverse strand, counting down.
CCTCCTGCAGCACAAGCCTGTCATCGAGAGTTTTTGGCAGAAATCAGCTCTGGCTCTCAGGCAGACAAAAAATTGAGCAGTGCCTGATCTTGGTAAAAGACATGATTTAAACATTTCTAAACCTAATTATTATTTTTTTAATTGGAGATACCTGGATTTCAGCAGAATCACTTCAAGGAATGTGATGCAGTAGGTCACTGACTGTCTCCTGGATTGCGGGGGGATCGTTCTCCCAGTCTCTGTCCTCTGGCTGAGGAGGCTGGATTCCCTCAGTACAACTAGTCTTATTATTAAAGACTGAGGCAAAGAAGGCATTAAGCACCTCAGCCTTCTCCTCGTCACTTGTTACCATGTTTCCTCCTGCATCTAGCAGGGGATGGATACTCTCCCTGATCTTTCTTTTGCTACTGACATACTTATAGAAACATTTCTTGTTATCCTTGATTGCTGAAGCCAGGGTTAGGGATATGGTGTAGTTGGGATCTGTCAGTGCTAGGTTAATGGTTGGACTAGATGATCTTCAGGGTCCCTTCCAACCTAGATGATTCTGTGTAACAGAGTCCTGAAGCTGGTGGCAGAAGTATAACAAACTCCAGTAGGAAATGGAGGAATTTTATAACAAATGGAGCTAATTAGTAACTAGAACATGACTGTGGAGGATGGCAGGTCTTTTAATTCAGACCAGCTGAATTGCAGCACCTCTTCTCTAGCTGATTACAAACCATTGGGAACTATAGCATGAAGTTCTGTAGCCTGGTATAGGTGGCTGGACTGAAGTCTTTGGGTTTTGATGCAAGATAAACCATATTCTTCTGTGCCCCTTTTCTGACGTTTCTGTCTTATTTAAAATGTGCCCAGGTCGAGTGATAACCAAGCTGCTCTCCTCTGGGGAGAAGGAGGTCGATCTGGCTGTGCAGAGTGCAAAGGCTGCCTTTAAAATATGGAGTCAGATGTCTGGCATGGAGCGGAGCAGGGTGCTGCTGGAGGCTGCCAGAATTATTCGGGTATGTTGTGGGAGCTCGCCTCCTCATTTGGAGAGGGGTGGTTTTGTCTCTGAGCTTTCTTGTGGGCTAATGTGGCTGTTGGGGGCTTCCAGCGGGACTTCAGCGCTCCAGGAGGAACGCAGGAGTTAACACCCACCTTTGACCAGAAGAGACAGTAGGTTGCCTTGGGCAGGGCTTCGGTCTTATCACTGTATTCAAGGCCAGTGTGTACCTTCTCTGCTTAATTCTGTTAGAAGACATAAAACTGAAGCCATCTGTTGAGATCTTGCAGGGCCTGTACTTCTTTTCACAGGTCCAAAGATTAAGTTTCACTGCACGTGATTGCAAAGCTGAGATTGCATAACTGTCACGTTTTTGAACTTTTGAATTGTTGGACGCTATTGTCACGTGATTGGAGTGTGTCTTGTTTTAGCAGTAAAAAAATGTAGGAATGATGGTTTTTATCTTAGATGCCAGATAAGACACATGGGAGAGAGAGGATACAAATAAACTAGCTTTATGACAAGCTGCATTGTGAGATAAGATGTTCTTGGACATCGATGTTAATCCCCATGGAGGCTCAAACCTATAACAAACCAGACCTTCTTTCCCCAGTGTGTATATTGATGAGAAAACTTTTCTTTCTGCCAGATTTCTGCTTTTGCCAGACTTCTGCAGCAGGGTAATATTTCTGCCTGGGAGATCATCTGTTAAGGGATGTTTCCCAGCTACGTTGCTTTGTCTGTCCTTCACTAAGACATCTGGATCCATTCTGAACTTTCTGTTTGCAGTTACTCCCATTTTAGTTCAGTGAATTCTAATCATTGTTTGCCATCTGGCTTCTAAGTTCAGGTTTGTTCATCTTTTAGATAAACAGGGATGTTAAGCAAGACTGGACTAGCAGTGAACCCCAGCAGCTGTCCGACATTCTGACATTCCCCTGGGCTCAGTCACCACTGGGAAACTGATAATTAGCAATTGGGACTGTACCTTTTAGAGACAACAGCCTCTCATGGCAGAGCCTGGCTTGCTGATGGCAGAGGCAGAGCCTCGTTTGGGACTTGCCTGAGAAGCAGCTGTCTCCTTGTGGAGTTCTGTTACAGGCTTCTCTAACATGCTGTCACTGTCCTGTGCCTCTCACAGGAGCAAAGAGAAGAAATTGCCACCTTGGAAACCATTAACAATGGCAAATCCATCTTTGAAGCCAGAGTGGACATTGACATATCCTGGCAGTGCCTGGAGTATTACGCAGGACTGGCAGGATCTCTAGCTGGTGAGAACGTTACTGGAGTTTGCTCTTTGCTCTCTGTCCTGCCACTTGTGATCCCTGGTAACTTCCAGGGCACAAGATTGTCTTTGCTGTTGATTTCTCCAAGAGATAACTAGTCGTTTTTCTGAAAATCTTGGAAGGATTTTCAGAGATCTCTACCTAATTGTCCTGGTTTAACCAGGATAGGGTTAAGTTTCCCCAGCAATGAGGGGGGAGCTCTAGCCGGGTTATTCAGATACCATGCGGACGTCACATCCTGGCAGGTCACATTTTCCTGGCGCGGAGCGCGGTGCACTCGTGGTTTTGTACATCGTACTTCAAACTGCTGTATTTGGTAGCTATTTTGCTCTGTTCATTGCTATCACTATTACTGTTATTGTTATTGTTGTTGTTGGTTGTGTTGCTATTGCATTGTTGTATTAAACCTTTCCTTATTTCAGTCTTGGGGCTTTGTATTTCACTCCCTTTGTGAGGGAGGGGCAGCGGCCGCGTGGTCTCAGACCCCGGCAGAGGCTAAACCACCACACTAATGCTGCCATGCTCTGTGTTGTTCCCAGTCAAAGTGGGATGTGGTCCCTGAGGCTCTGATAAGACAGGAAGGGACTTTGCTCTTCTCTACCTTCTGGCTGCTTTTTTTTCTTCACAGGTGAACACATCCAACTTCCCGGGGGATCCTTTGGATACACTCGGAGAGAGCCCCTCGGGGTGTGTGCTGGGATTGGAGCCTGGAATTACCCTTTCCAGGTTGCCTGCTGGAAGGCTGCCCCGGCCTTGGCTTGCGGTAATGGAGACCCTCTGCCCATGCAACCTTCTCTTTAAAGCCAAATGATCCTGCAGGGGGGGGGAGGAAGTGATTTAGAGGATAGAGCCTAAGATTTCCTTGAAGGAGGTGTTGAAGAATCAGCAGGACCTTCAAGCTGTTACTCTGGCAGGAAGGGAGAGGAAATGGAAGTGGGAACACAGCAGATGTGAAGGGGGCAGGGAAAAGGCTGATCGCTTGGCTTTGTCCCAGATGAGGAAGGTCTCTGGAAATGTCTGCAGCAGCCCAGCTCCCCCAGCCCTTTTCAGCAGGAAGGTGCAGTTCCTCCCTTTCCCCAGTTGCAGTGTTCAGCTGAAACTGTTTCCTCCTCTCTCAGGAGGATCTTCTGGGATCTGTTGAGACAAACTCATTGTGTGGGGTGGGGGGGGGGGTTTGTTTGGTTTTTTGTTCTTCTCCCTAAAGCAGTTTGGCTGTTAACCTTGCCTCTGTCTGGATTCTAGGCAATGCAATGGTCTTCAAGCCCTCTCCCTTCACCCCCCTTACGGTGGTGAGGTTGGCAGAGATCTTCACAGAGGCCGGTGTGCCCAAGGGGCTCTTCAACGTGGTGCAGGGTGGAGCAGCCACAGGCCAGTTCCTCTGTCATCACCCAGATGTGGCCAAAATCTCTTTCACTGGCAGTGTGCCAACCGGCATCAAGGTAAAGGCACCTTCACACTCAAGGACACAAGGGGTCTGTAGCGCCAGCCTTCCAGGTGTGCTGTGGATGTCGATACCTTCTTGAGTTTTTGTGCATGAGGCTTGTAAAGATGGGGTGCCAGTTGGCATTTTTGGGTCTGAGCAAGGAGCTTGTGCATACAGGGTTACACTGGGGCTCCAGTTGGCCTGTTGGGCACAGGCTCAGGCACTGGGTCCTTTTGGGAGAGCCCCTTGGTCATCTTCACTTGTTTAGCCCCGGTTGCAGTGAATTCTTTGAGCTGCTAAAGTGGGGTATCTGTGTGGGGAGGAGGGTATGTAAAACAGAGAAGCACTGGGAAAATGTGTGAGCATTTCTGGCCGTAATAGTTCAGTTTAGCAGCATACAACCTGTTTTTAAGCAGCAGGTTAGTTTCTGTGAATTTCTTGCCCTCAATTTATTCTTTAAAAAATGAGAAGTCCCTTCTAAAAATAAATTCTGATTTGAAAGAGGGGAAATAGTGCCCCTTGAACTCTCCTTACACATGTGTACCTGTGGGGTGCAGTGACACAGATGCAGTTACAGATGTCCTCTGGGCTTACGCTGAGCACGAGACTTCCTGCAAATGACTCCTCAGGTTTTGTTGCTTTTATTTTTAAGAAAACAAACCCCAAACTCTCTGAGACTGTCCCCAGCTTGCCCTTCGTGCTGCTTCTGTTGTGGGTGAAGGGCCCTGCAGAAGCTCTCCCTTTGGGTCTCTCTTACCTCCCTCCACCAGCCTCCTCTTTGCCAGTGGGTCACTTGTCCCTTCTGTCCTTATTTGCACCAGATCATGGGGATGGCAGCTAAAGGGATCAAACCAGTCACCTTGGAGCTGGGGGGCAAATCCCCCCTTATCATCTTTTCGGACTGTGCTTTGGAGAACGCTGTGAATGGAGCCCTCATGGCCAACTTCCTCACGCAGGGCGAGGTTTGTGTCCGCAGGGCAGGAGCGGTTCTCCCCAGTGTGGAGGGGTGGTTTGAGAATTGGGCAGCCGAGCCAGCCTGTCACCTTGAATGATGAGAGGTGCCCTGAAGCTCCCATCTTGCCACACGTTTCCCTGTGCAGTGTCACCAGGGATCAGAAGGGACGCCCTTGCAGAAGCCAGTGCAGGGTGTCCCAGCAGAGGGTACCTTAGCCAATGCCCTGTCCTTCCCAGAAGTGGAGCCTCTCTGACACCCAGTACCCAGCTCAGAGCAGCTGCCCCTGTGCCCTGGGCTCCAGTCGGGCACACAATGCTTGGAAGAAGGTGTGCTTATGTCCTCTAGAGGGGCAGCAGGTTTCAGTCCGGTGCACTGAGCCACAGGCCTATGGGGCTCTGTCCATCCCAAATTTGAGATCTCCACAGGTGCTGCAGGTTTTGTGTAATCCTGCTGGCAAATTGGTTTACCCGGACCATCTCTGGGAACTGAAAACTCAGCTCGAGTTCCCTTCTGCTGGTGACTTGATGCATTTTTGCCACCTGGTGGCATCAGTACTGCTATGTCCAGCATGGACTGTTCAGTGCAATCATGAGCAGCAGGGTAACGGAGTCGTCTTTGTCCCCAGGGACAAGTTAGCTCTTTTAGCAGCTGTGGAAGGGCCTTTCTGAGCACCTCTGTAGCAGGACACAAGCAGGGAAGGACTGTAGAGTGCTGTGTGTCTTATTCTGAGCAGCCTGTCCTGTATCCCAGGTGTGCTGCAATGGCACACGGGTGTTCGTGGAGAGGAAGATCCTGGATGTCTTCACAAAGGAAGTGGTGAAACGCACCCAGAAAATCAAAATTGGAGACCCGCTTCTGGAAGACACACGGATGGGAGCCCTCATCAACCGGCCCCACCTGGATCGTGTCCAGGGCTTTATCAAGCAGGCGAAGGAGCAGGTGAGATTGTGATGCTGCCTTGTGGCTGCCCTGAAATGTCTTTCTCTGTTGTTAGACACAAGAGACTGGCAGCTGCTTTCCTGCCCCACGTCTTTCCAGTTAAGCTGTTTTTTTGTTGTGGCTGAATTACTTGATAGATGTCTTGGGCTACTGGATTAAAAGTGGCCCACTGCACATCTCTGAATCAGCATTGAAGGTGACATATCCTGATGTTGTTAAGTTTTAGAGGTTATGAGGTACCCAGCATGGCAGCGTGTAAAACGTGATAATCCACAATGTTTGAGCTGGTTCTAAGTTGTGGTGACACCTTGCATACTTTGCTGTTGTCTCATTTGGGTTCCAGTTTTGTTGGTTGAAGAAAGAGCTTACTAAGGATCAAAGGCCAAATTTACAGGCTGTTGGAAACAGTCTCTCTAAGAGCAGTGACATCTACCCAGGCTTTTTCATTTTTTTTCTCCAGGTTTTATTATAAAGTGTAGAGATGGTTTAAATGTCAGTGCTAGGTATATGAGTAGGCGTAGCCAGCTTGAGGATGGGCTGGAGAAGGGGAACTGTGAGTGAAAGCCAGGAGAGCTAGACAAGGATTTGGAAACGGATGTGGGGAATGAGAGGAGAAATCCCCATCTCTGAAGTGTGTGTTTGATAGAAGTAGGTGTTTCTTGCCAGGTGGTGTGCTAAGGGACTGATTGATTTGCTAATGAGGCAATTCACACCGTGTGAAGATGTGGAAGTTAATGTGATACCAGCTGAGGATCTGCTCCTGGTTGTAGGTGCTTCCCTCTAACCTACAGTGGCTCCTGTGGCAGTTGCACCTCAAACCAGCATTGTTTGGACTTTCAGGATAGGTCTCACCCCTTGACCCTGATCTGTCAGTGATGCTCTGTCAGCAGTCCTGTCCTGGAGAGGCTCCAGGGAGGGCATGGGCACGGTTTGTCTGGTAGGCCTGTAAATCCATCCGGGAGTATCGGCCAGCCGGAGCTGTGGCAGCTGGGCAGGATGCCCCTGGACATGCCTGCATACCTTCTGCCTGGCTCTTTTTCAGGGGGCAGAGGTGCTGTGTGGTGGGGACCTGTACGTGCCAGATGACCCCAAGCTGAAGAATGGCTATTACATGCAACCCTGTGTGTTAGGTACGATCCTTCCTATTCACGGTACTGTGGTCTATGTGGGTGTTACTGAGTCTCTTCTAGAGAAAGCTGTGTTCAGACTAACCAGTCTCTGTGTATGTCCGCAGTGTGGACAGGCACTCATACGCGTGTACTAGGGAGAGTTGAGGCACCCAAGAACCGCATCCAGAGAAATCTCTGCTGTTGGAAGGTCTGACAGGGCACATACAGTTTGTGCCTTGGCTGCCTTAAGATGCAGGATGGGACTTGCTGCTCCGCTAGCTGAGCTGGGCAGGCTGTGCGGTGCCGAGTGCTGTCCAAAGGCTGTGTGGGCTGCTGAATGCCCAGGCTGTGCTGCTGGCTCTTCCTCCTGAAGCGTGTGTGCTCTGCCTTGCTTCCAGGGAACTGCACGGATGACATGACCTGTGTGAAGGAAGAGATCTTTGGGCCTGTCATGTCCATTTTGCCATTTGACACAGAGGAGGAGGTTGTGGAGAGAGCCAACAACACCAAATTTGGCCTGGCAGGTGGTGTCTTCACCAGGTATAATTGAGTAGCGTGGCTGGTGTGGAAGTGGTCTAGAGAGGGGAGGAGAAGGAAAATACTGCAGCATCTTGATGCTCCTCTTGCAGTGCCTGGCTTGGGCATGGATATCCTCTCCCAGAAAAGTTGAAGCAAGGTATTGCCAAGAGGGAACTTTGTAAATGACTGCACATCTCCTCCCAGTTTTTCCTGAAGGGTTAGGTGGGCCCAGCTGTCCTTCAGACTCCTTCCAGCCTGCGCTTGGCCTGCTGCCTGCCTTCCTGCATCTCTGGGAGACGTGCACCAGGAGCCTGCCACGCTGCTGAAAGTGCGCAAAGATGGCTGCTGGCCGCTTGCCGTAGTCTGCTTTGGCGGTGTCCTTGTCCTGCCCTCTCAAGTCAAATGCAGTTTTGAGTGTCCTTGCGAAAAGGTGCTGCATCCTTTGAGCAGGCAGAGAGAGCAGGGCAGATTGGGCTCCAAACATCGCTGCGACCTGCTGGCCTTTCTCTATGGGATGTCAGGTGGCAGAGGAGGAGGGGATGAATGGGAAGGCATCCAGCTGATTGCCCTTTTCCTGCAGGGATATCCAGAAGGCTCACAGAGTAGTGGCTGCTCTCAAGGCTGGGATGTGCTTCATTAACAACTACAACATCAGCCCTGTGGAGCTACCTTTCGGAGGATACAAGGCATCAGGTGAGCTCTGTTTGACCTTCCCTGGTATGACTACATGGTGGTTACAGGGGGTATGAGGGGCACCTGGGACTGCCTGGAGCTGTGTTCTCACTTCTGGCTTGTCCCTACAGGATTTGGCAGAGAGAATGGGCGGGCAGCCATGGAGTACTACTCGCAGCTGAAGACTGTCTGTGTGGAGATGGGTGACGTGGAGTCTGTGTTTTAGTGGCTCTGGAGCCTGCTCAAGGGAGCATCAGCCAGTTCTTGCCTGTCAGCTAGAGATATGGATCTTTTACACAGCAATAAAGTGCTCTAAAATTGTAAGTGCCTGGGGGGGGATCATGCTGGAGCAGCATTTAGCCATCCTGCTCCTGCAAAGGGGAATGTACACACAGGGCTGAGCCTGGGGGCCTGCTCTGTCCTGTCTGGTGGAGGATGGGAACCTCAGAGTAGGAAGCAGCACTACAGCTTTCAGCAGCAGCTTGTGCAGCTATGTGGGTGTTACTGGAGGCTTGTGTGCCTTGAACCCCATTGCCTTCCACGCTCAGTCAACTTCAGTTTTGGCTTCTTAACAAGTATGACCCTACTCAGTGCACATATGAGAACTTGGACAGATCAGTATCCCGTAGCTATAGCCTCTGTCTGTTCTCCAACTACATAAAAGCCTTAAGGGTAAGATTGTTTATTCCCTCTAGCCCCCTTGTAAACACAAGTTTTGTTTTTTTCTATCTGTACCTCACTTCAAAAGTGGGACAAAATACTGTGGGGATGGTTAGCTGATGCTGCCTGGGACCAGGATGGCCTTGAGAATCATCTCCACACACTGAGTATGGAGCAGAACCAGAGCGGTAGCAAGCATAGGATAGAGTGCTGCTGCTCTTAAACGAAAGCTATTTGACTTCCTTCCTGTAGACCTACTGTTCCTTTTAAATATGATGAAACAACAACTTTAAATGTTTGCCTACATCTCTTTTTAGCAATCAAATAAACATTAACTCTGGAACATCTTATCGCAGAGTGACATGAATTGAGGGGTCCAGAAATAGGGCTGCTGCTGTACGGGTTAAACAGGTTGCAAGATGGCTTTTTGGTCACTAAAATCATAAAAACTAGAACATCGCTGCTTGAGGGACAGATTTCTGTAGTCCTACAAAACCAGAGTTGTCTAGCATTCTGCAAAAATTCTTAAGAAAGCCCTCTATAACTTTAGAATGAAAATACAGAATTGACAACTTTATTTTATTGAATGAGGAGAAAAGAAAAAATAAAGGAAATGAAATGTTCTAAAAGAAAAGAAAAATCCCTTTCGTTTTCCAGGCAGCCATGGTGCTGGTCAGTTAGTCCCGGCAGAGCCAGCCGAGGTGCTGGCAGGCTGAACACACACCTGTGCCCACCAGCCCGATGAGTGCAACTGAACCAATGGTCCCTCTCCTTCGGTTTTTTGGATCTGGAAAAAAGACATGTTTTGTCAGTTCAGCAGCCCATCACTGAAAGACGAGCCCATCCCAAAAATTAAAGACGGAGCAGGAATTAGAGATAAACCTCAAGGCAAAACAGCAGGCACCGGCTCAGGCCATGTACTGCCCTCAGTCTGTGCTATTATTAGACTAGTTCTCTTCCTCGGAGCAGAAGCGTACTGCAGAGTTACCACTCTGGCCCTGCACCCTTCTCTCCCCACCCTGAGTGGAAGCTTTATGCTGCCTCCTTGATGGGAGCTGGAGGAAAGAGCCCTGAGGCCACTGTAGGAGACTTGAGTTTTCACACACCTCCCTGTGCTGCAGGGTAAAGACTTACCTCCCGTATAGTAGCCGTAGGCATAAAGGATTCTCCCCAGGATCCAGGCGATGCCAAGCCCTGTGGCAGCCCGCTGGAGATAAAGGAGAAGCATTAAAGGTTTTGGAGACTTGCCACTTGCATGTGCTTAGCTGTTAACAGCAGCCCTGCTTCAGAGAAGTGAGCACCCACTGCAGCACGGGTCCTGACCTTGCTGGGGCAACTGGGTGTCAGCCTGGGGGAGGCGGGTGGCTGATGCACATGCAGGGTGAGTGGTGAGTCACTTTCATGGGGAGGGAGCATGCGATCTGCTGCAGAGCCTTGCTCTTCTACAGCACAACTCTTCCCAAGCAAGGAATGGTTAAGTCATGCAGGCAGCAGGTGCTGAATCTTATTTCACCACTGTCCAGTTGGTGAGCTAGACCAGTGCCAGGATTTTGGAGGATGAAAAATTCCACCTTGAAGTTAGAGCTTGCTGCAACGTGGCTCCAGTTTGCCAGGTTTGCCTATGCTGCTCAGAAGGACCCAATTTGTCTATTGGTGGCAAAAAGCGAGCTACTGGTATTGGCCTCTCCCACATGCCTGCCTCCTCATGAGTCGTCTACATCTTTTAATGAAAAATAATCCAGGCTTCTTTTGATCCTTTGCACACACCTCCTTGGGTGGTGGAAGCGAGTGGGAAGATGACCATCTTCCCCATCTATTCTCATCAGATAAACTCTTTATGAAGGGGGGGAAGGGTTCCTGTCCTCCTCACAGCCAGCTGCTGAGCAGCACTGCTGTAAGCCCAGCAGGACCCTGCAGGGCTTGGAAGAACCAGCAGGGTCAGAGGGACCCTCCCCACTTGCAGATTGGAGGCTGCAAATGCTTCAGGTTGTCCGACCAGGCACCCTTAGGGGAAGGGAAGGGGTCTAAAGCTGAAGCAGCAGTAATGAGTTTATTAATACTTGTGATTCCCCTGCATAAAACCTTCTACAGCTGTTTTCAGAAGGGGCACAGTTATGAAGTGTGATGTGGCTAGTGAAGCAGCCTGCTGCCTCCCAAGGGGCTAGCTTGGTTTCCAGAGGGGCTAGCTTGGCCTACTGCCCCTGCCCTCCCCAGGTCAGGGAGCAAGAGCAGAGTTCAGCCATGCAGACCCACACTGTAGTGTCACTTACCGGGTGGTAGATTCCACCAGTGGCTAGAAAGAACAGGAAGGCGGGGTAAACTTCCAGTCTGAAAATAAAAGTGAGGAGGTTGTGTTTGTGCTCAAGGTGCTTACAAAGAGGAAGCTCTAGAAACGCAGAAGCAACCCCTGCCAAGGTCTCTCTTGGGCCTGACTTATGAGTCTCCATGCTTGATGCTGTGGCCACAGATGGAGGAAAGAAGGAATCTGAGCATGCACAGACTTTTAGGGACTTCCCCCCATCTGTGCCTCTCTCTGAGGCCACTACCCACCCACTCTTTCTGTTTTATGCCCAAAGCCACTGCTAAATACCACTTACCACCAGCTAACCCAGGGGCAGTTGTTCCTCCCTGCACCCTGCTGATGTTGCAATCCAGTCCACAGCAGCTGGGTGGACTTAGGCCCCTCCCCAGGGAGACCTGGGCAGCACACCAGATCGCAAGCCCCCAGACAGGCTCTTCTGGAAACAAGATTTCTAGTGTCTTAAGATCCACCCATGGAGGCAAAGAGCTGGGCACTCGGAAGAGGAGGCTGCTTCATAATCTTGTCTCGTGGTTTAAGGCATGGTAAGGAGCCAGCACGGCCTTGAAATGTTACACAGTTGTGTGTTCTCCTCAAGCGTTGAGCCTGAACCTAAGCACTTGGCAGCAGCGAGTCTCCAGCTGTAGGCCCTGCTTTGCAGCCCTGTGTGTTTTCAAAGCCTGCATTCATATGTGTTACTCACGTGTTCTGGTGTGCACGCTGGATGCAGTTGAATATATGCCCATGTTCGGGATCAGTGCTGTACATGGTTGGATACTGACAAAAGAAAAAAAAACAGCAGCGAAATATGAGCAAGTGCAATCTGGGCTTGGGAGCCTGGTGTTCGCCAGCAGCGAGGAGCGTGCCCTGCAGCACCTCTTCCCAGGGAGCTCAGTGCTGCCTGGGTGCTTACAAGCAAAGTCTTGTGGCTTTTATTTTTTTTTTTTTTTTAAATTGGTTGGAAACAGAAGTGCTGAGGTACGAACAGGCTGACTCCTGTTCTTACCTCTGCTGTCAGAGTGGTTCCAAAGAACGTTTATCAATATGGTGATAGGTGCTTTATATATATAAATAAATATATATATATATGGCTTGAATTGGCAAGTTAGAGCCCATCTTCTGCCTCGTGCCCTGCAAATGCTTTGTTGAAATTGCTGCTTGCCCCAGGCCCCTTCCTGAACTCCCTGAGCAACCTGACTGTCCCCCAGAGCTGGGGACAGAAGATAGCCAGGCACTGGGTGACCTCCCTGTTTAAATCCCACCTCTCGGGAAGGGAGAGCAAGGCAGCGTTACCGAGGATGTGCCCCCACGTCTCCTCCAGGGAGCTGGCAGCAGCCCGTCCCCCAGGAACAGCGTGGGAGGACAGTGCCTGTCTCTCCACCGCAGAGCCGAGCAGCCAGCCAGAGCCGCTGCTGGGCTACCAGAGGCTTCCCTGAGCCTGAAATCCAATGCTGGGTGCACCGCACGCCGCGGGTGCGTTTGCTGTAATCCTGACTTCATGCAGCAGGAGTGGGGTCACCCCAAGAGGCACCCAGGGCCTGCAGCACACCCCCGGGGCTGTCCTTGTGCCCACCCCTGCCTGTCACGTCCCTGAGTGACGTGGGGAAAAGAGTGTTTGTGCTCGGAGCCGAGGCACAGCCGCCTCTGCGTGCCATCGCCCTGACTCACCAACAGGATGTCGCCCCCCCAGCCCCCCGCCCTGCCCAGCCCAAAGGCCCCTCAATGGATGCTGAGGGAAGGTCACTCTGGGTCTCCTAGAGATAGGGCTCACATGTTCCCCCTGAGTCTAAGAAACCCTCCTTTTTTCTTTTTGTTCCACTACAGCCCCTTTGTCCCCAGCACTGCATCAGCCTTTGCAGGGAAAAAGGGCTGTGCGGTTTCTTGCTCATCACCGTTTCCAAGCTCAAAGCCTTGTGCTTTCACTGTCTCAGCTTTGTGCCAAGCACCTCATGTCCCAAACCGCGAGCTCTGTCATGCCGTCTGCTCCAGTCTGGAGAGCCAGAACGGCAGCTCCATCCCTTGTGCATCCGTGTGGTGGGGCAGGAAATGTCACCAAGTCACCCCAAAATAAGCAAGGTGTCACCTAGCTTGTCTGCAGCATCCCCCGCAGACCAGCTCCAACCTTCCTGTTCCCTCAGCACTCACCTCCACATGGTACTTCTTGCGGGCCTTGGCCACTTTCACCGCGAGGTGCGTGACCAAGACGAAGCTGGCAGCCCCCGTCAGGATGACGTAGCCGTACTCCTTTGAGAGAACAGCCATCTTGGTGCTGTCAGAGAAAGAGAGCCCGTTACTATTTTGGGGTGTGACTGGAGAAGCAGCAGCTCGCAGATGCGTGTGTATGGAAGAGTTGCTGAGCATGGACCCAAGACCTCCCAGCACAGGGACTGGCTGAAGGGAGAGAGAAATGCTGAGTTGGGGAATTTTCACCTCTTGGCACCTGCTGGGTATCGATCAGCACAAACCAAGGGCGCTCTGCTCAGTTCCTGTCAAGCAAGCCTTAAAATCACCTACATGTTGGTGGGAGGCGGTGGCTGGAGGACCCCAGTCCAGCCTCCGGCTCAGAGCAGGACTACGGCCCACGGTAGGTCCCAGCGGCTCTGGCTGTGGCTGGCGGAGCCCCGCAGCCTCACCGACACAGGGCTGTGCCTGCAGGGATGCTCTGTAGGGCTGGATGGAAACTGATTGTTCACGGCCACTTCCAACACCAGAACTAGGGGCCACCAAATGAAGTCAGGGAACAGATTGGAAAGAAAGCAAGAGAGGCGTTTTTTCATGCAGTGGGAAACAGACCCGTGGAACTCCCTGCCAAGGGGTGTTGTGAATGCAGGTAGTTTTTGGAAATTCAGGGGGAAACTGGGCAAGTTCTGGGAATAAGAGGCAAGTTGGGAATTGTAATACAGACAAACACAAACTGGCTCAGATATCCCCTGAGCTGAAAGGAGCTGGGCCACATGAATGGTTAGTCTGTACCACTAAGGTCATCCTTACATAAAATAATAATAAACCCCACCACAAAAGCAATAATAACTGAACCTTTTCGGTAAAGAGGCACCGGCCAGATGAGTGATGCTCACCGCCACAGCTTCAAGGAACCCTCTTGGAGTCACAAGTCAGCAAACAGCCCCCAGCAACGCGCAGCTCCTGGTGTTTAACAACACCTCCACAAGCAAGTCTGCGGGCCAGGAGACACCAGGGCCCATGTGGTTTGCATTTAACAGTTCTGCGCCTCCTCGCACGGGCCTGGGACGGAAGCAGCAGCCTCCACCACACTGTCCTGCAGCACGTCTCCCTCTTTCCTGCTCCCCGTCTGCTGGACCTGCCGTCAGCCTGCGCTGCTGGGAGCTGCCCGACTCCCAGCACCCTCCCTGGCTGCAAGTGAGCACAAGGGCCCCTCCCCACAACCATCTGGCACGGGTCCTCTTGCACAATCCCAAACCTCAGATGTCTGCGTGACCCAAGACGGCGCTGCATCATGCATCACAGCAGAAGACAGCAGGGACCCCTTTCCAGCACTGAGGCGATTCCCTCTCCAAACCAAACCCCAGCGAGGGCCTATTTCCAAACCAAACCCCAGCCGGGGCCTATCTCCATCTGGTGCCTCCACGACGTAGGGAGGTTTTGGTGTCTCCTGCACTGCCCCGCCAGCACAACCTGTCAGTGTGGGGGAAAACGGGCCACCTCAGGGAACTGCTGCAAACAGCCTGCCTACTGCAGCAGTGCCAGCATCCCTCACGAGAGATCTTCAGGGACTAGAGGGGTTTATTTCTCATTTGCAAAGGGATTATTACTGACGGAGCAAGGTGAGCTCTGTCCACATGAAGTTTGGTAAACAATTATCAATAAGAAAACCGAAAACCTAAAGTAATGCAGAAAAGTCAGCTGCACCCACGTGTAATAGAGGTTAGCGTCTGTCACACTGAAAATATAACACCCTCCCACCCAGTAGAGCAGGTTGATGGTCACATTTCCCCCTTCAAATTACACGGTTGATGAAGAACACCCGCCTGCCAGCAGGGACCCGGCATTTTATCTTCACAGCACTAAATTATAATCTGAGGTTTTATCTCGGCAGCAAAGAGCACAGCAAAGCATTAAGCCAAGTGTATTATAAAGCTACTACTCTTACACTACTGGTATAAAACTGTACCTCAGGCCTTTGCTCTAATAATCTGGAGCCATATAAAGCCCTCCAAAGTCAACAGGACTTTCAGCCTCTCTCCGCCCGCACGCCTTGCGGCTGTTTCCGGATTCTGGTGCCCTGTTTCAGCAACCTTTGTCCGCAGCTGCGAGGACTTTGCTGACAGGCGCTGGCGCAGTGCACAAGGCTGAATTTCTATCTTCCTTGCAGCAATGTTTCAGGCCAGAGCCACACGACCAAGAAATTGTGGAGCATAACATGGCACAGCCTGGGAGCTGTAGCGGCAGAGCTCTCCAGGGGTGGTTTTAGTCCAGAACAGGGGTTCTTACCAAGCTTGCCCTAACACTAACAGTTATTATGAATCGGCAAAACTGAGTCTCCTTGCGCAGACCCACGCGTGGATTCTGGCTGGACTACCAGGTACAAACCCAGGCCCGCTCTCCAGCCCGGAGAGCCTCCTGCTCGGTCCAGGCTCAGCCCCGAGGCTGAGCTCCCCGTCAGCCCTGCGGGGCCCGGCTCTGCCCGAGCGGGCCGGGGTGCGGGCAGGGCCCCGCCGCGCCCCGCATGCGCCTTCCCCGGGAGCCCGCAGCCGGAGGGACAAAGGGGAAGTCAGGCCTCCGCAGGGTCACAGCGACTGATGCCTGTTCTTCACCCTCTCTCCGATAACCACCCCAAACACGCATGTACAGCGCTCGCTCCGGCCCCCAGCCCACACTCACCCTCCGGCGCGGCCCAGGACGCAGCGGGACGGAGCCGGGAGAGGAGCCGGGAGAGGGGCAGGCTCTGCCCCCGGTACCGCCCGCAGGCGGGGCCCCGGCGGGGCGGGGCGGGGCGGGGGGAGGTCGCGGTTGAGCTCCCTGGGGGGCAGCTACTCGTGTTTTGGGCTGAATTTGCCGTGGCAGTGCCGCACCCGTGTCCCCAGCACGCATGTACCCTCAGCAGGCTGCGCTGCCATGTCCCCCTCAACCTTTTTATCCGAGCAATTATACCCAAGACAAAGATTCCAGCTTTGATTCGCAGCCTACAGTTTAACGGCTCCAAGACAGCGTGGTCATTTATACCATGCTTGCTGAAACCTTCCCTTGCTTTTCCTTTTTCTTTCAGCAGACCCTGCTAGTATCGGATGAAGAAGCCAGTGTTTCACACATGGAGCCGCTGTGCTCGGTCACGTAAGCAGATACTTCTCCTGGCAATTACCAGCGTTAGTGATATGAAGGATCTTATTTACATCTCCCTTTATTCTGGCCTGTATATGCAACCTTGGACTGTGGCATTGAAACACAAGCCATTTCCAAGAATACTTGGAATGTGTGTAAGCACTATTTTTTACATTTAAAAAAAATCCTGGTTTAGGGATATGTGATACAAAACTGGAGCTAGACATTCCAGTTCTGTAAATGTTCGTAAAACAATGGAGGTAGAGAGGGTCCGGGGGACAGATGGTGTCTTTTGCTGTTGCAGGTGTAACAGGGAAGAAAGCAGGACTCACTGGGATCCCAGGCCCCTAAAGTCCTGGTTTTAATCTCTTTGCTCACCTACCTGCCTTTCCACAGCAGAAAGTTCTTGGATTCCCTGGTGCTCCAGTAAGTTATCTGGGCTGGTCCCAATAAGCTCTGCTGGGCTTTCTGGCGAGAAAGGCCTTGGTGAGCTCCCTGACTACAGCCAAGTGCTGGGGCCTTTCCCATGTTTCAGATCGTACCTCTTCAAGCTGGTCCCTATGACCCTGCTCTTCCGTAGTCTCATGGTAAAGCGGGAGTATAAATGCCTGGCACTGCGCATCTCTCATGCCCCCCCCCCAAATGAATATTTTTCCAGGGTCCTGAGTCCCGACTGGAGGTAGCACACTGAGTGAAACTGGAACACAGAGAATTTCTTCTCTTGCAGTTTTATTTCACTTCAAAAAAATAGCATCTAGACTGGGACATAATGTGGGAAATCGGGCAGGAAGGGCCTGCCTTTAGTTCCCACGATGGGCATTCAGTAGGATTTGTCGGGCTGATCTTAAGTGACTGTGTCTTCCTCCTCCTCCCGCTTTGAAGTGTGGACTTCGTAGATGACAGCACAGATGCCAGCCAGCCAGGCTGCTACGGTGCCGGCAAAGAATATGCAGAAGCCAATGAGACACAGAAAGATGTAGTCTTGCTTGTACAGTTGGGTCAGGCAGTTGAAGTGGAGCTGTGCCTCCACTGCAGGCATTTTCAGGGCACGCAGGCCTTCTGGGGTGTAGCAGGTGATGTTGTCAGCATCTGCAGAGGGAAAAGCAGAAGTAAGACTCTCTTGCCTGTGTCTTAAGCATTAGTGAACAGGAGTCCTGCTAGAAAAATGATGGAGGAGTTTGATAAACTCCTGAAAAACGTCTACAGACTTGACACCCCTCTCCCTCTGTGGCTTAGGTAAAATCAGACAGGCAAACCCCTGCCAAACCACAATTGCCAGGTTGCCAGAGTGATTTCTGTAGTGTCGCCTCCATAGGAAGATATTGCCCATTTGATCATGCCACTGCGGCAAACTGCTGTCTCTGCACTGTTCATCTCTGCTGACTGAGCACTTTTATTTTAATATAAGAGCACTTGTGTTTGGTTTTTTTTAATCTCGAACACCCTCTGAAGTGATACAGCCTAAATTATGCTGGAATAATGAGGCTTGTGCGCATTTGACAGCTCGGGTGGTTTGCAGTTAGACACAGCCTCGCCTTCTCTGTGAGGGAGGAAGAGGAAACTCATCAATGATTCAGTTCCACTGAAATAACGACTATACCCTGTCGTATTGTAATATATGCAGCGATAAAACAGACGCCGGCTTTTCCCTCTGAAGCTAGCGAAGGCCGAGCGTGCTCAAAGCACCATCCCCTTTTGGTGTCTGTAGAAGCACAGTGTGCTCTCAGCCCTGGCCCTCTCCTTCCTCTGCAGGACCAGACGCAGTTATTGTGCCAGACACGGGCTGGGCACTGCTTGATGTGCTGGATGGATGGGCCAGAGGGAAAGGCAGCAGTGGAGAGGAACAAGCTACAGGGGATTTATATTGTATTACATTATATTATATCGTATATTACTGAGTGATGTAGCTGCAGTGGTTGTTCATGCTGGTATCTCTCATTGCTCTGAGTATAACTGGAGAGCTCTTATCTCTCTGTTACCCAAATCCATCTTGATTTGGGAAACTTCATATAAGCCCCTAAACTGCACAGATCCAGCTGAGCACAAAACACGGGTGCAGAGCCATTCTGTGAAGCAGCAGCAGCTTTTTTAAGGCCAGGATGGGGATCTGCTTGCAGCAGATTTCAGGGCTCTGTCCCAAAATCCCTTTGCACTGGAGCTGTCAGCTCCTGTCACAACCCTCGGCTTAGGGCCGCCTAGTCCCGATGAAGAGGGAGCTGCCTTTCCCTGACTAAAGGCAGGCGGGTGTTTGTGACATGAGGTGTCCAGCCTGTGTACACTTCCCAGCAGCGTGAAAGCTTTGCGCAGCCCTCACGCCAGTCCCGGGAGGCACACGGCCTTCTGTGGACTCGCCCACAGCCTCCCGCCAGGACACAGCGAAGCCCAACAGAGCAGGGAAGTGGAGCAGCCTCCATGGGCTCCCTGGTTTCTTTGGCTTTCCCATTTTCCAGAGCGCAGTGCAGGGATCCATACTCAAACTGCCAGTCTTTGCTGCCACCACCTTTCCTACTCCTACTATCTCAAATGGCCTGCAATGAGCTTTGTTCTCCTGTGCCAGGGCTCAGTGTGTTATCTCCAATCTTACTGCTAAGAACAGTACTTTTTTACACTGTTCCATAACTGCCTGTAAGCTGTATGTGGAAAATAAAAAACTTAGCTCTCTATAGGCAGCTTAGTACATCTAGTAAGACACAGAGGTATCCGTAATTCGGTCTGTCCTAATACCAGCTCCCATTTGCCCTTCCCTTTTCTCCCCTTGGGCCCTTTCTTATTTGCTGGACAGACTTTCTCAAACAATTTCTCTTTTGCAGCGCTCTCTCACCATTGTGTTGTGCATTACTGAAAACCCAGCTTTCTCTGTTAGTGTGGGCTGTGCTGTGTTCCTCCTCTTTAGTTTGGAAAAATCGAGTTCCTGTGCTGCAGCTGCAGAACAACGCTTTGCCCTTGGGACCAGTGTTTTCCTGGGAACTGGTGATTACCCTGCCTCATGAACACTCGGTGTCCACGGCCCAGTTGTAGAATCTCTCAATATGATAGGAAACAGCTGATTTGGGGATCCCAGATGATGTAAGGAAAGAAGTTTTGGAGACCCTGTTTTCAAGAAATGGCTTTTATTCAGAAGCAAGCTGCGCTGTGCTGCCACAGCCCCATGGGACTCAGCGCTCACCTGCATTGCACATACATTCCTTATTTCAAAAAACTTAAAAGAGAGCCAATTTGCTCTAGGGTGCTGGAGGAAGAGTGGCAACACTTAGATCTTCCCAGCCATAAGGATACAGACGCTTTTCTGAGCGCAGCTTGTGTTCTGTCAATCAAATTTCATCTGGGATCCAAAGTAGAGCTCCCACGGGAACAGCAAACTTCGCTGACTTCTGAGCATTGGGTCAAAGTATGATAGAATAAGTCAAGTACCTACTCTGAGGGCTGAGGAGCACTGTGACAGCTGGAGGCTGAAGGATTTGTAATTTTTATCTGTCCTAGGACAACAGCTGCTGGGCTCTTAAGGTGAAGAGCATTGCATACACCCTTCATGTACAGAAGTGGGTTGGTGGGGAGCAGGGTG
Source organism: Strix uralensis (assembly GCF_047716275.1). Lineage (NCBI taxonomy): Eukaryota > Metazoa > Chordata > Aves > Strigiformes > Strigidae > Strix > Strix uralensis. Next base: position 29,808,236 of record NC_133979.1, on the reverse strand, counting down.
TGATCACAGCCCCCCACAAGTCAGCCGCTAAACTTTCACTGGCTTCCACACCACCCAGACTTTTCCCAGAGACCCCGTCAGTGGGAGATGAGAGCAGAAGAGCTGACTGGCTTTCAACCCGGCTTTGTGTTCAGCATTGAGCAGTGTTGCTGCTGTAGAAGTTGCACAAATGAGGTCTGGTGGCCAGGCACGTTGTGCAGGAAGAGGCTAGTGGGAGGTTCAGGGTGAAGGGGGCACTGGAATGGTGGAGAGCTCAGGGCTGGAAAGGCTGCCCGAGCAGGTCAGAACAGAGGCAGGAGAGCATTTTCACAGAGAGAGGGTGGTTAACTGATCACTACAGACATACTGGTACTGTAGCAGCACCAAAGGATCAGAGCAGATGGAGACAAGGCAGGAAATTCAGAGCAGCAGCTTTCCCAGCACAGATCTCCCCAGAGCCACGTTGGGCTCCTCACTCTTGGCACTGCAGCCAGGGGGTGCTGTGACTCGCAGGCACAGGGACACCTTCTGAGGCTGGAGACAGGTGTTTTAGAGCAGCAGCAATGTCCTAGCTACAGGCTACACCTCCCTGACTGTCCTGAGGATGTGAGCAAGTGTGACTCTGTGGGTGGAGTGTGTGTAACCCAGCTGCTCTGATCCGTGTTTTGTGCAACACCAGAAGATGGGACCTACAGATGACATGCAATGGCACAGCCCTGTGAGCTGAAGTTTTGGGAAAGAGAACAGAGGGCTCTCTCCATTCCACATAGACCTGCAGGAGTAGGGAGGAGAGAGGTCCTGCTCACACAGCCCTCACCTGAAAAATGCACGTTGCTTTCTGTCATCCAGGTGATGAAATCCAAAAAGGAACAGTTGCAGTGCCACAGGTTGTCACTGAGCCCCAGAAACCTCAGGTTGGGCAGGTCCCGGACAGTGCTGGTGTCCAGGAACGTTAAGCCCGTCCGGCTCACATCCAGGTGCCTCAGCCAGGTGTTATTGGCGAAAGCACCCTTCTCGATGGCCACAAGGTTGGGATTGTCTGAGATCTTCAGCACCACCAGGCTGAGGAGGTGTGAGAAAGTGCTGAACGTGACCTGTGTGAGGTTGTTGAAGCTGAGGTCCAGATAGACAAGCTTGGCCACACCAATGAAAGTGAAATCCAGGTCATCCCCCAAGAGGTTCTTCCTGCAGTCCAGATAGACCAAATCAGCCAAGAAGCTCAATTCTACTGCCGGCAGGTACGACACGTTGTTTGCCGCCAGAATCAGCTGCCTGGTGTCCAACGGGATGGCCGCAGGGAACTCCTGCAACTGCTGCCCTGTGCAGTTCACTTCCAGGTACTGACAGCTACACCTGCTCGGGCAGCTGGTCCTCTCCGATGCCATCCCCATCCCCAGAAGAAACATGAGGCTCAGGGGCCGCGATCTACCCGAAGAAGACATGGTCTAACACCTTCCAGACCGCTCAGCCCCTTTGGGGACTGTGAGCAGCCCTATGCAAGCTGCGTTACCGTCACAGCCATGCCAAGGAGATGTCCGGCTGCAAGGCTGCGGGGAAGCGCTTTGTGTCCGTGACTCACCTGACTCCTTGGCAGAGCGCCTGCCTGGAAACCGAGCCCAGTTTCTACATCGGCAAGTGCAGAATGGTGGCTGGTCTCCATGTCGCACTTGCTGCCAGGTGACACCTCTGTGATGTCAACAGCTTGCAAGAGCTGCCCGGCTTCGGGGACAGTGCCGTGACCTCGCTGGCCGAGCGGCTGCCGCTTTTGGCTGAGTGGTGGTGCAGGGAAGGCATGTGTCGGGTGAAAGCATCAAAACTGTGCAGGGCGAGGGCAAACGGTGTGAATTTTGTCACAAATAGTGTCAAACTGCTAGAGGTGGTCACTTGTACTGATTAAACAAGAGAGCCCTGCGCGATGCTGGACAGGCTTTGTGTCCCTTCGGGAGGCAGGAGGAGGCAGCTACGGAGATTCTTCCAGGGGCGTTTTTACTGAGGACAAATCTTCCCAAGCCGCCTCAGCTCCCGCCGCTGGCTTGCCGCGGTGCTCCTCCGCCTGCCCGCCCCTCTGCCGCGGGCCCTGCCCTGCCGCTGACAGAGGGCCGCTGGCTGTGGGTGCCCGCGCAGCGCTCAGCAGGATCAGCCGGCCCCCCGCAGCCCCGGGAAGCCGCCCCACGCCCGGCCGGAGGCGGCCGGCAGCCCGGCGGCCGGCGCTGCGGGCAGCGAGGGGGGCAGAACGGCGCCGCGCGCCCCGGGCTGTACCAGCCGCCCCCTGCCCGCTCCTGCCGCCATTGCTCCCCACCGGCGCCTCAGGCGGCCCCACCCCTAACGGCCAACGGCCGGCGCGGGACGGAGCCTCACTCAGCCCCACCCCCCTCCCGCCAGCGCGGCCGCCGATAGGCCCTCGGCGGGCGCGCGCGTGACGCGGCGGGGCGGGGCACGCGCCCGCCAGATTCAAGCGGCGCGCGGCGCAGCACAGCGGGGGGCGGTTGGCGGCGCGGCTGGTGCCCGGTGCCGCGATGGAGCTGATGACCTTTCCCCGCTACAGCGCCGATGACATCATCAGTTACCTCCGCAGCCACGTCCTGACGGGCGCCGAGGCCCGCAACCTGGTGAAGGGCGACGTGTTCAACAGCCCCAAGGTGTGCGGGAGGGGGCGCGGGGCCGGCCGCGGCCTGCGCTGGCGGGGAGCGGCGCTCGGAGCCCCGTCACGCTCGGGCCGCTCCCTGCCCTCCGTGAGGGGAGGCCTCTGCGGGCCCTAACACCAGAGGGTTTCTTGGGTGATCGCTCCCGCGGCTTGCGTGGTCTTCGGCGTGCAGTAACGCCTTCCAAGTGAGGCGGTTAGCTTTTCCGGTGTGGCAGATTAGTCTCGTAGGAGTTACTGGGCTGAAACCTAGAGCTTCTCCTCCCTTCAGCTTGAGAGCCTCACCAGGGAGGGTTCATAAACGGACAAACGTGAAATTACATGGTTTGTTTTTCCCAGTTCTGTGGGGACTAGGATAAAACAGCCCCTGTATTTGGCACAGTGTCATAGTTTCAACAGCTTAGTTGATTAATTAGTGATTTTAAACCAATCTTGTAAAAAGCAACCCCTCCCTGTTCCCCCCCCCTTTTTCCTTCTATCCATCTGACCATTAATGTTGGTGCAGACTTACAGTGACCTCAACAAAAGACAAGTGGCTTTAAAGTGGAACTGATGCCTCAGTGTGGTTCCGTGTGCTGCTCTGTAAGTGCCTGTGCCTGCTGAAGGAGGAGGCTGCCCTGCTTGACTAGGGAATGACGGCATAGATGATTGCTCTTAAGAAGCAATATTGATTTGAACTGATCATGGATTAGTGCTGTAAATGAATAACTGTTTGGCTTGTAGGTGTTTCTTGCCCCTCTGTTTTAATAATGTGATGAAGGGCACTCTTTGCTATGGGATTATAGTTTCTGTGACCTTTTTTTAGATTTTGGTGTCACTTGGTTTGAAAACTGCTCAGTGAGCAGCAATGTAATAAAAAAAAATGCATAGCTGTGGTAGGTAGGACTGTAGTTGTCCGAGCTGATTGCTGTTTCTTATAATTGTATTATGAGATAGTAATGCTTGAACTGCAAACTCTTGGAAAGTAAAACGTTGTCTTGGTAGCTTAGTGAAATTAGTCTTCGTGTGTTAAAGGCAGAGCTACTTTTATGGCCTAGTCTGGGAACCCTAAATAACCAATCGTATGGAATACTGATTCATGTCCTCTCTTCTTGCAGCTTGAGGTTTTACACATGGTTTACATGAGACTCCTGCAGAAGGTATATGGAATCCGCCTGGAGCATTTCTACATGGTATGTCTGTGGTGGCAGGTGTAACTAAATGTGAAAGGAGAAAAATATTGCACTTAAATGTCAAAGTATCTCCCTCTTAGCTACTTGCCATTTGATAGTGAGAAGATTGCTGTTTTGTCTGTTTTAATTGCATAAATGGGAGCTTGGAAATTCTGCCTCTATTGCAGAAGACTTGTGTGTTAGATGCTGTATACCCATGGGTGTTTGTGTGTGTGTTCAGGGAGACAACCAGTGTGTTCTCTTAGCAGGAATGAGAGCGCAGTACTGCAGCGCAGCCATCAGCATGGGTTGTTTACCAGAGGTAAATGAACCTGCGAGCATCATCTGTGGGCTGTCGCTGAGGCCTTGCTGATTATGTCTGAGAAGTTTCTTTGATCATTGCTCCTGGTCTGGAAGTTGGCTTCAGCTCAAGATACTTGTAGGAATAGTGGTTCTGTGGGTGTGCTGTCTCTGTGTTTCCTTTTTTTTTTTTTTTTTTTAAATGGAGAGGAGACTTCCTTCTGCACTATAGGAACTAGCAGATGTGAAGAGGAGCTCACCACTGTAGGCTGTAAGACAAGCCTCTGTGGAGAGCCTTTCCTTCTGCAGTTGAGGTGTGAATTCTGTTCTTTGAGATGCTGGGGGTGATAGAAATGTCTGTAATGTCAAGTAGGGATCGGACCAGTATATGAAGGGACACCATCTCTGGCCTTAAAAAGATGTACTGTCGTCTTGGGCATCTGCCTTTGGCTGTAGCTGGAGGAGTGTCTCTGCTTAGATGTTAGACTGACCTGGAAGGAAAGTAAATGTTGCTTTTAATGGAGAAGTGGAGATGATCAAACATTAACTGAGAGGAAAGTAAGGAGAACTGCAGCGGAGGTTAACTGATACCTTGTTGATTAACACCTGATTTATCTTCTGTCTCTGTTGAACAAGAACTGATTCCTGAAAGTCAGAATAAATAGTATTGTCTTGTGCCATTTTTGGGTAAACTGAAAGGGAGGATCATATGTGCAGAAGATAACTCAGTTCTTCACAGGCAATGACATTATCTGGGATACTGTATTAAGAGGCTTAAAATATCAGAAAAAGGTGTCAGTGTACCACTACCTTCTTCTGACTTCTTCATAAACAGTTGAGTGTGTGAATTTCAGGGTGTTTAAAGAAAGAGCTTCTCATGTTAGGTGTGTAATGCAGAGATTGTCTTTCTGCACCAGTTAGAACAAATTAAAACAGAGGGTTTAGATTGAATTCTAGAATTTGTAATGTTGCTGCTTTAGTTATTGTTGTCTTTTTATATTTTGACCAGTCAAAATTGACACTTAAAATAGTCTGCTGATTAATCTGATGGTATTCTTTGACCTCTAATGTGTTTCCTGTGGATGGGGAGACCATCCTCAGTGTGTTTAACCTATTTGAATCGCCTTATGTTGTGGAAACAAACCTGTGTATTTTTGTTTAAGTATTCTCTACTTATGCATTGACTCTCTTTACTCTTTAGATGCCAGTCAACGTTGACATAATGTATCCACAGATATTTGAAGGCTTTCTACCTGTTTGTAACTTGTATATTCACATGTAAGTAGAAGATGCTGCATCTGTTCAGTTGCTATTCCTTGAAAAGGTCCAGTTTACTGGAAGTAGTGGGACTTTATGCCTTTTTGCTGATGGTGGTTTCACTGCCTGTTGGCTCCAAGCAAAGTGAAATTTGCAGATGAACAGGGGACAGCAATGTTTAATAGAGTAAAATTCTCAGCAGGGAGGTATCTTGTCAAAATGAATATGTTAACCAAATACTCCAGCCTTACCAAGATGGAGCACAAATCTATACTTTGAGTGGCTAGAGAGTCATCATTACACCTGGAAGAGGGATCTTAAGTACCCGTTGTGTAGATATCTTTGTTGGAATGAGGTGGGTGTTAGACTTTCAGCTTCATTTCAGTTGTAAGGGGAGAACTGACTAACAGTTAAGTCTAGGAGTTCCCTAATTAAGCTGAAAAGTTGTTCTACAGGCTGGAATTTTGTCTATAGAAGTCTTTGAGATGCTGTAAGAATACAAATTTTTAATTTGTAAAGTGTGTGGAGTCCTACTGTGTTATTCTCCTGAGACTTACTGTTTTGTACTTGCAGAACATCTGCTCTGGGATGAGAGGAGAAGATCCGTTTTGTAGTAAATGAATATAGCACAAGACCTGAGTAATGGTCACTGCAGATAAAGTTGTATTTTGTTTTCCTTGCAGGGAGCGCTTACTTCCAGTGTGCCGGATTACTGATTTTCAAATTGCTGATGTTTTAAACCCAAGTAAGCAAGTGCATTGTCATCCTTGTGTTTCCTGGGGTGGTGGGTGTCACTTGATATCCAGGTGTTTTTTCTCATTTGGCACAGGCAGATGGGCATCTAGTATGGAGAACTGTCCCTGGCTTCCAGCTACTCTTCTGACCCTTGCTGTGGCCCTTAGACAAGCTGGTTCTAATGAGCAGTTCTCCTCCTTATTCCTTAGGTAGGCTAATCCAGTTAAATAACTGAGGGGAGTTTTGAATGCTATGAGTCTGTTGAGCTGCTGGTCTGGAGAGCGGACTGTGACATACTTGAAATAGTGTAAGAACAGTGTAAGATGGTAATGAAAATTATCCTGGCAACTCTGGAATGCTATAGAATTTCTTATGCTGATGCCTGTGTAGGAAGAAATTGATTTTTTTTTTCTTCACCCTTTTCAATATGCAGCAGTGGTGGTTCTGGTACAACACAAACAACTTAGAAAAGGCTATTCTGAAGAACTCTTTCACTTCTGGCTCTGTCTTGTCTTGTCTAAGACATTCAAGGCCTCTGTAATCATCTTTAACAAAGATTGCTTGCAATAGAGCCGGAAGGTCCCTGCAGTTCCAACTGCTGTCTTCAGTTATTCTGATTGAAGACAGAATCTCACTGTAAGTGAGTTGTAGTCGAAGATTGCCACTCTTTCTCTCTGACTTCTGTTTTAATGGGAGGCTGTATGTTAGTAGTTTTTCTCCTAGGTGCCATTTTCATTTGTTAAATTGCATAGAATTGTTAAGACACTGTACATTCATAGCTTAGTGCTAGTTTTTGTGTAGTCTGTGAAATCAGGTGAGCGGGGGAAGAACTAGTGTGGATTCTGTTGTTTTGTAATTTCTGTCTCCCCTGAATTATGTTTTGCTCAACTTTTCCTAAGCAATTGCAATACACGTGGAAACCAGAATAGTGATGGCTTGCACTTTCTATTTCAGAAACAAAGAGGACAGCTCGCTTCTTGAGTGGCATTCTCAACTTTGTCAACTTCAGAGAATTCCGACGTGAGGTCTACTTGGAGTTACAACTGAACTATGTAAGATTGGGTGCTGTGTTACTCCAGATACCTACTTAAGTATATTAACCTCGAGCTGGGAGCCATGACAATTGTGGGTTTTTTTAACTGCGTGTTGAAATAACACATTGGAATCTTACATGTAGCCAAGTAATGCAGGAAGGTACCAGTTTAATATTATGTAAAACTTGTACGGCTATATTACATATTACAAGCATACACAGCTACTGCAAATGGTTTAAGAAAAACCTTTGCAAAGCCCTTAAGGAAACATGTCAGCTTAGAAGAGTGGATGAGCTTGTCAATATTGTAAAGGTTTCTGTACGACCGTGATAAAGTTATTTCTTAGGCTATTATCTGAAGTTTTTTTCCAGTAACTTATCTGATAATTTAACCTGGTAAGTGAAGGTTTGACACCTCATGTGGTTTTGAGAAAGGACAGATATAAGTCAGTGGGCTGAAGCTAGAATTGCAGGTGGCTTCTCTTCTGAATATCTCAGTAGTTCAGAGATGGTGCATTTCATGTGAAAAAATGATGAGCGGGGCTCTAATAGAAGCCCAGAGAGAAACGACATTCCTCTAAAATAAAAAATTTCTCTGAATATTTAATTTGCAGAAATCGGCTATGGAGAAACACCAACAACTGGAGGCTGCCAATCGGGAGGCAGCAGTGAAGCTGGAGAAACTGAAGTGAGTATGAGGAGTAAGCCCCGAGATGCACTACTTGACTTGGCTGACTTTCCTGTTCAGCGCCCATGATCTGGACAGGCTGGAGGCCAGTTGTAGGAGGTTTAACAAGGCTCAGTGCAGAGTCCTGCATGTGGGTCACAACAACTCCACGCAACGCTACAGGCTTGGGGAAGGGTGGCTGGACAGCTGCCCAGCAGAAAATGACCTGGAGGTGTTGGTTGGCAGCCAGCTGAATGCTGGCAGTGTGCCCAGGTGGTCGAAAAGGCCAACAGCATCCTGGCTTGTATCGGAACTAAAGTGGCCAGCAGGACTAGGAAAGTGATCGTCCCCCTGTATGCAGCTCAGCACTGGTGAAGCTGCATCTTGAATACTGGGTTCAGCTTTGGGCCCCTCACTACAAGAAAGACATTGAGGGACTGGAGTGTGTCTGAAGGGCAACAAAGCTGGTGAAGGGTCTAGAGCACAAGTGTGATGAGGAGTGGCTGAGGGAACTGGCTTTTTTTTTAGCCTGGAGAAAAGGAGGCTGAGGGGAGACCTCTCTACAACTACCTGAGAGAAGGTTGCAGAGAGGTGCGTGTCAGTCTCTTTTCCCAAGTAACAAACAAGCAATAGGACGAGAGGAAGTGGCCTCATGTCGCACCAGGGCAGGTTTAGATTGGATATTAGGAAAAAATTTCTTCATCAAAAGGGTTGTCAAGCATTGGAACAGGCTGCCCAAGCAAGTGGTTGAGTCACCATCCCTGGAGGTATTTAAAAGCTGTGTAGATGTGGTGGTCAGGGATGTGGTTTAGTAGTGGACTTGGCAGTGTTAGGTTAATGGTTGGACTCTATCTTAAGGGTCTTTTCCAGCCTAAATGATTCCATGATTCTATATGGCGTGCTTAAACAGGAACTGAGTAGTTGAGCTGTATGACTTGACAAAGTTGTTTGATAACTACTGTAGGAACTTTTAATTTGAGCTGACTTGACTTCTCCTTTGGCCCTTGTCTGACTTGGCTGGCTAGCCTCCCTGGGAAATAAGCCATTAAATGTAGTGATGTTGCTGTTGGGCTGTGTTCAGAGTTACGGAAGTAGCTCTATTGGCAATAGGCTAGAAGAGTTGCTGGCAGAAAATAAAAATGTGAATTCAGGAGTGTATGGCTGCTTTGAGAGGATACTGTATTTTGTATGCTGGGGACTACGGTGAAACTTTTTGCTGTTATAGTTTGTTTTTAGTGATAGGTCTTTATCTCTTCAATAGCTGTAGGAAGCCCATCTTTAACTTAATAGGTGGATAAAATTGTCTTCCTTAGCTATTTGACATGTTTGCCCCATTCTCTGTTTCAGGCCGTTTAGTCCTACTGCCTGTGTCTTTGCACCATTAAGTTTCGCTTTTGCTTGTGGATAATAGGATGAAGAGATGACTAGTTTCCAAGATAGCTTTCACGGCAAAGAGTTTTTTTTCCTCTGATAGCTGCTCTTGGTACGTGCTGGACAGGAGGCGCTCTAGCTAGCTATAGGTGTACACTAATACAAACTGTTTCTATGGCAGGTAATAGTATGCAAATTTCATAAATGAAAATCACCACAAAAACTGGTAGAAGTGTTGTTCTTTTGTGCTTTGCTTAACATCATCTTTAAACTTAGTTCTCTGTTATGCTTGTACCACTTCTTGCCAAAATAGCTCTGTAGATGATGCTTCAACTACAAAAACCTTAAATCAAAGGAAAATATGATGTATTGATTTGAGACTGTCTTGCTCTGATTACTAAAGTTACTGATTGTAAACTCTTTGGAGAGAGTGACTGTTTTATCTACTGTACTCCAACCTGACTATAATGATGCTGAAACTGTCCAATATCTTTATTTTTTGCTTAGCACTGTTCCAGCTGAACATCAAGCAGAGGTCAAGCAACTGACAGATAACATTCGAGAACTGGAGCAACTACTAAGGCAAGAGTATCGTCGGAAACAAGTATGATCTTGTTATATATTTCTCTGAAATGCTGCTATGGCTTCTGATCATGGGTGTTTCTTTCTTATGTTGATTTTGTTCCCCTCTCCCTACATCTGCAAAGGATAAAGGGGACTCTTCTGATTTTAAAACAAAGGTCATTGCAACACAGTGTCTTGTCTGACCCCTAGCACCAGCTCTTCATTTCCTGTAAGGAATGTGAAACATACTTGAAATCAGACTTAGGGAATACAAAAGTGTATTCAGCTCTTTCTTTTTGAAATGCATTCCTGCAGTGACTTGGGAGATACCTGTGTTATTGTTCAGAAGTGTGAGGTGTATGTTTCCCTTTGTTTTGCACCTGAATTCGAAGAATTGGAACTGGAGATGAGCCATGGCAGGAAATGGGGCCTGAGAAGGGTCAGCCAAGGGAGTGCCTGGCAGAAAGAGTAGGACTGATTGCAGGGGTAACTTTCCAGCAATGGCAACTTGCCTCTAAGATCTAAGGCAACCTTTTCAGCTACTTTGGGGAAAAAAAAATTATCTGTAGTTAGGACTTTTTTGTTACATTGTCATGTCTCTATTAATATTATTAACTACGTGTGTGCTTGGCGTCTATATTATTGAGGACCTTGTATTAACGTAGTTTTTTCTCAAGAACAGTGCCTCTGGTGAAGAAAGTGTGTGTGTATAATGCTGCCAGGGTCAGTAAGGATAGAGGTAGTCTGTCTCTTATCCCTGTTCCTAGTTACCTACTGCTGGCTGCATCCCTAGTGCTCCCAGTGGCTTTTGTGACTATGTTCTCCTTCCCTGTCTTTTAAATCTTATAGACTGCAATTTTGTCTGCTAGTTATGGCAGTCCAAATAAACCATAAATGGGATTTCTCTTGTAGACAGATCTATGATAGAAAGGTAAAGGTGGTAGTAGTTGTAGAGATGCTGATTTAAAGTTTGTTGCCTTTTTTAAGACAGCTTTGCAAGAAGTGATTTCACAAAAGAAGTCAGATATTGCAGAGAATACCCGAAAACTGGTAAGTAAACCTCTGTGTAGGTGTAGGCTGTAGCTTGCATCTCGGATCAACTAATACATCATCTGTTTTTATAAAAGCAAATTATTCTCAGAGCTAGGTAACATTCAGGTGGTGATTATTAGTTTTTTAAAAACTGTTTTGGCTTAATTTTTTTCCCCCATGGAAGCTTTACTGGAGTAGCTTGTTTTGTGAACTTGAAATACACGTCTGCAATGTAAAGCTCTGTCCGTGTTCAGGAAGCTGATCTGTTACAGGGCAAGAAATTGGGACTTCTCAGACACTATGGGCTTACCTTAAGTGTGTAAAATGGCTAATGAGGCAGCCACTGAACCTGGTGGGGAGGTTTTTGAGACGTTGCACAGGAAGCTTGTTGCTCTTCTACCAGGTTAATAGAACTGGATCTGAAACCCTGCAGTGGCTGCCTGGGTTGCCCTAGGTGAGGGGTTCTGAAGGAGAAAGCTGATATTAATATATATTATTTGGCAGGCTTTTTGTGGAGTACTAGCTAAATGCTGTTCTTGTGACTTAGTATTGCACCCCTGTAAGCATGTTCAGGGAGCAAAATGGAATGTTAACTGCTTTGATTGGGAATGTTAATGCTGTTTAGAGGAATTTATTTTTTAAACAAACTTCCTAGTGAAGAATGACTTACAACAGAGAAAAGAACCTATCTAGTCATAAGATCCTGGAAAACCATGCTTCACAGTTTCTCTTTGTTCACCTGATTACTAATATTGAAAGTGCGTTTGTCTTGTTAACTAGAATGAGCTTAAAGTGACAATGGCTACTTTGAAAGAAGAACAAGAGCAGTTGAAATCAAAAATTGTGGAGAGTCCAGAGGAACTGAAAAATTACAAAGAACTGATGAAAGAGACTGTTAAGAAACTCAAGAAATCCAAGGTGAGGTTTTTCTTCAACAAAACACATTTTACTGAACTGTCATCATCTAGAATGGCTTCTTGAACGACTTCTAGTCAAAAATCAACAGAACAGTGGTTATTCTGGAATGAAATCACAACTTCAGAGAAAACTGAAAGTTGGTTGTGTGGCCTTTTTTTTTGTTTTTTTTTTTGTGTTGGTGTCTTTTTTGAAAAACAGTATTACAATCACTGTTGCTTTGTCCTCGATGAGTAACTGTTTATTTGTGAAACTAAGTGCGCAACTCCTGAATCTATACTGTCTGGCTGTTTGCTCTCAAGAGATGACAGTATTTTGGCAGCTTGGAAATGTCCTTGGATTTAGAACATGTGCTTCATAGTGTCTCTGTTACCGTTCACTGTTTCTGGAATTGATGGCTGTCTCCACTATTATGCTGAACACTGAATTCCCTTCCTAGTTTTTTGTCGGGTTTTTGTGATGCCCAGTTTTTAAAGGTTTGTAGTTCATGTTTGTGCATACATCAATGCAGCTTGCATAACTTTTTCTCCCTAGATATTTTTGTTCCAAAGGTGTAAACTTGATTGCTGTAATTCCAGACATTCGTTTTTATGATGCTTTATGTAACTCTTGTTTTAACAGTATAGAATTTCTTCACTGTACAGCTTTTTTTCTGTCCTGAAAGCTCTTGTAACAAGCTAGTTAGTTCACTGTAAAACACTTGCATGTCATTTTTCCTGTGGTTTCCGAACAAATGCTGTTTTTACAAACTGAAGATCTCATTTCAGTAACTACTAAATATTAATTCTAGTGTATGTTAAACAATGAGGGAATGGGTACAAAAGTCTATTGCATTAATATGACACAAAATAACTGCTGAACTCCAAAGCTGTTTTATTAATGTCTTTTCTCTTTAAAGCAAGAAGTTATTGAGAAATATGAAGGTTATAGAGACCTAGTTGAGGTTCTGCCATCATGCCAACTGGAGGTGCAGTTATATCAAAAGAAGATGGAAAGACAGGGAGCAAATGTGGAGACACTGGCCAGTGTATTATCAGAGGTTTGTATTATCCACATTGTATCTGGTTAGGGAGAATTTAATGTCTAAGCAAGATAGGTGATCATCAGTAAATCTATTTTGAAAGTTCCCATCTCTCCTCTTCCCCAAAAAGAAAGAAATTGGGTAACTTCAAAATCTCATTCTTAAAAACATCAGTAAAACATAGCTGCTGCTTTGCTGCATGCCCCTAGCTAATGTACTATTGACCACTTTTAATAGTCAAAGCCTTTGTTACCATAGAAACCTGACTTAAAATAGTTTGAACTGTCTTGGGGTTGTTGGTAAGAAATGATGGAAGAAGAAAAGCGAGATCCATTTTTTTTCTGCCTAGAGAGCAGAGACTAAGAGCAAAAAATTACAACTTCAGGGAGAATCATGTTTTGAGTGCCTTTTAACTTTATTAATATAACTAAGCCAGCCTTTCCCTGATGAAATATTTGCCACAATGCAGTACCTTGCTATTTGCTACTCTGTTTTGGGAGAATGCAGTAGTTAGGAGCATTTGAAAAATGGTATGCAGTCTTTTGGGGTATTTGTATAGGATATTTTCAAATTGCCCTTGGCTAAGCAGAACTCATAGTAACTTCTGAAAATCATTCTAAGTGGTGGAATCTTGTCCATTTGGATGTATTTAAAATCAGATAAGGACTAGGGAACTGCGATTTAACTGGGAGAAATAGTGAGCAATCAGATCTTCAGAAAGCAAGAAGCTAGTTTTGATCTTAGTTTACTAACAGGGTATGCTCTTTTGGTTATTTTTTTCCCCCATTTAATTTATTTTAATACTACTTATATACTCTAGGTCAGAAATCTGGAGGACCAGCTTGAGAGTGCTCAGATAGAGCTGAAAAAGGGGAAGACAGATGAAATGTCCTTAAAGAGACTGGTCACTGCAAAACATGAGAAGCTGTCTACAGCTGAAATAAGGATAAAAAAGAAGCGTGAAGACGTTGAGCAATATAAGCACACTGTGTTTGAGTATGGATGAGTTGACATTTCTGCCTGATGCTACTTTATGTCTTTGTTATGTGCTACCAAAGTTCGCGTCTGGTACAAACACGTAGCTTAGCAGTAAGAAGAAAATGAGCGATGTGGGATAGCTTTGTATGAAGACCAGTAATGCTGCAGGCAGGGACTTGGGGTCTCAAATCAATAATTGCAATGTGACTTGACAGCAATTCTTTTATTGGAGCGCTAATTTAATTTATAATGCTTATTCTTGATTCTTTTATCTTCTTAAAGAGAATGTCACATTGGGATAATTTTCCAACTTATCAGACTTCAACAAAGCCCCATTTGCCTTTCATGAATTTTTCATAATTTCCCTTGCCACTTTTGCTCATTATCAAAGATGTTCAAGACCCATGGGGAAATGGGGCTCGTATCTCAGAGGAGTATTATCCTGACATAATGCTTCTAAAACAAAAGGAAAAGTGTCATTTGATCAAAGCCTCTTAGCCCATCTTCTTTCCTACCATATGCTAAAGGCAAGTTGCAAGGCAGTGTTTACAGCACAGCAGTCACTTCTGCAGCAGCCAACCGCAGTGTTGTAAGGTTGTGGCTTCACTGTGAGATTAGAAGTGCTGAACCATTATAGAGAAAGCTTATCATATAACTTTTTTTTTTGCACATGGATAGGAAAGGGAATATGGAAAATTATTGGCTGGGTAGATTAACTATCATGGAAGAGAGCTGCTTCTGCATAGCTGAGAGAGTCAACTAATATTTAGTCATGCTGATAAGGTTGTGTGGAATGAGGAGCAAAGGAAGCCTGGGAATCTTGCTGCCATTTAGTGTATTGTACTAGCTAAAGGAGACTAATTAAAAGCTACTTTTCCTTCCAAATAAAGAATTAAGATAATATAATCTAATGCTCCTTTATGTTAGATGTTGATGCCAATTTATTTGGTTTTAATGTGTTAGGTATTTCTTGAGTGATAAAATTAGATGTTTTGATAAGTAAGAGGGGAAGGGAGGTAACCTTGGTTTGAAAATGAGTTTTTGCTGGTGAATGCTGGTCCTGCTGATCCCTTGAGGTAGGAAGTGTAAGCAGACTCTTGCTATGTATGAGTGATTTCAGCCACTCTTTAGAAAAAGCAGTTGCTACAGTTACAAATAATTATTGTACAAATGTTTAGTATAAACTGGCAGGTGTTTTTTGCACTTGAAGTCAGAGTAGATCTCCTGTTCCTATGCTAGCCCTTTGCTGATTACATGGCAGCTCACGGCTGGAGCTATCTGAATTTACCTGCAAGCTGGGGAAATATTTGGTCTTTGTTTGGGATGCAGTGAAATGATGGACTGGAAGTTGCAGATAACATACGTAGATGTATGGGATTAGAGCTCTAACTTGGTGGGAGGGGATCTAGGGCTAAGGAAAATGTGTGACTTTCAATTATGCTGAAACATCAAGTGCAGCTATATTGCTTTTAACCTGGCCCAGTGGATGGCCTTTAGGCAGGACTCCCCTGACTCCTGTACTGCATTACTCAAAGGCAGGAAGATGCAGTGTCCAGCTGTCTGTTGGGTTGGTTCTGCTGGAGTCCCTTGAGTTGCCTTGACTGACAGCAACTGAGGATTTTCAACATGCTCCTCTAACTCCACTCTGAATTTCACTTCTTGTACTTAAGTTGTTCTAGTTTAAGAATTGGACAGATTTCCAAGCAAGTAATAAAGCATTGCTTCTCGAAGGTGTTAGTTTCGTGCTCATAAAATGTAAGCTTTGTTTGTGGTGTGGTTAAATTTTAATCTGGAATTAGTTGACTCAGTGCTAATTTTTTTCTTCCACCTTTAGATATTGTAACAGAGTTCAGGAGAAGAGGGGTGCTGTATATGATAAAGTGACAGCAATTCACAAGGAAATCCAACAGACAAGGTTCAAAATTCATCAGCTGAAGGAGAATGCTGAAAAAGAAGAAATGAAAGCCAAGGTGAGGTTTTTTTCCTAAGGGAATCCTGTTTGGTATTCTCAAAACTGATTTTTAACTTGCGCTGTGTAGCTAAAGGAACTCTTATTGCCCTAAAAATGAGTAGTGCAGGTGGTGGTTTGGGTGGATAGTGAAAGGGAGAGCACTTCTTGTGGTTCCAGTGGGTTGCTAGGGCTCGTTCTTGTCTCTGCAGGCGGTATGAATGGCCCACAGGAGAACTGGGCTTTGCTGACCCGAGAGAAAAGACTGGAATGGTGTGATTGCCCAGTATTTTAGGAGGTGAAATGAAACTTGTCTTCCCACCTGTGTCTGTAGCAGATACTATGCTAGTTCCATGATGTCTGGTTTTGTATCATGGTAGTTCCAGCTCTATGCAGTTGGATTTTTTCTCTTTTTTTTGTTTGGCCCCAGGGACCTAGCCTCTGAGGCTTTATGTTTGTGTTGTAGTGATGGGCAGTATTGTAATCCTCTCAACAGTCTCCCTCAAATACAGGATCACTTGCCATGTCACAAACACTTTCTTCTTAGGGTTTCAGGAAGATAACTGTCCAGCTCAGCTTTGGAAAGAGGCGGAAATCATGATGGGTTGGGAGTAGGGGGTCACAGTCTGCCTGTACCATCTCATCCTATCTGTTCATTACTAAAGTACTGTCCATGCTGGGAGGACAATGGCAGCAGTCACAGTAGCAGAGACCTTGGTGACACAGGTTAACACGGAATGGGGCAGTAGTAGTGTGAATACTGGGCTGGTTGTTTGACCATCTTAGTATTGTGATCACCTGAGTTACTCGGAGTCATAATACTGGGATTTTGCTTATGTCTGCTCTTGCTTTTCTGATGTTTTGTAACTTCCTTGTGTTCTGTGAATGCTGCTTCTTAAGCCAGGGATGAGGTACCTTTGAAATCACTTGAGACCACCAGATGATTCACTTAAATTGTTATAAATCATATGTTGACTTTGCTGATGGATTTTTTTCCTCCCCCCCCCCCCCCACTTTATCTCCTCTTTCTAGGAAATATACCTAAATCTGAAGGCTGGGTTGGAGAAGCATCATGACTCTCTAATTAAGACAGCAAAGAGTTACGCAGCTGCAAGAGAAGATAAAATTGCTGAACTGAAGAAGGGACTTCTTAGAGTTCAGACTCCTGAAAGTAGTTCTTAAACCTGTCTTCACTTGTATTGCCTTTCCATTATGTTTATCCTTATATCTGAACTCAAGAGCTTGTGCTTTGCATGGGATGGGTAACTACTCCAGCTTTCTCAAAAACCATGTCAGAACACATTTAGCTTTCTAAACAGATTCCGATGTTGTGAGCTTGCTGATGTGGATAAGAAAACATTTGTTTTAGCCTCTTTGCATTGTTTTGAGTCAGTATCTGATTTTAGTGGTAATAATTCAAGTCTTGCTAACACCGAATTGCTTGATATTTAGACAGAATCCTGCTTTTTGTAGAAGCTGTTCTGCAAACTTTGATCTGGGAAGATCTGGCACTTTGGTCTGGTCTGAATTGACACACTGTTCAAGATAAGTCATTAATAGGTGATATTCCACTGCCATTATTCAATTAAGCTTAAATCCTGATGGAGCAGTAGCATCCAGGTGAATGCCAACTTAGTCTCATCACGAATATTAGTGACTGTAAACACTCAAGAGTATCATTTTAGTTAATAATACCTCTAGATGCTTGAACTCACTGTTTCTGCTCTGTGGGGTATTGAACCCTCATCTATGTTTATTAGAAAGTCTGTGTTTGGGTGCTTAGTCCTATTAAAAATTACATAGATGACTATTTTGTACCTTAATTTGTGATGGCACTCAGTTTGCCACAGTGTTTTTAACTATCTCCTCCCAAAAAATTAATTTTAAAAATAGCTGATATAAGGATATTTAACCCTATTTCTGTTATGTCTTTTCCCTCACCACTCTCCCAATTTAAAAATTTTTACTTGTACATTTGTAGGAATGTGTACTACTAGAGGTTTTTTATAATGAAGGGAGGAAGATTCAAGCCTGTATGGATAATATCTTTCTGGTTTTGTTTAATTCTTCAACTTATTAGCTAGAGGTGCTAGCAAGTCAGGAACAGCAGGTGATCATTGCTTCTAAAGTTCTTACTGAGGCATCAGACCCTTCTGATGTTTTGCTTTGAGGTTTTTTCTTACACTGTAGCATGTGAGACATCTCTTAAGATGAGAAATCTTAACCTAGTACAAAGCTTCTCATAGTTTTCCCATTTCCACCAAATAGAGCCTGTGTGATAGGTGTGTGTGACAAGAGTCCTGCAATGCTGTGCAGCAGCATCTGGTGTAGAGACTAATGAAAGTCTAACTGCCAAGGTAGATGATTTTTTTTATTTCCCAAGAGCTAAAGATGTTAAGTAAGTACAAGGCACAGAAAAATTTATAGATTTCATGCACTAGGCCATACATGGAATAATTAGTGATGTTTTGGTGTGTTAAAGCTTTGTTTTTCATCAGCAGGTGCGCTCTGCTGCCTTTGCCATAGCTTGGGTTCTAGTGTGACACAGATACTAACTGCAGGAAGATGTTGCTTCTCATTGGCAGTACTTGCTAATGAACTTGATGTCTGTGCAAAACTGATAATATTTAGGTATTTCCAGACTTACAACACTATGAAATTCCTGAAGACAGATGGAAAGGCTTGTGTAGAGTTTTCCCTGAGCTTTCTTGAGATATCCCTGCTTCTCATGTCAGTCTATCCCATATCCCAACTTGACAAGATATGGGAAGCCAAGCATTCCTTCTTTTAAATTCTCTGAGAATTTTGGGGTGTCCTATCTCTTTTTTTTTTTCTTGTGATGCTGTAAAGATTCAAAGTAAACTCATGTGACTTGAAATTCTATAAATATAGGAGTAGTATCTGCTTTCTTGTAAAGACTGATTGGAGCCTGTGCTCTACAGCCTGGATGGTACAGCAGCTCTTGGGAAAGATTCCCAAAAGCTTCAAATAGATGCTGTAAGGCATTACTCCAGCCAGCAGATGATTTTGGTGGGATAATCTTACTGTTGTTCAGGAAACTGCATATAAAGATCAAGATTGTTAGGCTAGAGAGATCATGCCTGTGTAGCCCAGTGATTAGGAATTTGCAGGACAAAGAAAATGCTAGATTCTGGTTCCTGCTCTCAGGGGTTTTGCAACACCAGCTGTTGGGTAAAATAAAAGGCCATAATTCATGAAGAAACAAAACAACTGACTTCCAGGGACAGGTTTATATATTTCCAATAGGTCCTTGTGCCTTCAGAGGGGCCTGTCTGTACCTAAAATACCTATAAATAACACATAACCAAAACTATATTTTTATCTAGAGATAATTGATTCCTAGGTGTGAGTCATCTGCTGCTTTTCAAGAACTTCTACTCATCTTGAACCATATGGCAAGGCAGTGGGGGGAGTTTTAGTGTGACCTGAATAGCAGTGAAGGGAGGATGGCTTTGCTAAGGCAATACAGCTCGATTTCCCTCAAGAGGGCAGTGTTACCCAAAATTTTCTTACTTGGGTTTTTTGTTAGTACTTCTGTCTATATGCCTAGAGCCCTCTGCCAAGGCCTAAATCAAACAAAACTGTAGAACTCCTTTATTTTGAGACACCGGTGTGAAATAAGTGAATTGTAGATGGATGCTTATGAAGCTGATAGTCTAGTCTGGCTGTTCTCTCCTTAGTGGAAGGAGACCTTCACAGCCTTCCCTGTGGTCTACCTGGGAGAATAACTGAATGTCAGTAGCTGCTATACAGCTTGGCATAACACTGTTTAAATGTTTCATTTGATTTTTTTTTTCCATGTACTTCAGTATTTCATATACTACATAAATTTTGTAGCAAATTTGCATTTTACTGCTTGGGCTGCAAGGCTTTCTGGTCTCACTTGTTTCAAATGTGTTTAGTTACTAAC
Organism: Strix uralensis; assembly: GCF_047716275.1. Lineage (NCBI taxonomy): Eukaryota > Metazoa > Chordata > Aves > Strigiformes > Strigidae > Strix > Strix uralensis. The sequence continues at coordinate 29,788,713 of NC_133979.1, read as the reverse complement.
AACATTCTGTAAGTAATAAAGAAGCTGGTCCTTGAAAATAGCAGCCTTGTTACAGACTTTTGAAAAGGTTATGCTCAGCTCTGTATGTTTTTCCCTCAGACAAGCATAAGTGATGCCCTCAGTATTTCACTCGAGTGTACACGAATCTCAGATTCCTTGAAAGCTCTTGTTAGTTTCCCATCAATATTTGCTTATGTAGTAAATCAGAGCTTTTTTAGGACTTGGGGGGAAAAGCATTCTAAGATGGTGTCTAGGAGGGCTCTGATCTTATGTGTGTGTTTCAGTTTAGCTTTGGTATTGCCTTTGAGAATTCCAGTCTTACCTCCTTTGTGCTGCCCCTCCAGCTTGCTAGTGCAACTGTTGGTTGGTTATACTGTGGGGACTTTTTGTTCTTTAAGGCTGACAGCCATACCCTGATCGGGTGTCTAGTCTAGCTGTGTGTACCCTGCTTGTAGTATCTGGGTCAAATTACATTTTTGAGAAGTTTTTAAAACAATCAAAAACCAAATCCCATAAAAAGCCTCTAGCGATGACAGTGGTGTTCATGACTACGTTTGATACCCAGCACATGGATTATTTCAGAGTGAAATCTTTAGCAGTACAGAAATAGAGACTGCATACATCAGTATATTTGCAGCTAGATATTAGGTTTAAAGAGTAATATGAAAAATATTATTAGATAACAATCCTGTAAGCAAACATGTAATTTTTACTGAGGTGAGAGTGCTCCATAGGAATGTATTAGTCTAGTAAAATATGTATAGTGTCTCCTCTTCTCTGAGTGCATATGACATGAAGTAATTTTGGATGCCCACCTGGGCAAGAACAGTTTGTTGTAGCCACTTCAGCAAAGCCCTTAACTCTCTTATTGTATCGATGCTGCTTATTTTACTGTTACTATACTTCTCTCCCCTCTTCTTCCTTCTAGCACAACTCTTATGTGAGATAAGATACCTTGTTCTCCTTTGGCCATAAGAGCTTGTTGTTCCCTACAAACTTACCTTGTTGAAACAAAAAAACCCCCACTAATATTATAAACAATGTGTATGTTAGGGAATGTGCGGGTTTGTGTATTGTTGAATTGAAAAATACTTTTCTGATAGAGGTGTCTGCTACATTTTTAAGGTAAAAGCTCAAAGGGAAGCAGGAATCTTTCCAGTGGTCTTGTGAGTTGATCTTGGTTATTCACTCAGTCTGGGAAACCTCCATATCAGCCTTCATGCTTACCACTGGCTGTACTTCCACTTTTGACTTTAGACTTCATCTTGCTGTTGTTCCAGTGTCTGTTCTTGAGTAGATCAACAATGGAAGTATTTTGATGATGTGAAGCAGCATCAGTAACATACAAGGTCCAATAATTCATGTGTGTCTTAATGTGGCTTTATGCTGTATCTGTATTCTAAACATCTAGTGTATACTGGCAAGTCCTTGTTCTGAATTTCTGTAGCTAATCTAATATTGGCAAGACCTTTTTCTTTGTTTAGGTGTTGTCTAGATCTAGTTACAAATGCTTATCTTTTGCTTGGGCTACTCATAGGGTCAACCTGAAGATGCCAGGCCTTTTTTCTTCAGAAGAAACTTAGCTTCCTCATAGTCGTATGTATATTATGTGCTGCCTATACCTTCTCTATAGCAAAAACTATTTTAGCTGTATAATGATCCAGAATGTCTTTTTAAGCAGTAACCACTTTCCCTCTGATGCTAACAATTGTCAGATCTCTTACTCTTTAAGATGGGCTTGTTTAGTATCTCGCTTGTTCATAATCCTTTTGTTGAGCCATATGTGTGCATCTTCCATGTGTGTACTGCTTCTGGTGATCTTTGGGAAACCAGGGCAGGATGTAGCTCTGATCTGAGCATGCTAACCTATGTGGGAGATCTAACATCGACTCCATCTTTGTATAAATATCCTGTAAACTTGGTTCTGTACCTCTACTTCTATGCTTGAGTGACCAGGTAACACTGATGCCAAATCAGGTTAATATAGAGCAGAGCCCAGACACTTGCTTTGTGCTCCAATGTAGTGTGGTCTGGGTCTTAGTAGAGCTTTTCTTTAGGGAACCTGCATAGATCAGGCAGTAGCTTAGATCACCCAGAAGGTCATTGAATGTAGGTTACCACTCAGAATGTCACTTTCCAGGAGCAGGAAGTTTAAGATGGATTGTCCATCAGCTTGTCCATACCGTGTCCCCAAACCTCCTTTCTTAGAGCTGAAGAGTTTTAGCTTAGAATTTAAAAAAAAAAAAAGGTGCGTATGGGGGGAAGTGGGTAGAGTAGAGGAGAGGGCATGGAGCTTAGCAGCAGAGTTGTCATATGTAACTGCTGTACTGTTGGGAGTGTGCTGTACATTAACACAGATGAAAATACCTCCTCTTACAAGCTCAAACATATGAACAGAATATATGTATGGACAGGACAGCTTGAACTTCCTGTTACTTGTGAGTATCCTTCCTTTGCACAGTCTCTATGCTATAAACTATTAAAAAGGAAGGTAAGTATCTCCTGCCTGCAAGGATGTGTTGTCTCAGAGAGATGTGGCTTAAACCGCAAAAATTTGGAATGAAGCCCCTTTTGGTATCTCTTCAAGTAGAAAAGTAGTAATGGATAAGGGGGAAATGGGTGGGCAGCTTAGATTATGGCTTGGCACAGTATGTGAACATGAACAAAACTAAGAGGCTGTGTGATACCTTGCATGTCTTACTCTGCTGCTTTCCTTGTGAAGGAAGGAAGCCTTTCTTTCCTGTCTTGCCTTTACTCCACAGTCTTGCCAGAAAGAAGATATTCAGAACTGTCTCGGAAGCCCTCTTAGGCTTTGGGCGAACTGAGGGCGGTTGGGTTAGGTGAGCAAGTTTTGTATTTTTCAAGTGTTTCGTGAGACGTTTCTGCTTTTGTTGTAGGATGAGCTGGAAGAGGAGCTGTAGGGGTGTGTGTGGCCACTCGGTGGGGCTGTTGGCACAGGTAGTGGTGGTGAATTCATGTTTTGTTTCTGCGCAGCTTTGCTGAGAAAGCCAAAGGAAACTTGCTGAATCTGCAGCCTCAGGATATAACAACTTTGCAGCTTGACATTCATATATTCTAGGACTAGCCAGGACCAGGTAAACTGTAAATTAAAACCTTTTTTTTATATAAAGATTTCAGTCAACTGATGGTCAGTTTTGTGTGGCTGTGTCCTTCCTTGGTGTTGTCTTCTGACTCGAGGGTATGAAGGGTGTTTTGAGGTCGCCAGTATCTGTGAAATCGTCTTGCATTATACAAGTAGTGGGACTCGGCTTTGAAGTGCCCTTTTACCTCTTGTAAAGCTTTCTCAGGCACTGGAGCCACCTTTAGCTGTCACCAAGTCTCCAAAGCTATGGACAGATCTTTCCATCTAAGGATATGACCCTTTATGCTGCTGAAGTAAGAGCTAGTCTGGAGAAAGGAGGTAATAGAGCTTGCACTTGGTAGTCACTTCCCTGTGACTAGTAGTTTGTGAAGGTGATTAGGAGTGAGTGTGAGAGGCTCATACATGAGGCTGTGTTTTGATGTGGAGGTGAAGAGTGTGTGTGTGTAAATTATGAGGTGGTTAGATACAGAACAAACAAATGGAATCTGGCAGATACAAGGCTTTAACACACAGCATTTATCTGCAAGGACACCTTCCTTTTGGAAAGTCTCTTGATGTTTCCATCAGACTCATTGAGGGTAATCCTTCTTATTATAATAAGTAAAATAAATGGCTAGAGATACCTGGGAATAAAAACAAGGAAAAACTGAGCTGAATATCCAGATTCTCTTTGCCTGTGAAATGCTTCATTTTTCCAAAGCTAAAAAGGGAACACTACAGTTCTTGAGACCTTCTAAATGGGGACAACTACATGTGACATGATGAAACTCCATAGCCTTTCACACTTAGTTGGTGTCTTTTCTGTAGCATTCAAGGGACCCTCTTAATTTGTGGTATTTTTAGTGCTAACATTTCTATGAAAATGTTTGCAGAATATTGATTATGGTGGACTTTCTTGATGTCAGTGGATGCAAGAAAATAGATGGTAGGTAAGTATCAGCACTGGTGCAATACACTTCTGTTTCTTCAACCCCAAAGGGTTTGGGTGCTTTCTTGCTGTTCTACAGTCCATTGATATCAGTAGGGTGACTCCAGAGTGGCAAAACCTAGTAGCAGTTCTTATAAACTGCACTGATGTCTTGCAAGATAGAGACCAAGTTTTTATTTTGTCTGTGTGCATGACACGATGAGGCTTGGGTTGGGTCTGTTCCTCTCATTGTCACCTTGTGTCACTTTTGGTTTTGTAGTGCCAATGGGCCAGAAACAGATTTGACTCTTGCTGTTATTGTCTAACAGTTCCTGATGGTCTTTGCCTTACAGTGCTGACAATCTAAAAGAGACAGTGTTACAGGAAATGCCCCTCCAGGGTGTCGCCAGTGTCACTGCCTGTATGTGATTCTTTGCCCATTTGTAGTAGTATTGCTACATTCTCATCTGGCATCTTCAAGCTGTGCACATATCGTCACTGATGAGCCTGGGCTATCTAACACAGAAGAATCCACAGGACCTTGGTTTTTTTCTTGGTATGTTCCTCGCTTTGTGGCTCTGACCCTACTGCAAATAGAAAGTCCATTTCTAGGGGTTTTAGGTTGCTTTTTGGGTTTGGTCTCATTTGCTATATGGAAAGTTAGTGGACAGAATTGTTGCAATTTGGGAGTAAACACCTGCAATGCCGAGAGTGAGGCAGGTCCTTACAAGTACTAAAACAATCATTAGAGGCGGATGTTGCTGACTCTGGGAGAAGGGAGGCTGTAGATGTTTTTCCCTGAATGAAGCCCAGGAAGGCTTAGTTTTATTACCATGAGGCTTTCCTCCCTTTTTCCCCAAGCAGAAAGAGAACAAGGTGTTTAGGAGCTGCGTTTCCTAATGGGTAGCAAATTATACAGTACTTCTTGCAAAAGAAGGGTTTGGACGTTGTGATAGTGATGCTGTAAAAGGCAATGTACCAAAAAATACATTTGCAAAGAGAAGTGACATTAGAAAAAAAAATTGGTTTTGCAAGCCCAACTGGAGATGACTGGGAGAGGCCAGTGTTTGTAGAAAATGAACAAACAAAAGGAGGGAAAACCCAGGTTATGTTGAGGTTTCCATAGCAACACAATACTTTTCCTGGAAATCTCAAATGATGAGATCTAATCTATCTGCTATTTAACTCTTGCATGCAAAGCCCTCTCTTTTCTCAACTTACCTGCTGTCCTTCACAGCATCCTCTCTAGTGATGGCTGTACTGTCACTATGCAGTGGTGGTCTGCATGGGGAATGATGGTCCTGGGATAAGGCTGTTCCTGATCGGTTCCCCCTGTTCCAAAGCACATAAAGGAAAAGCTTATGAGGCAGAGGCAGTGTGTGTATGATGGGCTGTGTGTAGGAATGACTTATCAGCTGCACTGATCTTGGGAAGCTTCTGTTTCCTGCAGATCCCAGAGAAGATGGGCTAAGCTGGTACCAAGAGCAGAGCTGCCAGGCAGGTACGTTGCTGAGATGTTCCATAGCCTGCAGGGTTTACTGCATAAGGATGTGTCCTGCTTGGAAATGATAGGGCTTAGTGTTTGTCTGAGATCTGTAGAAAACTTTCTGTGACTATTTAGAGAGTTCATCAAAGTAGCCTGACTTAAATTTGTATCTAGCAGTCAGTCCTCTTAAGAGCCTCAGATTTGGGAGATGGGAATCGTCGATGGCCCAGGAAGTTTCTTGTGGAGGAATGTGGAAGGCTGGCAGTTCTTACCTACTAAAGAGGGCAATTGAGAGAGTGGGTAGAATAACAAAAGTCCATGAAATTACTAATGGTCTCAAATATGTATAAAGGAGTGTCTGTTCTCTGCTGTGGAGAGAAGCCCTGAGTGGATGTGAAAGACCCCATCCTGTACAACAGAGAGGGAACAGATTCTGTTCCCTGCCTTCTGACCATAGCAACAACACCCTTTGCTCCGTCCCTTTTGTGCTGGTTTTAGCTGGGGTAGAGTTAATTTTCTTCATAATAGCTAGTATGGGGCTGTGTGTTGGATTTGTGCTGGAAACAGTGTTGATAACACAGGGATGTTTTTGTTATTGCTGAGCAGTGCTTACACAGAGTCAAGGCCTCTTCTGCCTCTCACCACCCCACCAGCGAGCAGGCTGGGGGTGCACAAGAAGTCGGGAGGGGACAGAGCTGGGACAGCTGACCCCAACTGACCCCAGGGATATCCCACACCATACGGCTTCACGTTCAGCGTATACAGCTGGGGGAAGGAGGAGGAAGGGGGGGACATTCAGAGTGATGGTGTTTGTCTTCCCAAGTAACTGTTACATGTGGTGGAGGCCAGCTTTCCTGGAGACAGCTGAACACCTGCCTGCCCATGGAAAGGGGTGAATGGATGCCTTGTCTTGCTTTGCTTGTGTGTGTAGCTTTTGCTTTACCTATTAAACTGTCTTTATCTCAGCCCATGACTGTTCTCACTTTTACTCTTCCAACTCTCTTGCTGTCCCACTGTGGGGGAGTGAGCGAGCAGCTGTGTGGTCCTTAGTTAAGGTTAAACCACGACGCCCTTCTTGCCTCTGATGTAGTCCCTGGCAGGCAGTGCAGAGCAAGCTCTGCATCAGGGACTGCTGGTGGAGGGCAGAGCTGCTGCAGTGGGAGACAGGATGGTGGGGTAGTGAAAGGTGGAGAATACCCCCTCAGCCTCCCGTTGTATCTGAAGTCTCCTACGTGGTAACTAATGTTACGTGGAGAGGGTGGTAAGAGAAAGCAGGTATCCCAAATGATGCTGTGTATATTATGTCTGTCCCTTTATAACTGCATTTGGGGTGGAAGAGTTCTTAAGCTTCAAAGGAGCGAAACTGGGAAACTAGCTTGCAAGCTGCTGTTTTACCCCTTTCTAGCACGGTATACGAGCTGAGGGTGTATGAAGATTTGGGGAGACTTTTACCTATTCCTCTGTTGTTGAAAGCTGGACAGCTGGTGATGCTTTGTCGCATGTTATGGCCTTTGTTTTTACTGCAGGCCTTATGACTTGGGGTGAAGTGCTGTGGTGTGCATGTAGCGTAGGCTATTTTCAGTCCCTCCTGCTAGAGACCTGTTGCCTGGCTGGCTGTAAATGCAGCAGAGGGAGTTCAATAGCCTGTGATCGCCCTGGTTCTGTGATTCTTTGTGGTTTTGAGGGGAGAGTGGAGCCTACGGAGTATGATGTACAGTATGACACCAGGACTTCTGTATTTAGATGTATTGTGTTACAGCCTTGTTAAGGGCCTGACTGTGGCCAGCCCCTGCAGTATTCAGCAAAAGCAATATTCTGTTTTAATAGGTGGGCTTCACATTTTTTTTTTTTGGCTCTGACTGTTCTGTTATTAACCTGTTAATGCTTATTGAGCCCTCAAGATTTGTGGATAGGAAACAACCATTATTATAGTATTTAGAAGAAAACCAGTTCAGATGGGTTCAAAGAACCAGGTATGTGTCAACAAATAGCAGTACTTTAATATCTCTTAAACCATCCTCATCTTTAAACACTTATTATATTTCCTCATATTTCTCCTGACAGCCACCTGTTCAACTTCTGACCTGTTTGTAAAAATCTGCACACCATCTATCAGAGGGATACACGCACTTACAAACTTCTGTTCTGTGGGCATTAAGTAAATTATTTCTTTAAGATCATATGGCAGATCTATAATTAATTAAACCCTCCATGATATTAGCGCAAAATAATTTAGCCTTTCTAAAAAGGTAAATGTAATTTGCCGATCTGGTATTTGGAAGAATGCTTTCCCCAAAATCAATTCCTTTAGTTTCCAGAGAATAGAAATGAGAAGCAATCTCATTTTAATTATATCTCTTTATTGCTAACAAAGGAATGATTTATGCAATTAAATTAACTGGCTAGAAAATTATTCTCAGCTGGGCTGTCCTAATTCTTTGCTTTCTGAATTGCAGGCTCTTACACTTCTCTATGTAGATTAATTTTTCTGATATGCAAACAATGCTCCTTGTGTTCATTTTTAACATTTTTTATTCACAGCTCCCCTTTTCTTAGTGTCAATGACATGAGTAATATTTGTGCACTGCTGGGCTCTGATTCAGGCCTTTTTATATAGAAAGATTGGAAAAAAATCTTTTCTTTTGAATCTCATTATTGCCAGTGCAGAGCAAGGTTTTGAAGTTTTCTTATCTATTGCTGAGAAACAGCAGCAGGAACATGGAGGGACTGCAAAGATGTCAAAGGATGCAAACTTTTGAAGGAAAATGTATCAGCATTGAGGAGACAGGTGAATTTGCAGCTAGTGTTAAGCAAGCATTTTTTAATGTATTCCTCTTAAACCCCTGTCTTCTTGCAGCCAGGCAAAGAGCTGAAACTCAAGCGGGGGGGGGGGGGAAAAAATCTGTCTTATGTTGTACGCAAACTTAATAGGGAAAGAATTTTGGATTTTCTTTCTGCCTGGGATTACTTTGCAGTGGCTGGCCAGAACGTTAGCTAGTGATATTTGGGCTGAGGGGAAAATTACCATGTAACAACACATTGTGACCATGTGCCAACACAGTCTGATATCTTCTGAATGGGGCATTGGTGTAATCTCCTGTTTTAAAACAGCAGTGAACATATTGCGGAGCACGTGTTAGCTCTGTCTGAGCTGTCCTGCCCTGTATCAGTAGAGATGTGTCAGCTGGTCAGTGTTTGCTGTGTTGGCACTCACACTGCTATCAGATGGTTTTGAAATAAAAAAAAATCAGAGTTTTGTTTGGGTTGGTATGTGGTGCTTTGGGTGTGGAAAGGTGTATGCCACTGGGATTCTGAAGGCTTCTGAACTGCGAGATAGGACGGATCAAGCTATGGTGATTTGGATGGGAAAAGAAGCACTCTGAGCCTGTTTCCTTTGAGTGTGGATCATCCAAGGGGAATCTTCCTGCCGGGCTGGATAGCCGCTGGGTGGGTGAGTGATGGGGTAGTTAGTGCAGTGCCTGTTGACTGCAGTTGTTGGTGTTAACCTTGAGGACGCCTCTGTAAAAGCGGTACAAACTGAATTTAGAAAGTAGGATCACACTTACTGGAAGAACTTTTCTCAAAGAACAGTTGCCCTTGGCTTACTGTCAGAGTAATTTTTTTTTCTTTATTTTTTTTCTTCTAGTCATGCAAGCTCTCTGCACTGGGTGGTACAGTTCTCCTCCATGAATACATTGGCTTGTACAGGAAAGGATATCTTACAATGCCTGGGGAGGATGCCATTGGGGGCAAGTTTACAAGCAGTCTGTAGAGCAGGCTTTGAGTTCAAAATGATCAAGACTGAAGGAATGGTTAGAAATCAATAAGATGAATTTCATGAGAAAAAGCTATGCTACCTTTAGGGAGGAAACATCTGATTAAAAAAATGAGAAACAACTGCCTAGGAAAGCAGTACTGCAGGAAAGGATTTGAGTTCATAGGGAGTCACAGCTATGTGAGTCAAAGTGATGCTCCTTTAAAAAGAAATCTTGTTCCTGGAAGTACTGATAGGAGTGTCATGTACAAGTTGTAGGGTCAGAGGAGAGATAGGACTACTTTGTGTTACTTTGTGAAGTCTAGGCTGGCAAAATGTATCCGGCCTTGCATGCTGCATTTCAGAAGCCAAAAATGGGAAAAACAGGGAAATCATGACCTGTGTGATGAGTAATGACAAATCTTATAGAGGGAGAAGAACTTTGCTTGCAGCAAGGGAGAATTAAGCTAATACCAGGGCAACCTTAACCATAAGCTTAAATGCTTACATATCAGCCTGCCAGAAAAAAACCATTGAACCCACTGGATGTGTCATTTGGTTGCCCAACTCCACCTGCTTCTATTCTACACTCGGCAAAACTGAGCTTTCTCCTACCCTGTGGTTGCCACGTGTTCCTTACAGCCTGTGTGGGTAGATACCTCTTCCTCATCTTCACTCAGCTCCTGTGCCCTGCTACTTGTTTCATTCTACTTTTGTCAGCAAATTCCAGTGGGTGTTGGTACAGAAAGCTGCTTCTAGTGATGACAAAGGGAAAGGTTTCACTTCTCAGTGCCAGAAATCCTCCATTCCTTTTGGAACAAGCAGTGTGTGTAAATGTACAAGGAACAGAGTAAGCAAAAAGATGTGCTCATAGGGGAAGGGAATGAAAGTTGAGGAAGGGAAATCAAAAAACAACCCACAAACAGAACAACTGCAAACATAAACCAAATCAAAACAGAAAACAGCTGCTTTCCTACAGTTGGTGGCAAGATGGTGCTTCACTGGCATCTCAGATTGGTTCTCTTATGAAGGGCATACTGGGACCACTAGAAAGCTTTTAATGAGGGGCAGTGTAAGTTGCTAAAACAGGACAGTCCTTTGTTTTATCCTACTGAAATAAGGGAGGTGAATGCTGTGGTACAGGAAATGTCCAGGCATAGCTCCATGGAGCCACTATGGGAGGGGAAGGAACAGCCAGAGCAAAGCTCTCAAACTTCCAAAATGTTAGGAAATGCAGAGTTTGAAGTGTGCTTCTTATAAGCACAGCCACATAATAGTAATCCTGTTAATGAAAGTGACAGTTTCAAGGATCAGCTCCAGAAGAAACTGCTACAGTCTGAATTCTGGACTCCTTTTCTGTTCCTTAACAAAGGAAATAAGAGTGAGTTCCCTCCAGATCCTCTAATAGAATTAATCACCTCTCCATGGACCATTTCCCAAATGTGTCAGGATTTAATTTCACACTGAGTGATATCCAGATGAAAAGCTGTCTCTGGTAATACAGGGAATCTCTCCTTCTGTAGAGTAGATCTCTATTACAGGATGGCCATTCTCACAGCGAGAAGATCCCTGCCCCTTGTGCCTCACCTGTTGATGGATCCTACAAAGACGGCTGCCTGGGAATGCCTTTTCTCTCAAATAAGGTTTAGTGCTTTGTGAAGCTACTGTAGATGCGTGTTCTGTATGTGCTTTTCTTCCAGATGAGATACTGCTGAGGTATTGGTAAACAAATAGGGGGTTAACCTGGTATAAGAGAGGTGTGTGGACCCAGGGAGGTGTGTGGCTGGTTCTGTGCTCTCTGGAAAACCGTGTGAATTTAAGGACCTTGTCCATTTGTCCGTGGTTTCCTTAAAATAGGAGAAAAATCACTAGAAAGCCCCATTTTGCTCTTCATTCTTTACTTCTTGTGGTTATGTTTTAAAAAAATTCTTGGTAAAAAAAAAAATTGAACTTCTACTTTTATTTCTGGTCAGGTTCTCGTGAAGCAGGACCCAGCTAGGTGGAGTTTGGACTTGCTAGCATCAGAGCAGTATTTGAATAACAATTGTCATGTTATTTTGTTTCATTATATACCACTAAAAATTTAATGAATTTTTAAATAAATATTAAATGAATAGTTACTATTTCATTTTAAGTAACTGATACTATTGTGTCTATCAGATTCTAGATGTGAGTGCTAAAATCAGAAGTCAGAATAATCTGGCTCACTACACTGAAAGAGATGCAAGTACTGGAAAGCTTCTTGCTGGCCTTGTATCCTCATTTCTTCTGACTTTTCATTTCTAGTCTTTCCCAGTAAATTACTGAGAGATAGCTCCTAGCTATATCTTATGAGCAGCAGAAGAAATGAAGCAATGTAAAATATAGGTAATATATACTGAACAGTACTGTATGTAATTGGACTATATAGCTGTGCATGTATGTGCTCTCTGTCTCATTGCATTTCAGAGAGAAACGCTGTGTAACAACAAGCTGAGGCGTTTTATACTGTGGCCATTTAAAATCTCTTTTGCTATTCTTTAACAATATCTAGTTTGGAGCTGGATGATCTCCTTAAGGTCCCTTCCAACCTGCCCTACTCTGCGCTTCTATGAAGATCTGTATGGCTATTGTGTCCAAATTGGCAATAGCTGCATTGCTTGTGTGAAGCTTTGTACTGAAAGTCAAAAACTAAACAGCTTAGTGAAGGTATTTGCTTCTGAATGTTGTGAGGTTCCTGTCAACTCGCTGGACTCTCTCTGAAAAACAACCTTGTCTTCCAGTGCAGGAGCCTGCCCAGGCTGTTTTTGCTGTCTGCCCACCTGCTGAGACCACTCTGTCCCATCAAGGAGGTGGTTAATGAGGCCATGAAACAATATTGGTCCCAGTATCCATCCCTTAGGGATGCCACCGGTAACAGACAATCAGTTGGACTTTGTCCTGCTGATCTCCAGGCCCAGTCAGTTTTCTGCCCACCCTGAATTTTCTTTTTGATTTTGTTTTTTCCCCTTTTGATCTCAATGAACTCTTTCTACAGGAATCTTAGTGTCTAGAGCTGTCTTGGCAAAGAACTGGCTACTCCACTGATTCTAAAGGGCTTTTGCAAAATTTTAAATATGCAAATAATAATAATTATTTCTGGTAATAATGGGAGCAGCATGGGATTTCTTTATTTTTTTTTTTAGATTTCTCTGTCCTCTGCAGATGCCACTTTAATGCAAATCAAACTTTGTGGATTGTGTTACCTATTGAAAAATAGTTTCAATTAGAAATTCAATTATACTGTCTTGGGGGGATGGAACTGACAGTTTCTTTGAATTTTGCACGTTATAGAGGGCTCCAAAGTGCCATAAATCTGCTAATTGATTTCTGTACCTGTAATGTTTGATTAGGTGTATTTTATTGTCTTCTTGGTTTTAATTAACCCCAGGCTTGTCAAAATGCTTCCACTGACAAAGGATATATGATGAACTGAGATAAACTCTATTAACAGAGGCTGACTTTTGTCAGTAATTGCTATCATGCATAAGAGTTATTAGAAATTATCACACACAAAAAGAAACTGTACTTTTGGTAACAACTTTTATGGGCTGCTATAAATCTGTTGATTGCCCCCTACATGCAGGAGATAAGCAACTGTGAATGACAAGGGGTCCGAAGGAAAAATCAATCATTTGCTAGATGTCTTATAAATATTAAGAGTGACAAAATGGGAAGAGTTATGAAGTCTAAGTGCTGAAAATTGAATGGATGCTAATGCACCTAAACTTGTTCCCATTAGAGATTGTGAGGGCTGTTGAGACAAGGGCACGACTACCTCAGGAAGCTCTTGGTTTTAGTGGAACACAACGTGTTACCTTGGCTGTGGAGCTCTGAAGGACTAAAGTGATACCGAGCCTTGTACTTCTAGGCCTGCGGTCAGAGGCCAAGTCTGGGCTGTTCCTGTTTGGTGGCTGTCCATTGCTGTAGAGGGCAGGCACCCACCAGGGTCACGTCACTAGTGTTTGGGCACAGAGGCAAGCAGAAGGATTGATGGGCTGATGATGTGCAGGTTTTACCCAAGAAGCAATTGCAGAGGCTGCAGTCGAGAAGTTTTTGCTGAGCACAGAGGTATTTAGCAGTGCTGCATGCTGTTTGTATGGCTGCAGTTAGAAATGTTTTATCTAGGAATACAGTGGTAAACCTGACAAACCATCTCTTAGATAAAACAGGAAAGAAGGGTTAATATCCTCATTTTTACTGATGTATCCACCTGTAAGGACTTGGTTTAGGTAAGATCTTTAGACAGTAACATATAAACATGCAGAAGTATGTGCATAAGTATTTTCGGTTGAACTGCAGATTCATTTGTTGGACACCTGCCCTTGTTTGGTCTCTGGACCCTATGTTTGTCTGGAGCTCTGTATGAATGGGGTGTTGATGGAGGTATAGTTCTATGAACACAACTGATATAATATTGTGAATGTAAACAGAGCAGTAATTTAAGACATACAAAGTTGTAAAAGTATGAGACAAACTTTCTGCAACATAGTTGTTAAAGTTGATATGACTACTTCCTAGAAACACTGCATAAACTTGTTTTGTATTGGTAAGGCAATGTTTGTAAACTTTTTTAAACTATATCTGAGGAGAGCACATACAATTCTCAGGAACTTCAGAGACCTGTTCTCTTGTTTTTTGCCAACTTCTGTCCAAGCTTTTTGTCTTGGCTGCAGCAATTTTAAAGTTGCTTAACAGATCTTCTGTCTTACTCAAAACAGTTAATGTTGGCTTGATTTTTTTTTTAATCTATAGCTCAGCAGATATTTTAAACTGACCTTCATTTTCTTTGCTACTTTTTCTAGGAATGGTCACAATGACTTAAAAGTACAGTTGTGTGAGTGTGCACAGAGAAAGAAAGAGCGGAGTGGAGCTGTCACGTGCAGTCCTAAAAGCTGTTTGATGTAAGATATTTAGCTTATTATTAATATTTTTGGGAGCTTAAAAACATTTCTGGAGCTTGCAAGGTGTGAGATTCTCACTTTGCTGTCTTAGTTTAGCCCAAAACAGATCCTCATGGATGAGGCAAGAAACCGCATTATTCTTGAATCCCAGTTCCTGTGGATCATTCCCATGCAGGATGCAGGGAAAGGATTCTGCAGCATGCCAGGCTAAGGACCATGTGTCTTCAAGTGAGTTGCTAGAGTGAGAACTGCCTCACTGGTTGCTGCAGCTCTGCAGGGGATCTTGATGCTGGACCCCTGGTGTGACGTAGGTGGGATTTCCCGTGGGATTATCCCCTCTCAGCTGCTGTAAGTGGGGAACTCTAGTAGCTGAGAGTTGTGATCTGGCTTGATGTTCTGTGGGCTATCAGAAGAGTCCTAGACACCCTATAGCTTGTGATGTAGGAATGTGAGTTGAGACCAGCAGAGGAGAGAGGGCTAAGGGTGCCCTGCATTTCGGAGCTGACACGGATCTTTCAGCCTTAGTACATCGGGGAATGGTTCTGCAGGCTGGACAGTGCAAACTGACTTGCTGTATGTGGTACTGGAGGGCTGCATCACAGTACTGCAGCTCTCATACCACTCTTGTTAATTTCCCCAGCCTTCAAGGGCCAGTTGGTGTGTTAGTAGCTACACCATTCTTTTTGTTTGTCTTGGTTAGGTCGCTCTGTCTAACAGTTTCTGTGTGAGTCTTGTGTGAGTGCATATATATCTATATTCCCTCTTGGGGTATGCTGAAAACAATCCATTTAGAAACCAGGTGTCCTTGTCTCTCTTGGCATCTGGTTAAATATCAACCAAGGAGGAGAAGGTAAATCCTAGGATGCTTTAACAACTGCTCGGGCTGTGAAGCCCTTGGCTTCATCTGATGGGATTTGAAGGTCACGGTGGTTGCCCACATGTGAAAGATGTGTCCTTATTCCCCATAGATAAAACAAACCAAAATGATCTGTCTTAAGGTGTCCCTAAACCGAGCCGATGAGAGCCGTGTGCGTTTCAGTCTGCTGAGACCAGAGGTCGCTGTTTAACTGGAAATAGAGACCTCCTCGCTTCTCCAGAGTCACCTTCTCTCTATTGTGTCCAGCTCTTGACCTGCTCTGTAATACCTCGGGCTTCTTTTCCCTCACAAAAAGACTGTTGTCTCAAAAGCACACCACTAGGCTTCTGCAAATGAGGGACTGAATAGATGTAGCTAGAGGAGAAGGTAGGACAGTGTGGCTGTTTCTCTGCTGTTCACTCCTGCCCCACACACCTACCAACATGTCCTGTGAATACCCCTCAGTCATAATTTGCAGCTCCTCTGTTTCATTCCTGCCTGGTCCCAGGCATAGCCTTGTTCATAGCTGGCATCTCTTTTTAGCCCTGCTGGCTGCCTAGGAAAGGAGAAGTGTGTGTAGTGTTGAGCAGCAGAGTAGCAGCCAAAGGAGTGTGACAGTGATGGTGCAAGTCTGGAGGAATGAGACTGGTCAGAACCAGACATACCTTTGGGTAACGTGGCTATCCTGAAAGTGGGATGCTATAGGAGGGGAGCACATACAGGAGCAATGCTCAGAGTTTGTGTTTAGGTGGGCCATACAGTATTTTCTAACAGTGGGGTATGGGAGGCTGTATGCCATGGCCCTTCATTACACAGTTGAACTGAACTGTGCATAAGCAGGAGGTTTGGTGAGGCTCAAACCTCGCTGCATACAGGCTCTGCAGGTGCGTCCATCTCAGCCACACTCTGCCAGAACAGCAGCATGTCAGGTGTGCCTTATGTGGGCAAGTGGTGGTCATGTAGGTCCTGGTTAAAACTTGTTCTGAGTAGCAGCACTGCAGGGAAACCCATTCTGAAGCTCCATTGAGCCCCTTTGGCCTGTACTGGAGGTCAAAGTACTGCTACTACACAGAAGGGTGCTCCTCTGCGGGGGTATCATCCTCTCCTGGGCAGGCCTCTGGCAGGAGGCATAGAGCTGCGCCCCCATAGCACCAAGCTAATCCTGACCTGGCTGTGAGCAGGTCTGCACCAAGTCCGTTCCCAGCCAAGGAGAGCAGGCTGAAAATGCTCAGCTCCTTTTATGAATCTCCATAAAATCCCATAGGTCACAATTTGCTGTAAGTTGTACAGGTGAATTAGCATCTTACGTCAGTGTTCCTTACTGCTTGAAAACACATTGGCTTTTAACTTCACTGCTTCTCTCTAGAGAAAAAGTGAATGGGAGCTTCCAGCAGAGACAATGGACACTTCTGCCTTTCTTCAGGAGAATGGTCAGGAATACCCGGGCTTGACAAGATGGGACATCCATGGCAGCAACAGCCTGGGAAGCAAACAAACTGTGCTTCACAGGACTCCATTAATTCAGTGTCCACAGCAGACTGAGATCCAGCAGTATGTTCTCAACTGGTTTATTATAGTCAATACTTATTATTAATTGATATGAAACAGACAAGATCTGAGCCTTTTGATGTTGTAAATCAATATAGATCTGTTCTACTACAGTCTATTCTCAGCAGAGCCACAAATCCTTAGTTAAAACTTCGCTCTTTTGCCTAGACCTGTAAACTTATTGTGGATACCTTTGTCTTGGCAGAAATGGGTCTTTCATTAATCCTGGTATTCCAGTACATGTGGGGAATAAGCTATCCAGCAGAAGGCACTATTTGGCTAGGAAGATGAGCACAATGTGGTGGTTATTTTGGCAAATGCCATGCAGCTGGCCAATACAGTCACAGGAGCGCAGCTGTCACACTGAGCATTATCTGTATTTGGGTGGACTTGAGTTGTGCTCCTCTTTCCTTGGGAGCAGAAGTCTCCATTCAAAGCAGTGGGAGTGTAGGAAACATTGCAGTGTCTAAATAACTTGCAACATCCTGTAATGTTACTGCACAAAAGGTCTGAGTTAATGATCCAGTTGATTTACAAGTCAACTGCATGACAACAGAAATTAATATTCACTGATGAGCCAAACTGAGAGGCCTTGATTATTTTTTTTTCCTCTCTAATGGTTTTGTGTCAAATCTGTGGGTGAGTTCATATACCTGTGTATGGATCAGAGGGTCTCCTGGGGATAAGTAGCATTTGATTAACTTCTGGGCTATTTTGGAAAATATAGTGCAAGAATCCTGTGTGAAGCTGCTCAAGTACTGTGCTGTTCTGAAAATATCTCCTAGTACCAGTGAATGAGTAGATGGAAAAGAAGATTCCTGATCAAGTATGTCTCTGTTTAGGGGGCAAAATGTAAGTAGCTGAGGCTGGATTCTGCTCTTTCTGATTCATACCCGCTTGAGCTTGTGCCACTGTGAAATCACAGTGAGAGAAAAGCTGTGGCTATTAGGGGAAAAAAGGTGGCACTTTAACTTAACTGATTTTAGTTAAAAACAGGCTTGCTGAGTGAAAGCTGCTGGCTGTGGCAAGTCCCACTTCTGTCTAGCATACTGATAGTCAGAAGTGGCTACTCAAACTGTGTGTTTAGCCCAAAGAATCATTGTGTCGGTCACCTGTCTGATACACGGATGGGTGTTGGCTGGCTGAGAGCAGTTCCTTGACACCTGTGAGAATGGCTTTTGGACATCTCTGCTTTTAAGGTTTTTCTCCCTCAGGCTGGGCTGGGCGGAGCTGACTAATGTCCTGCGCTATGCCTGAGGCCAGAGGTTGCAGGAACAGTTCCTCATCAACCCTGGGCCACGTGGGAGATGAGGACCTCCAGGGATGCACCATCCTTCCTCCTTGCACTGAACATGCCTTTTTCTCAGAGAAAACAGGGAGATGACTTGTCTGACTTCTTTGTTCGGCTGCTCAGCACTAGCAGGGACTGGGTGCAAATGACTTGTCAAAGGGGCAGATGATAAGGAGCTCCTGGCCCTGCTTTCTGCTCTCCAAGGCCCAGTAAGGTCTGTAACATCCCCAGGCTGTCCCTCTCATGTAGCTTCTCTTGCGGAGCCAGTACTTAACAAAACTCCTCTAATAGCCTTTATGCTCTTAACCCAATTTCCTTCAAAACTGCCATATGCTGTGAGCTTTGGGAGGGATTAAGAACATGAGAAGGCTGCTCTTTTAAATCCCATGGAAAGGAGGAAATGTGGCATTTTGAGTGCCTGCAGGCAAGAAATAGAGGAATCTCATCACTTCTGTTTTGGGGCAGAAGAAAACTTATGCTGTTACCAAACTTAAAACTGCCTCCTTCAGCAAGCATTTTTCCTAATCAGAGGAAATGTGAGGGAAGTCTCACTTGCTGTTTTGTCTTACTGGGTGATGCTCAGAGATGCTTTTGAAACTTGTGAATGAAACAAGACCATGTAGAGGATGAGCTCCAAAGAAGATCCAGATGCTGCAGAGATGGAGTTGAGCCTCCTGCTGAGTAACCACTTCCCTCCATATCAGCATGAGATCTATCTCAGCTTTTAGGGAGATTTTTGCAGGGTGATGAGCCAGCCAGGTGCTGTCTTCTGAATATCTGTTGTGGCGTGTGATGGAAGGCAATACTTAATTTGGGAGTTAAAACACCCAATACTAGAGATGGCCCTTCAGACTGGACAAGATAAGACATATTTCAGATGCTGGGTCAGAGACAACCTGCTGGCAGCCACATTGGAAAGCTGGTGATCCTGGAGTTAGGCTTGGAGGGCATACACGTGATAGGCTTAACCTTTTCAGGACTTGCAGAGTCCTGAAATCCATGGGCTGTCACCCTCCTTTCCAGATGGCTCAGTGCTAATGTGTGTGGGTCCTCGGTACAGATCAGCATGTGAGGCTCTGGTGTGTGCCACCCGGAGTTACGTCCCGCCTGGGTCAGGATCGGGAGCAGTCCCCTGTGGCTGGAATGCCTCCATCTGGGTGAGAAAGAAGGCTGTCTCTGTAGCTATGGGTAGACTTCATGCAATGAAGCTGAAATACCAGAAAGTAGGCATTTCTTATGTATGTGTAGAGGGTCTGTGCACAGTGCATAAACAGATTAAAACTGGGAGTATTTTTTCACCTGGAACACCTGATCTTTGATCCTGTGGTTTTTCTAGCCCTGTGCAGGGAGTGTTGCATCACAGCACTAGGGTAATGAGCGAGATGGACCCTTTCTCCTGCTTTGGAGGTCTACAATATGAGTTTATTCTGCATTTATAGACTGTCTTGAGATCCTTTGTTGCAAGCTGTAATTGAAGGACAAAGTGCAGTGATGGAAACAGTTCTGAGTAGCAGGATTCTGAGGTCAATTAGTGAATGAGCAGGGATAAGAAAATGGAGGTTGAAAAAGAGTCAAAGATATTTACAACCTGCATGGCCTTCCCTCTCCTGGTGCTTTATTTTTAATGGCTTGCTGCTTTTACCTCTCTTTGTTTAATGAATATGTTGCTGAGTTATTGGAAGCGCAAACTGCATCCAAAAGCAGGACACTCAGGGTTTATTATATTCATATAACTCAAAAACAGCCAAATTGATTTTTTTTTTTCCTCCTTCTCCACCTCATCTTTAAATCTTGCAGCAGGTTTAGTGGTAGTGACAGGTGTGAGACTGACAGCACTTGAGACAGAGAAGCTGTGTTTAGGTAATGACCCCAGCCGTGGGTGGGGAGAGCACCCTCTCCTTGCCTGATGCTTGCTTTGACTCCAACCACCTCTCCCTGTGGCTTGGGGCAGATGCAGTCCTTAGCTTCCTGCTTGATATTCTGGTCTCCACTGCTGCTGGAGTGGCCTTGAGAAGCTGGGCCCATCTTTTCCACCTAGCTATCAGCGTGGCTTCCTGCCAGTGTGATCATCTGCTCTCATATGACTGGAGAGCAGAGGTAGTAGACATCCTTGGTTATCACAGCATGTGAACTTTCAGCTCTGCAAAGACTGTTGGACCTGGAGCCCCTGCGGTGACTTCAGCTCACCTTGCTGTGGGAGATAAGTAGCTTGTGGGAAGAAACATATGAAACAGTTGCTCTGAGTGGTCTTTTTATCTAAGCATCTATGGGAGTCTCCACTGATTGTCAGGCTCAGTCCAGGTAATACTTTCTATGAAGTGGCAGAGGGGGTATATTTGGTAGTTTCTGCCCTCTTTAAGGCAGCCTGCGTAGACCCGTAGTCTGCCTGCCCTCTCCCAGGGGTATTCCCCTTGCTAGCACAGAGGTGGACGTGGCGGCAAAATGTAGGGCAGTTCTTGGAGTCACAGTAGCTACCAGACCCTGGGACTTTGGGCTGCAGCTGCCTGACCTGTCTGACAGGAGCTTAGCACCAGTGGGCTTCAGGGGCACCCCTGCCCTGTCCTCCCAGGATGGAAAAGGGGCAGAGGAGAAACCTGGGGGGTTGGGAGATCTCTGCTGCTGGAGAGAAATAAAGACCCCACCCTCAGTATGAAACAGCAAGAGGTTTTCATCTCAGCCCTGGTTAATGAGGGCATTTTGATCTACAATTGTTGACTGCAGAAAGAGCCTCCCTGATAAAGGGGGAAGGGATGTCCTGGGGGAGAGGGTCGCTGAATATGCATGGCCCCGGGTCTCTTTGTTTAGCTGATATCTGACTATATTTATTCTTCTAGATTACACATTCTGACTGCGGAACAAAGGGCTGGCAGGAGCTGCTCTCTTGTGCTTAATAATTTGAGTGAATTTACATTTCAATGCAGCCCTGTGCCACTTCCCACCCCCCATGGAAAGAGCAGAATTTCCCTGTTGCAGGGAGGAGGGAAAAAATTCCCACCCCAGTGGCCAGGCTGGGAGATTTATTGATATTCCTCTCTGAATTTATTCCTCACGAATCCGGTACGTGTGTGCCCACCCGTCTGATGCAGAGATGTTTTCTTCCCTGCCACCCTACTCCATGACTTGCTCAGATAACACTGTTTGCCCCACCTCCCTGCTGAGCAGTGTGATTCATCCTCAAGTAATTAACCATCAGCAGTACAAAAAGTACCTGGCTAGGCAGAAGTGTGAAAACACATCTACACCTAACGGGAACTGGATAGAAGATTTCCAGTTTGAGTGACACCTGGGGAGCTGCAAAGTGACAAAAAGACAAGAGTTAGCCATTGCCAAAACTCCCCAAACATGCTCTGGTTTCTCTCTAATGTCTTTTGCACTCTACTTTGGGGCCTGAAAGTGTGAAAAATCATTTGCTGAGTCAGACTTAGAGGCATGGGGGGTCTAGAAGTGGCGGTTTCTCACTTGTCTGTCTGACCAGGCTTGGATCCCTGCCTGTAGTGAATGGTTTAACCATGGTTTGGCTCATCTCTTGCTTCTGAGATGAATTTTCCTTGTTCTGCATTCCCAAGCTTATCTACGAGTATGATTTTCTATCTCTGCATGGGACCCTGGGCCTTGTGTGCATGAGTGTCCTGTGTTAGCTGCCACCCAATGCTTACTGAGCCACAGTCCTGCAGCTTAATGTTAGGACAGTTGCATACTTTCTCTTGCCTGCATGATAACCTTGCAGGGAGGGGGATTTTGTCCCTGATAGCCCCTTAATGCTACACTGCATTTGAGTCTTTTACCACAACTGCTCTGCATTAGCCCATTATAACAAACATTTGATTATAGGAGCAGATCCTCATTGCTATTTCAGAAGACATCTCTGCTTGTCTTGAGCCTCTTAGGAGGTGGGTTGTGAGCCCGTGAGCACAGGACTTTGCTGGGTGGGCTCTGTGTGTTGAGGTATGGATCGAGTAATTCCTTTCTTCCCATTTGCTCCTCCTCTTTCTGGTCCCACATTGTTTCACCTGGTGCAAAATGAGATGGACCCCTGCTGCTCTCAAGACTGAGGGAGCAGGACGTGATGGAAGGAGCAGCCTCAGACATGCCTGAGCCTAGCAGCCATCTCTTCACAACCTTGTTGCATCTGCACTGGCTCAGGGAACAGGTACTTTTGTTCTGAATGCTTTTCCTGCAATCTTTTCCTTTCTTTTGAGTCTGAAGACCTGTGGGTAGTGTGGGGGAGATGAGAGTTCTTGTCTTAAGCTGCACAGTGACTCCATGTACAAGGGAAGCCCACTTTTAGCTAGCTCCAAATGTGTGACCAGGGGCCTTTAACACATTCAGTGCAGGCTGCCTTTCCAACCTGAACTGCAGAGCAACTTGGAAATGGGTTTTATAGCCAAGTTTCACCATTTCTACATACAATGACATGTATTGAGCGCTCTGTGGATCTGGTTCTTTATGCTGTTTAGGGCAACAAGGCTGAATTCTTGCTCTTGCAGAAAGCAGTGCAATGATCTTAACTTAACCACTTGTCCTGCTTATGAAGTAAGAGCTTGTGCGTGATGTTGCTTTTCTTATCGCTACCCTTTCTAGAGGTAGTTGTTCAGCGTTACAGAATGCAGGATATAATGCCCAAGGAGCATGGGCAGCACCAGGACCTTCTGTGTGTCCTGCTCGAGCACGACAGAGGGAACTTCCTGCCCTGCGGAGCTTTGGTCTAAAGGGTGAAATAGTGGGTGGTTGTCAAAAATTCTGTCTGAAACACCTGCTGAAACAGGTAGCTATGTTTATTTTAATGGATAAATGTATGTATTCATTATTTTTCATTCATTTTGCATTGTGTACATACATTAATGTGGAAACATACATATGTATGTTCCATATCACACATATATACACAATCTGTAATATACATGAACACAATGCAGCATTAAATCAGGGGTTTTCACTTCTCTTAATTACCTAATTATATTGATTTTTACATTCTGTACGTCTTGGTTTTATCTGAACTTTACAGAAGGTGTAAGCAATACACATCTTGTCACATCCCATTTTCACACTAGCGCTGTTGCTGTATGAACCATTGCTAGAAATAAAACACGACTAGAATAGTCAGCCATCTGTCTGGAAAGCACATGCGGTCCCAGATGGCAGTTTCTCTCCCGCTCGCTGGTAGCAAAGTCCTCTGTCTAAGGAACACAGCAGAAATGTGTAACAATTCAGTGGGGATATGTATAATGTGCAGCCCTCCCCCAGGCTGGGGCTGAGGGCCCTCCAGCAGCGGAAGAGGAGGAAAACTTTGAGCGTGGAGTCCATCCCTAAGTGGGGCAGCTGTTCACCTCCTGCCCAGCTGAGGGATCAGCATCCAGAGCGGGGTAACTCCACAGCAAGCCCCTCTGCTGCTCAGCTCTGTGTGACCGAGGTTCCTTATCCTGTCTGTCTCCATGCATGACTATTCCTTTGCAAGGATGTGGTGGGGAGCAGACAGAAGAGAGTCAGCAGGATCTTGGCAGGTAAAGATAGAGGGAGATGAAAGCCCATGAGCTGTTCTCTCTGGCATTGCAGGACCATTTGTCTCTACTGGAGAGCTGGCTGCTTGGTTGGCAGACAGCTTGGCCACCTCAAAGGTCTCCAAACTACCTTCACAACCTGTTTTCCTCAACCAAGGAGTTGCTCTGTTGTTCAGAGCAATTGCAGTGTGGCATTGCTGCCTTCCCCTAGTTGGTGCCACTTGTGAAAAGACAGCATGGGAGTGTCTTTCCTGCCAACAGGTGAACGGGTGATGAAGCGCCTCTAGCAAAGCATGATCATTTCTGCTGAGCTCAGTCTCCAAGGCTTGCCTTCACTGATCAAAATGGGGGGGGGGGGGGGGGGGGGGGGGGGGGGAAGAAAAGCACAAGAATGTGAAAATCACTAAAGTCTGGGAGTGACTTGGTGAGAATGTAGCTTCACCATCCTTTGAACTCTCTGCCCCTTCATGCAGTTTTGTATCTGGCCTGCGGGAGGGATAAAGGATAACAGGACAGGTTTCTGCAGAACTGAGGAATAAGGAAGAATTCATTACAGAAAGAATGACAGCACTCTGTGCCTTTGGGAGAGGCACCCAAAACCTCTTGGCTGTGGCTTTCACTCCAGCCTTTAGAAGAGCTGAACAGTGGTCCTGTGAAACAATGCTGAATTTCCTGATCACCTGATCATTTTGCATTGCAAAAATTTCTCCTTCATGGGTTCCAGTTTTCTGGCATGTCTTTCAAGCCTGTCTCCATTCCCAGAAAAGTCTTTGCACCATCTACTGACTTTTTAACCTCACAATGCCTGTCCCTACGTGCTGTTTTTCTGCTGAGAGGCTTGTGGATATGGTGCTGTACTGCAGAGATAGGTGTGAGCCCTTTTGTGCAGGGGAAAACTACTGTGTGGGCTCTGTGAAACCTTCAAGAGATGGCAAAGTTATGCTTCAAATCCTGCCCTATGCTGGGGTGTTCTTTCTCTGGAGATCAACCAGCTGTTTGCTCTCGCCTTGAGCAAGGGCTGGTGAGGAGCCCTGTTGCTGCGGTGGTACAGCAATGATGGTGTGTGCAGGAGGTGTAACAAGTGGCGTGGTCCTCTAATGTGATGCTTCCCTTTGTGGGAGCACCAGTGATGCCTGACCCATGCAGCCCCCTGGGCCGCCGGTTCCCAGCTATCTCCTTTGCACTCGCATGGTCAGGAGAAAAGACAGAGCGCATCAAGAAAAGGTGCTGCTGAGGCTGGGTAAAGGGTCAGATTGTTTTGGAGGCAGGAGAAAAACAACTGCTCCTTCCCTCCTCTCAGAAACAATTTTGCCTTGGCCCAGCCTTTGCAAAATGGAATTAGAAAGCCTTGCTGAGCATGGGGAGCTGGCGGGAGCCGTCACCCGGCCAATTCATCATAACAGGAGCCTGGTATCTAATAAGCAGGTAATAAATGCGCTAAGTGTCCACCTTTAACTTGCCGGCGTGCCTCCCCACAGAGGCAGACCCTGGGCTGCAGCTGCTGACGAGGAGATGTCACCCTGCCTGATAAGCAGATGATGTCAGGCCTGCTGGAGCGATAGCTCTCTGGCTTTTCTCTCCCTGTCACGGGCATGGCGGGGGGAGAGCACAAGCTCTGCAGGGCGAGGTGCCTGGTGGGGGAAGCAGGTTAAGGCATGAAAGCCTCATCCTATGTAAATCAGCCCTCGAGGCAGTGGGGCCTGTCTGATTTCTGAAAGTCACGCAGCAGGTTGTGATGGGGAATGGGTAGGGTTTCACTTTGTCATGAAAAACTTCACATCTGTGGTGGAGGTGCTAAAACTGTGATCTTTCCAGTTTTAAACATGTGAGGTGATGGACAAAGGACAGCTAGAGGGAGATACTTAGGAAGTACAAGAGGCTGTTGAGTAGAGGAGCATAGGGTGATGCTTGCCCTGCTCTGAAAAGACAGCTGTGGGGCATGCTGTGGTACCAGCGCTTGACATAGCACTGAGGGATATGGTGTAGTTGAGAACTATCAATGCTAGGTTAGTGGTTGGACTGGATGATCTTCAAGGTCTTTTCCAACCTAGATGATTCTGTGATTCAGGAGGTACCTGGGCCTAGGCGTGGGGTCAGAGAAGCTCCAGGGAAGACTGTGTCCCAGGGAATTGCCCATCCCACCTGCCCTGCTGTGCTGCAGTGGGTGGCTGTTCTTGCTGGGGGATGTGGGTGGGGAGAAGTGATCCTGGAGAAGGTGAGAAGTCCAGAGGAACAGGTCCTCCTCTGACTGGGGAAACGCAGATCCCATGTGGCAGTCAGTGGGGACGCATGGACTTGCAAGGGCCTTTGGCATCAGGTGGCAGGGACTGGGCCACCAAAGCCATCTCTCTGGTGGTACGGGGAACAATCCTGGTTGGAGGAGAATGCAGGAAGGAGGGGAAAAAAAGACCCTTTTACATTTTCAAAGTGAGAAGGACCTGCCAGGATATAAACTTAGGGACCACCACCTGTGATTGACATCTCCCTGCGCTGTCAGTCTTCTATCCTTGCTGGGGCTCTTCCCAGGGCATCCACCAGCACATGGGGGATGCTGCTCTCCTGGTCTCTGCTGGTCCTGCCCCTCCAGGCTCCAGGTAGCCACTGGCAAGGAGGTCGTTATCACAGGGCCAGGCTCAGCAAAGCAGGGAAGCCCATCCCTATTTGTCACTGAGCGTCAGGGCCTTGGAGGTGAATCAGATGCACTGTATTAATAGATCTAATCATCGCAAGCCTTGGTCGTGCTGTATGTAGCAATCTGTTTCCTGGCTGACAGCGTGTTCGCTGCTAGCAGGAGGGAGAGGCAGAGGAAGAAGCATCGCCTGTCCACAGCTCCGCGGGGCAGGACCTTGAAGGTGGCTGAATGGAGATTCTTTTCACGTGTTGGGTGGGTGAAATCCTGGTCTCATGCTCATGGATGGCAAATGTGCCGACAGGAGCAGATCACAGCCCGGCATACTTTGGTTTTTGGAGAACTTCCCATGCGTTCAGGACAGGGGTTTCTCTTTTTCTTGGGTATCCTTGAAAAAGAGATCTGCTGCTCCTTTTAGCTTGCTGGCAGCCCCTTATGTTGCATTTGTCTTCCTTGCAAGTGCTAGTGGTTGGTGCCACTGCTGGCTGGTGTTTCAGACCAGCCTGAGATCAATAGGGGAGCACTTGCTAGCATCAGATTAATTGAGTCTTACGTTGAGAGCCCTTGCGCTATTGATTGTAACAATAACTTCAGCTGGAATTTTGGAAGCACTTACTTGAAGTCTTAAAAATGAGAAGAAAGCAGAACGCTGGGTGATTGGATTGACTTCAGTGGATTACACTGTAATAATTGCGTATGTCCAGTCTGCTTTCATTACTTGTCCCTCTAATGAAAGTACCAGGAATGCTTTCAAATTTCAATATGCAGGATTACAGGGCTTGCTTGTAGTAAGTATGAGAGTACACTGGACAGGAGCAATATGAGACACTTTATCTTAATAACCGGCAGAAGATACCCACTCACCCTGCTGTCTGCCCCATTCACATCCTTTTCTTTACTTTCCTTCCTCTAAAAAAAGGAAACAAAATGCCAATTACTGACTGAGAACATGAATTTTTCATTGACCTCCTGTAATTCCCCACAAAGCTGAGGAGCCTGGAAGGTAATGAAATGAGATTTCTTCAAAGAACAAATGAATGAGAGAAGATGACTGCCTGAACCAAAAGCCCGGTGAGATGAGGGCATTGTCAAGGGCCTGCCTTTGGGATGAGGAAAGGACAGAGATGCTCTAGGGTCAGGAGGGATAAGAAGTGGTGGCTGGAGGCTCATCACACATCTTTGCTTTTCCTCCCAGCCCAGGGGTAGCCCTCTAAGCGACTGCTGAAGCTATGGGATGGTGTGGGACGCCCTGAAGGGTTGGGGCAACCTTAGCATGAGTGTGCAAGGCTGTTTGGTGTTTTGTTTTGTTTTTTCCTGATGTACAGCCTTCCACTACTGGTTTTGATCTGGGGTGAAGTATCCTGAATGCACCCAGGCTGAGGGTGCTCTGGCTGTCAAATGTCTTGGCTTGCTTTGCAGAGCTTTGTGAAGGGGCCTTGCTTGCTCATGGCTCCAAGCTTGCTGGGGTCTTGCTACCATGCTGGGGCTTTCTAGGACTTTTGTTGTTTTTAATATGCTGCTTTGAAATAACCTGGCAAAACCTGCTCTCAAACTAATTTATTATTTTTTATAAAGGCTCCTCCCCACTTTTTTAAAAAGATGCTGTCAAATTGCACTTCTTAAGATTCATGGTGGATCTCCTCTGCCTGACTCTATTACCCAATTTAAATACACAACAGCAAGAGGGGTTGAATGCCACTATGTTAACACAGTGCCAGAGACCTCCGTGAGGTTGTTTGTTAAAAGCAAATTGTACCTGTTAAGGGGCTAGGAAGGGGAGCACAGCTGCTGTTAACTGCTTTACCAAATTGACTCTGACTCATTCGTTTCAAATGAAAATTGAAATGCTTTTGACTTCTTCTTTTTCTTCTTTTTTTTTTTTTCATCCTTCCAGTGGCAAATTTGCTTTACTTAACGCTAAGTGGGGATCATTTCTTGTGATTACTGAAAAATGCATCATAACTTTTGATTACGCTGCTATTAAGGATGCAGAATGGCAATTGCTGCTGCTTGCAGAGAGGGAGAGAGAGGAAACGCTGCTGGAAGAGCTGGTGTAACCCTTTGCTATGCTGAGCGCTGTGGAGACGGTGTAACTGCTGTTGATCTGAGGCTGCAGGCTGGTGAGGCAGGACCTAGGGGTTGAATTCAGGCTGGATGCAAGTGAGCATGAACGCAGATGACCTCAGAGGGATGAAGTGAGGGCTGGAGCATCACTGAACTGCCATGGATTCCCAGTTGTTTGCCTTTTGCAGGGGCTAATGGTCCTCTCTTTAAGTGGAAACACCTTGGGAAGATGGGCTGTTGTTTGGAAGAAGGGAACATTTTGGGGGACAGAGAGGGAATGTCCCTAGCAGCAGGATAAAGGACACACATCCCAAGGTTGTAGAGACCCTTCAGTGGGATGGAAGTTTCTGGCCGGGGGATTTGGATTTACAGTGGGGGAGTGGGGACAGCGGTGGGGCCAGCCTGGGAGATGCAGCAGGAGGGGGCTTGTGGAGCGCTCAAGGACATTGCCTACAGTGCTGGGGAAACTGAGGCAGGGAAAAGAGGAGGGAGGGTGAGTTGGTTTACATCACACTGTGTTTTTTCATGCAGGGATTTTTTTGTGTGTGTTTAGGGAGCACCTGCTTTGCTATAGGGAATGTTTTACCCTCCCATGTATGTAAATATCCTGAGGGTCTGAGTGGAGCACAGGGACATGATGAAATGCTGTGTGTTGGAATCGGTCAGCCCTGCTCCTGGGGCAGCTGGGCTGCAGAGCAGCAGCAAAGGCTTGACCTCAAGACAAGTGCCAGTGAAGCTGATGAGCATACTGGAGGTAATACCCTCTTGCATGGGGAAAACACTCTGGGCCACTGCAGAGAGCCCTTTCCTGGCTTAGGAAAGGTGTAATCACTGTTTTATTCCTGCTACTCAGCGTGGTGTGCTATAAACAGAGCACACGTCAACTGATGTAAACCTGCGTGTGTCCAGTGTTGCCCAGGATTTGGGCAGTTACCTGACCTGGGAGTTGAGGAAAGGGAAGGAAGCACTGATTCTGCACTGTCAGCCATCAGAGGGGCTGCTAGGAGAGAAGCAGGGAGTTTTGGTGGCTGGTCCCTTAGACGCTTGCTCCTTTGCAGCCCCTTCCTTCGCTATTTTTACTGCCCCTTCTGTAGCCCTCCCAGAGCACCGCCTGCCCTCTGTGGCTGCTTTAGCCCTATTTTTCCCCTGGGAACTACGTTTCCCAGAGTTCCTGCTCTTAAAGGACTGAAGTGCTGTAATGGGCAGTGCTGAGCTGCCTCAGTTGAGACATAAAAAGAACGAGAAATGTTGGAAGTGAGGCTGCACTTAATTAAATAATAAGCACTGCAGAGCAGCCATAGCAGACATTTGCAACAGGTTTGGAAGATGAGGCTCTCTTAAGAATACAGGAAGGAACCCTTTCTTTCTGCTGCAGCCCTTGCTGCTCTGGGTTAGTCTGCGGCCAGCTGCAAAGAGCTGGTTCTGTCTCAGGCCTCGGAACAGCAGAGTTGTTAGTGGGGGTGTAAGCCCGCACTGAGTTACCGAGGCTGTGTTTGTGAGTGAGCACTGTGAGGCTCTCGGCGTACTTGGGAAGAGGTTTTTGCCCTAGCAGTACTTGCCTGTAAGCCTCCTAAAAACAGGAGCAGTGCTTTGCTAATACCGGCAAGGCTGGAAAAGTTAAAGATGAATCAAGGACAGAAATGTGTGGAATGATCGGATGCAGAGATCAACCTGCAGAGCTACAAAGGAGGAAATGTAACAGCTACT
This sequence comes from Strix uralensis, assembly GCF_047716275.1. Lineage (NCBI taxonomy): Eukaryota > Metazoa > Chordata > Aves > Strigiformes > Strigidae > Strix > Strix uralensis. The sequence continues at coordinate 29,758,948 of NC_133979.1, read as the reverse complement.
AGTATTGATGAGACAGCCAGTGCCCTCCATGGAGAATTACGATTTCTGCTTTGTTTTCTTCCTCCTCTCTGTGTACCAAACTGAGCTAGATAGTGGAACAGACTTGGCTGGTCTATCCAGTGAAATCCAGTTACAGGAAGGGGCCTGCTTAGAAAGCATTGGCAGCTGTGTGCATTGCATTTCTTGGCTATAAAGCTCTTGAGGGACCATACTTTTACCAGCTCACCCCTAAGCCCATCCCCTGTTGGAGGGGACCTAAACCAGTCCTTGCAGCCCACCCACCTGCCACCTCTAACATGGACAAGTAGGGGTTGGCTTTGTCTGGGGAGGATGGGGATCCTCGTGGCCAGAGGCTGTGGCTTGGCAACGCACTGAAGGTCAACCAGTCTCAGCATTCCCAAAAGTATATACATGCATGCCTACTTAAAGATATACATATATATGTATATGTATGTGTGTGTATATATATAAAATACATATATATTTTTTTTTTTTGCTGGCAGCTGAGATAAAAGGGATATAATGAAAATGTAAACGAAAAACTTTACACCAGGCATGGCCTGACAGAGGGAAGATTGATATCCCATGATGCTTTGTCTTGATGAGACAATGAAAAATAACCACCACGGCAGCTGTGTCAATATCAGACTTGGTAATGCACCACTAGCTGTGGGTTTTTATTTAATCCGCTTTGCTTTAAGATGATAACGGTTGTTACTTTTCAATGCCTGTCTGTCAGCACCCTGGCATTGCAATATTCCTCCGCAGCTTTGCGAGCGGGTTTCATTTATTTTAAAATACCATTTCACACACTGCTGACTTTTAACAGTGTTCCATGTGAGTTTGGGAGATTGAATAGTGACAGAAACAACACTTTTTATGAGAATACAGAATATTAAAAATGGGGCACAATATACAGATGGCAGTTTTCACTACAGCTTGTTTTTTTCCCCCCAACCTGCTTCTGCTACTCAGCTTCCCACTGAATGCATTTGTAGTAACACCATAAATGTCACTTTCGCTGACTGCCTTTTGGCATTTTATTTAAATGGGAATTCGGCTCTTGCTGCTGCCACCACTGCATTGAGCTCGTGTTTTGCAGGAGTGCCGCTGTGCGCGGTCCTCTTGCATCCAGTGCATTTTCGATCAGCTCAGCTCCTGGGGTTGCCAAAACAGCAAACCCAGCTGCGGCAGAGTGATGGTGTGTGCATCTGTGTGTACACACCTGTGTATCTCTGGGAAGAATGGGAAGGTCACTGAAAGCCATCCAAGAGTGGTTTCTACTTGGTGAAATACTTTTCTTTCTGCTTGGCTTCTCTAAGACACTCATCTTGCCAGCAAAATGCAAAATAATTTGCTGCTGTGATGGCACCAAGAGGCAGATGATATCTGGAGTTAGAAACTCTTGGTTTTAACTCCTGGGGCTCTTTTGGCTTCTTTCTGCCTGAAATCTGGCTCTTTGCTTTATCTCAGTTGCTGTGGTGTTGGGGGAGCCTTGACCCCTCGGGTTTTCCTGGGGCAAATAACAGTAAAAGCTTCCTACAAGGTGATATAGTCACATGACACAACTCTGTGGGCCTGGCTGGTGCTCCTATAGCTGTGTAGATCTCAAAATAATCTCAAAAGCTTGGTGTATGAAGAACTTGGCAGTCCTGATCTGTCTCCTGTCACAGCGCAGCTGCTGGTCTGCAAGTGCTTTCCTGGGGGCCCACATAAACTGAAGAGAACAGAGAAGGGGGTAAACTGAGGACTTGCTTTGACTTGCCCTCCAAAACATTTGTATGTCCAGGTGGCTGAAGATGACCAGTGACCTCCTGAAGCATCCCTCCTCAGTGGGAACAGACAATAATTTTGCTGGCTTTTACCCCATCATGGCCCCTGAGGGAAGAGAGTGCGAACCGCTGCTTGTGTCCTAGATGCTATGGCTCACCTTGCTGCCTTAAGCAGCTCTGCTTCCTCCCTTTCCTGCTCGCTAGTTTTTTGGGCTATGATTCTGTAAATGCAGGAGGACTCTACACGTGGAGCTGTGCATATTCCCTGTCCACACACAATTCCTCCAGCGTGGGGAGGAAAAGCTGGGGCAAGCCTTATCCTTGTATTTCTTGTCCTTGTTCCCACTGCCATCAGCCCTCTTGATAGTCTGCTCTCTGATAACTCGCTGTCCTCTCTAAACACAGCTGCAGGAGGATGGGTTGCACTCCTGTCTTCATCTTCTAATTCTACAAGACACCAAAGTGCTTTTGAAGACATGTAGTTGCCTGGTTCCCCCTGTTCTTTGCATACCTTTTGGAAATGTCTAAGCCTCTGCACACCTAGGCTGGAATGGTTTGATTGAGTTGTAGGGGATGATTGTGGCAGAGCCAGGAATCCTGCAGCCTGATGGACAGTACAAATGTTTTTGTTTGAAAATGGAAATATTTATTTTGCTTAACATGGGTAAGAAGATTACATAAAAATTTTTTTTGATCTTTGTCATTTTGAGGTGATGGCTGGTTACAGAGAAGTATTTCTTTGTTTCCTACCTGTGTACCCTGTAGAGGTCCTTGATATCCCCAAATGCTTCATAAAGTTCTTTTAGTGCTTTGGAAAATTATAGATGTAGGATTATTACTTTCATGTCTGTAAAATGCTTTTATTTTAATCACTGAGCTGGAGTTTCATTGTACAGGTATACAGGGGCATTATATAAAATATAATGACCTGAAACAATATTGTTCCATCCTCCCTGTAATATTTTTGCTGTTACATATTCTGTTACTGCAGGACTAAGTGCACCTGCATACCTTGAGCCCTTCTGGGAGGCTGGAAATTTGTCCTTTTCTATTCCACTGGGACAAAGCTGCTATTTCTGGCTTTGTAGGTTGCAATAGCATCAGACTTGCAAGTGGTGATATTTTAATGTACATAAAGCTGTTTTCCAGTGCAGGCTGAATCTTTTCCCCTCTTGGCCCCAAGGGAGCGCGTAGCAGGGGGTGGGAGGAGCAGGATGAGCCATTACTGAACAGGTTGACTTTTTAAAGAAAATGTGAGCTGTTTGAAAATGCTCCTACATGTGCAATGTTCCAAGCAATCCTGGGAGATGGATGAGCAGCGAGAGTGCAGGTGAGGCAGGCAGCGGCACAGGAGAAAATGTTGCTTTTGTGTCTCTGTCCCAACAGGAATAATTTCCACATAAATAGCACCTATCTGTTATTTAACACTTAAATCATCAAAGTGTCCATCAGCATGGGGCTCTTTTGTGCTGGGTGCTCCACAAATATAAAAGTGTGCGCATGGGGAAGTGTGAAGATGGTTTATGGCTCCTGTTTTAGGGCAAGGAGATGGTGCAGGTGACCTCTTCAGAGCCCTTACACCCCATTATCTATTCATCATCTATTATAACTCTTCCGTCTTGCACAAAGTTTAGCCTACATTTCATCAGGCAGGAGCCTGACGCACACAAATCAGATCTATGGTCTGGTTTCCTAGAGTTAACTTAGGGAAGCTAAACTTTCCTCCTGATGTCTAGGTAAAAATCATTCAGCTACACTTGTGTACATGCTGGAATTGTGTAAATCAATAGTAATGCTCTATTTGCATGATTCATCAGAAAAAAAATAGCCTGATTTAGCCTGATCCTTTCAGGGTTCTTTGACGTGAGGCAAGATGGGTAACAGGGAAAACAGTCTTCATTATAAGACTGATGCCAGCTCTGCCCTACTCTATCACTTCCTAAAAATGTTGCTTTCCTGTTTTCCAGAGTCATGGTGTTTGCATAGTGCAAATGGTTGCCAATGTTAATTTAGTGGTTCCCCAGCCCTACCTGGCATGGCTGTGCCAGGGGATATTGCTGAACTCCAGCATGCCATGTGTTGTGTATGGCTTGCTCCTCACAGCTCAGCAAAGCAGCTACTTGAACAAGCAGAATAGATTAATTAATCTGAGATAAAAAAAGGAGGCTCCTTAACATCGCCCTCCCTCTGCTTTCTGTGGGGCTGGCCAGTGACACTTTATGTGAAACAAAGGGGGAAGTGTGCTGGGTAAGGGGATGTTGTTAAGGCTGGGTGAATTATAGCGATGTGGGAATCACGGGTCACATCTGTGTTTCAACTGTGCACCTAAGGAATGTGTCTTTCTAGTGATGGACGGCATGCCTCATGCACCTTGGAAACCTGTCTCTTAGCTCCCAGTGTGACATTTTTGGAGCATTGGGGAAGCAGGAGGAGCACCGGACAACAGGAGTTTCTAGGACCGAGTGGAAGGGATGTTAAGGCGTCTCCCTTGAGCTCTCTCCAGCAGTAGGTGCAGCCTTCCCTGTATCTTGCAGATACACACAGCTTTGCTGTGTTTTGCTTGTCATGCAAAGGCCCTACTTGATCTCTGAGGATGCTCATTCTCCTTGGAGGACCCTTTGCAAGTAGCAGAGGAGTTTGTCCCTTTGCATTATTTCTTCAACAGGAGGCAGTTTTTTTAGTAGAGAACTATTGGTGGGAGGTTGGGATTTCTGAAAGTGGGGCTCAGCATGCCTTCTGTGTGAACTGCTGGATTTGTGGCTATAGGATAACCCTGACAAGCTTTGTCAGGTACTTCTGGCACCTATCTGACAAACATCACACCTCATGCAGTGTTCTGGCTGCCTGGCTATTTCTGCTTATCCATCCCAGCCCCTTTGGCGTATAGAGTCCTGTGGGTTGTTAATTTTCCACAGATATAGTCCAAGACCATTTAGAGGTCCCGAGCCATCTAGTGACAGTGTCTGCCTGGGTGACAGCAGCAGGGACAGCCAGCAAGCTCTGCACGGAAGAGCCAGCGGCCTTCCTGTCATGCGGGTATGCAGCTGCACTGATGGACTCCAGCTTTTGGGGGGCTATCAGAGGGCATTTTGACTGGTGTTTCTCTTTTCTCTAGCAGAATCTCTTCAGGTGGACCCACTGTGTCAATCCACCATGGCTCCCAAGGATTTAGGTTTGTGTCTTCACTAGGTGGGAGAAGGGACTTGCTTTCAAACTTAGTGTTTGTAACATTAACATAATGCTCTTGTGTTTCCAGTGGCTGAGTTGGTGACTGGCTGGCTGCTTGCCTATGTTGTGTCCAGGGCAGATGTGTGTTGTGGCTTCCATGTCGTACCACCTGTCTCGTTTTCTTATCTTCCCACAGTTGGAAATAGCTCATGCCTGCTGCTGATCTGCTGTGTGCTACGGGCATGGCACAGCTGGCTCATCTACAAGTCTGTCTGTATGCCTTGTTGAGACATGTCTCTGCTATCTCTGGGAGAAGATGACTTCATCCAAGGAGTAACAGCCTTTGGAGTATGGAGAACCTCAGAAGGAAGTGAGTAGATCCCAACTGTGTTTGTGCTGATAGCATGGTCTGCCATGTTGGCCTTGGTCTCTACTGCTTGAGACCAATGACACCAACTCTTCTGAGTGATAGTAATACCTGCTTTTTTTGAAGATGATGATGAAACTCATGCTGGTTGAGGTGAATGCAGAGTTAGGCTCTCAGGGCAGTAGACTTGGATGTAACTGGCCTCCACTAATTTGGATGGTGAGGTTAATGTCTGGGGAGGCAGAGTGTTGTGTGGAAGAATGGCCCGTGTGATTACTTGGAGCTGCAGAGGCCAGGAGGTCAATTCAGTGTGCACATAGGAGTGGATGTAGGATGGGATGTGATTCTTCCCTGATCCCAAGCCAGGACCTGTTCTGAGATTTCTGGGGCAGGAAGTGGCAATTTCATTCCAGGCCTGGTGCTGCAATTGCTGATTTTCCATCTCTCCTTCACTTATGCCCCCTAATTTTTCTTGGGCCATGTAGACTATAGGTGCCAAGCCTTGTGTAAGGGTGACAGAATTGTGAGGAGACCACTGAATGGATTGTGGGTGGTCAGTGGGTTGGATGGGTGGGATTAACCCTACTCGGGTGGTTTCCATGCATTATCTTTGCCAGGTGAAAGAATGGTAAATAACTGCGGAACAGATCCCCAGGCCTGAAGGGCTGGCAGATCACCTGCACTGTGTGGTCTCTCCACTGCATCTCACCCTCCATATCCCACAGGAACCTGCACACTGACTGTCACAGCTATAATGTGTGGACAAGGACAACCTGCAAGAGTCCCGTGCTGTTTGCAGGGGTTACCAGCTCTCTGTGCAGAGCACTGAATACCACTGGGAGTTTCCAGCACTTCCATCTTCTGTTGCAATACTGTTGTTATTACGGATAGCAATATCAGTACCTGGTAACTCTTTCGCGGCAGTTGCTGTTTCAGAGGCTATTAAGCTTGCAGATGAACAGTTCTTTGTCCAAGTTAGCGCCTAATCTTTCACATGACAATATCTTTACAGCTATACCCATCTGGAGTCTGAGTCAAAATCAGATTCGCTTTCTGTTAAAACTGCAGTTTTGGAGAATTACACTGTGTCAGCAGGGGAGGGGGGAGAGATTTTTTGGTAAGATGATGGAGGAGATGTGGATACAAAATGGCAGCATTAAATCTCTGTCAGGGGATCTTAGGAAGGATAATGTCTTGCTACATAAAAAAAACCCAAAACCAGAGATAATGGACATTTATGTGAAAGCAAATGATACATGATTTTTGAGCGTGCCGGAATTTTTCCCGGGTAATGGACTACTTGTTCAGATGTCATCTTTTAAGTTCATTAGCTTTGTTCCACCCTCCACTTGGTATTTTAATATATATTCTAAAACACTACTTGCATTATTTCTATCCCCATGTTTCAAAATATTGGCTAGGACAGCTTTAGTTACCCTTGTATTATCTCTTGCTTGAGATTTGAGTATTAATATGATTTGGAGGATGAAATACAGGTTCACATATTTTCCATGCTGCTTACTGTAGAGCTAGGAAATTACTAACTTGACACCTTCCGTTTGTCTCTACGTTTTCAGTTGCGTGATGCTCCCTGCCAAACAGGGGAGAGTTATGGATGGGAACTGCTGGGGTTTTAATCTTTGATGCTGCATTCTGTAGGCAGAGTTTTCAAAGGGCTCCAGTCCTGTATTTCTGATGAGAGTTTTGCTGTTCAAGTAGGGTTGTGCTGGAGAAATACACCACTCCCCCCCAGCTGTCCTTAGACCGCAAGTCTCTTTTTCTCCAAATATTCTTTTTTTTTTTTTTTAAACTTCTTTCTTTCTCTCTCATGCCCCATGATCTTCCAGTTGTATGCCTCCCACTCCCTGAAACAGCCTGCTGAAAGCCACAGCAGTGCTCCTGGAAGGAAATCTCTGTGTTTGCTCTGTGCACGAAACTGTGGGGATGCATAGATGGGATGGCACTGGAAGGGAATTAAGCAGTGAAAGGTTGCAAACAGTTCCTGAGTGTGAATAATTCCTCGTCCCCTTTGTGGTTTCTTTTTCTAGCTTGATTATGTTCAGTTTACTTAAAAAAACCCCAAAAAACCAACTCCCAAAATATGGGTTTCATACTCCTCCTTGATCTCTTCATCACTCATGAATCCTGTTTTTTCTCATTGTGTTTTGCTGTCTATTTTAATTTCTATTAATGGGAAGAATTTCTACATGGTGTAGCAAGGTCTTTTTTTCTTATGTGCCTCTATTTGCATTGGAAGACAACTTGTAAATGTGATGTGAAAATACACTCATGTTTTCTAGTTATGCTATATCTGTCTTTTGCTGTGGTGACCCTCTGACCAAATAATATCCTCAGTCACTTAGATATCCTCATTATAACCATTAGTTTAAGTGCGAAGGACAAAATGTATATACTGTACCTTAAGTTTCTAATCACAATGGCAGAGTTTAGATTGGCACTATCTTTTTTTTCTTAATGACAACCAATTCAGTTTCTTGGATGAGGTGGTTAATTGGTTCTTTATTGTCTATAGCCTCAGCAAAGCTATTTTTTTTTTTACTTTCTGTTTGTGAAAACCTCTTATGCACTACTTTTAGTGTTATCTTTTTTGTAGGGAAAAGGCAAAAAAAGTCTATGAAATGCATGATCTTTTTGTAGGGATTTTGATCTAAAAATCATTTTCCCAGTGCAATGAAAAATCCCAATGAAGCAAGCATCTGTAAATGAATCTGAAACTCCAGCTGAGCTCCGAGTCATGACTCTAAGTCCTAAGGTGAGGAGGCCATTGGGGGTTATGTGGGGGAGTGAAATTTAAGGAAAATGCCTTTTGAGATTTGCCATTTGTTTGTCTGCTGGTTTCAAGGACTTCACAGCCACAGAGGTTAGAAACTTGTAATTATACTTCAGCACAATTATGATTCTCATGTGATCACTTGACACCAGCAGCTGAAGCTTGGAAAAATCTCCTAAAATATTCTAAGACAAGGAAATCATGAGGATTTAGAAATATTGCATTAGACACCTGAACTTTTATCTGTTTGGAAGTGCTGGGGAACTGCTGCTATTTCATGTATTTGGCCTGGGGTGCCAGGTGAGTAAGAGGGCTCAGACATTTGTATACATGGACTAACTGCAAAGCAAGCTGTTTTCTACTGAAGTATGGGCTACAGAGTCACACCATATGCTTGGATGTGGGGTATGGTGTGTTGATTATCTAAGAAAAATCTTGTAAGTAGGGGAACCTGCAGTCAGATGAGCTGAACGTGATCTAATGTTCCTGCAGAGCTGGGGAACTGAAGGCAGGCGTGGACGTGCCAGTTAGTGAGCGTGAGCTCAGTTTAATGCCTGAATGCCAACCTTGCAACTGGAGGTTGCCAAAAATCCCTCTGATTTCCTTTGGGCAGAGGAGGAGGGTTTCAAGTGTTGAAGTGCCTGTTTGATTGAGAAGGTGATGCTGGGGACACTGGTTCATTATGGACTGCTGAGGGCAGGAAATGCCGGGGCTGCACTTTCACCTTTCAGAGTCCAGGTTGTTTTCCTTTCTAATCACATTGAGGCCGTCCAGGTCTACTCTGAGCTGCGGGCTCCAGCCTTGAGAAACATATTCCATATGGGTCACTAGTTTCGGGGAGGAGGGAGGCCTGACATTGCTTTCCTGAGAGATATGGTGGAAAGGTGGTGTGCAAAACAGGGAGAAATATATTTGTTTCTTCTTCCAGGCAGTCATTTGGTGTGTAAGCACTCCTGTGCTCATTTAGCACGTGTGTTTATTGATGGTGAATCTAGCCCTTGGAAGTCTGTTCTGTGTTAACTCTTTGGAAAGAGTTGTGTATGGGTTAAGGTTCCTGCAAACAGACACTATGGTGAAAATATGGTGAGTTCTCAGAAATATTAATCCAAACCCTGAAAGGACTTGGTTTGCTAAGTGTCTGAGTATTGGTGTTGCAGCTGTAATGAGCCCTTGTAACTCAATGTTTGTCTTGGGACTTACTGATAAAGTTGTATTAGAGTAAAGTGATGATGGAATTGGTGTAAGACAGGGAAAAATCACTGCATGGTGTTATTTTACAGAGAAATAGTGTAAGATGAAGTGTATTGTAAAGCATCAGTGTCCTGGGGCAGGTTTCGAGGAGGACAGTGTGTGAGGGGAGTAGGCAGGGAAGAAACCTTGGAGGTGGCCAGAAGCATTAGCAGAAGCAGCCAGCCCAGCTGGGCTGCCGCTGGGAGCAGGGCTGCCTGATCATCCTTGTGCCCTGGGCTGGCCCTAGTGTGCAGGGAAGCCTGATGTCCTCCCATAGTGCTGGAGAAGTGTCCCTGTAGCTGTGGGCTGGTCTGTGCCTCACAAGGGAGCATCTATGACATGGAGAGGACCTGCCTTCCAGCCAGGCTGCTTCCCTCTGTGGTCTCTGTAGGAACTTCTCTTTGCATATGTAAGCCTGGGGTGGAGAAGCTGGTTTGCAGTCATTCTTAACCCCACAGGGAGCTATGAACACTTATGTTAGCTGTGCTTACAGCACGTTATTCCTTAGCTCTGCACTTACACAGCACCACTAAGCACCTGCTAATGCTCTGGAGGATTTTTAACTATGCATAGCTTGATTAAATACAAACTGAGCCACATATGCAAGGAAAATGTGGCTGTAGTCACACAAAATCTGCATGCTTGTAGTTAGATGTGGGTGACCATAAGTGGGTGTTTTGTATCCAAGCAAGCTACCTGTGATTGTCATTGTTGGAACTGGGTAGGGCAAATGTTCCCTCCAGGCATTAAAAATTTCCTTGCTGCTTTACAGAGATTAAACAAAAGCAAGGGATGTGTTTCCTGATCACAGGCAAGTCCCTCTGATTTACAGCCGTGTGGGCAAGAGCAGAGCCACTTACACTTGGAGAGCAATTTATAGAAGGAGAACAGCAGCAATGAAACAGCTTTGGACTCTGCAAGGGGCTCATGAAATGCCTCCCTTGCACTCTGTTCCCAATAGGATCTGCTCCCATTAGCCACCTTGGAAGTTTGAAAATCCTACTGGCTTTGTGGCTTAGGACCAGGTACGTGCAAAGGGCTGGTGGCCCCAGGCTTGTAGGGAAAGGGGTTGTTTCACTGGAAGTGCCCAGACGCTGGGTTCAGCCTGCCCCTGGGCTCTGCTGGGATGGCAGGTACTGGTGAGGCTGAGCTGGGGATGTTCCTCCCTGGGCAGAGGCCGTCTGAATTGCATGTGAGGGCCAAGGCGAGAGAAGAGCGTCATTCTGAGTAAATTGTCAGCCGCCTTTCTGTGTGTCCTCCCCTCACTCCTGCTTTCTCCTCACCGACATATCAGCGATGTTTATTAAGAGATGACAAGTCTATCAGGCCTCATAAGCAGCCTTTCACAAGGAGGAGATCTTATATCCAGAGAGCATCATCAATCTTGTCTCTGCTCTGCTCTTCTGAGCAGCTGATAGCGAACAAGGCTCCATCCTCTTCCCCCCTCCTTCCCACCCCTTCCCCTCTCCTCCCCTCCACCAACCCTCTGCAGCACAGCGGGAGCCAGCGAAAGAGAGATTTGATTTGCATAAAGTGTTTCTGGTAAAGAGATGGAAGAAGCGGAGAGAAACCCAGCTTCTCTTAAATGCAGCGCTGCTCTGGGAAGGCATCCCCCACTGCCTGCATCAGGGGTGGTCTGAGGATGCACGGTGAAATGCACCCCCATCTGCTGCCCAGGCTGGTTAATTCTGGGGGGGATCAGCACTGAGCAGGGTCAGTGGATACAGGTAGAGATTAGAAAATCCCCCTCCCTAGCTGAGGCTGATGCTGTGCCAGTGGGGGCAAGGTGTAGGAATAAGGCGCTGCACCCTCATGAGCCTGTGTCACTGCTGCCCAAGGAAGGGCCGTGTAGATGACTTCTTGTGGCACATCTCTACAGCTCAGCAATCCCTGCTGAGGGCTCTTGACTGGGGCATGGACTGGTGGAAAAGGTATCCTGTGCAGGGCAAATGGGTAGAGCAGATGTGCTGGCCTTTAATATGCAAGAGGAAGGGCCAAATCCAGGAAATAATGTGCAAGGGGTCAGAAATCCCATCTCAGAGCAGGAATCATGGCTTCTGTTTCTATTTTACAAAATTCATCCTGTCATAAATAACTTTTTTTGCATGTTCTCTACATTTGACACTTGTGCTGAGCTGATGTGTTCAAAAACCAAGGTTACTTTTTCTCCCTGACCACATTAAGTTTCTAGTTCTTTTTTTCCCCCTCCCTGTTTTCCTTTTTTTTTTTTTTTCTTTTTAAAAATCCCTTTCTTAGCTCTGCTTTTATCTAAAGACCCTGACTGTTTAGGACTAGATTTTGTGTGCAGATCCAGCCCTGAAAAATAACGATACGTTAAGAAAAGCCACCCAGCGCCTTTTTGCAATCCTTTCTCCATGGTTCTGCTCATGCTGGCAATGCTTAGGTCTCTGGGAGAAGACATGGATTTACTTTTGGGAGCTTGTTCAACAAAGATTTTTATTCCCTGATGTTTCCAAGAGTTTTGCAGTGGCGTTTATGGCAGAGAGAGGGGGGCTGAGTGATCTGTGGGGGAGTGGGTTTTAGCCTGTGGCAGCTCTGAGCTGAGCCCTGTATGTCCTCAGCTCCCTGCCTCCCATTGCAGGAGACAGCTACAAAATCACTTTTATCAAATATATATAATCCCACAACCAAGGATTTAGGCTATCAGGCTTGCAAGTGTGGGACAAATGTTGGCGTGTCGTGGTTAAAAATGTTACTAAAACTTGCATATCTGATGTGCCTTCTTTTTTAGACTAAAAACAGTAGACAGTGCCCCAGATATAATCAGGATGCACCTCACCAAGTTTTGCATAGACAGACAGTTTCTGTCTGAAGATGTAGCAGAAAAGCTGGCAATTTCAAAGAGTTCCCATTAAAACTTTATGATGAGAAATTGAACACAAACCTTACAGAATATTCAAAGCATTAAAACTAACCCTGTGTGAAATTTCCCACCGATCCCTCTAGGAGGATGTGTACTTCCAGAGGAGGAGGCAGGAGTTTATGCTCCATTTTAATACTCCTCGAGCACAACCCTGACCAGGATGGCAGCAGAAACTGCCTGTGTTAACAGATCCTCATGGGACATGCAGTGGAGAGAAATATGAGGCTTTCTTGGAGGCATTTGAAGTCTGATCCCGCTCCCTCGGGCTCGGTGGGAAATCTGCTAGCGCGTGTAGTGCAGACTCGAGTGTGATGAGAGCTGAAGGGTGCGGGGGGGACTGTATGGCTTGGCGTATGTACCTGTGTGTTGGTGCTTGGACCCCAACCTGCCAAACTGATTTGACTTGTATTGAAAAAATGGCTGAGATAAAGAATTGAGGAGGCGGCAGAAAACAGCTCTCGACTGAGAAAAGGCCTGTTAGAAAGGAAATCATTTGCCATCTCAGTTACTTAGGCATGAAGGGATGGCATGAGTTGCGCCAAGATCCATTTGACTGTCTGGTGTTCGTGATGGCTCCAGCACTGGGTGTTTTAGTGGAAGGTACAGGAAATTGTAGAGCAGGCGGCTGTGGGGGTGAGTTATTCCCATTCTTCTCTGTCTTTCAAAGGTCATTTGAAGCCCAAGGGTTTATGTCCCTTCCAAAATTCTGTAGCATTATGATTAGGTGTCATTAAACTCACTGCCTATAATATGCCAACATTACCCTTTTAATGCATACACATTCCTCTCCTGTCCTCTTCCTGTGAACAGCCTGACACATCTTTCCTCTGTCTCACTTTGCCCTGCACTCCCCGGATCCAAGGGCCAGCCGTGCCATCACTGCGGGTCGAGGTTTGCTTGCTGTGCTAGGGAGGCAGCAACCGGTGCCGCAGGTTTTGTTTTTGTGAGCTCTGTGTTTTCCCAAAGGAAGCTGCTAGTTATTAATGGACCTTTTGGAGGTGAAGATGCTCATTCCTGGCTTTGTGGGAAGAACTAGACTTGCTGCAACCTTGCAGCGTTGTTTCACCAAGAGGGGTATGCTCTATCCCCTGGCTGGTTGCTCCATTGGGGCTCAGCCTGGGCCGCCAGCCAGAAGGGCAGGTAGCACTGAGGGAAATTTATGTATTGCAAGTTCTCCACTGCACCTCCGTTCTGGTGTTCCAGTGACTTCACATGTTTCATGTCTTTTCCCCTGGAGTAAATGGGCACAAGGCTTTTTTTACACCTGTGCAGAACTTGGCCATTTATGCATGTCTCCCTGCTCCTTTGCTATTCAGGACATTTATTTCCCTGGGCCAGGCCCTTGCTAGGAAGGGGCTGGTGTGGCTGGAACAGATCACCTTTTGCTGTCTGGGTCTGTAGTTCATGTCCAGCTGGCAGTTTCTCTGTCTAACAGGCGCAGTGGCTCAGCCCCCCTTGGACAGCAATCCATCACGGGGGTTTCACAGCCTCCCTGTGCAGGCATGGCTGGGGAGATGAGCAGCAGCAGCTTGGGAGAATGGAGCTGGAATTACCTTCCTGTCCCCTGGGATCAGCAGGTCGGCAAAGGTTGCTGCCAGGAGAGGCCATTAGAGAAGCATGTGGAGGAGACCCCAGCCAGGGCTGATGGGTGGATGGAGACAGAGCTCAAATCACTGATGCTGCAAGTCCTTTGGTTGCAGACAGACGGGGTACTGCTGTGCACTCGTGTTTACCTTGCTAAAATTTGGACGCCTGAAATGCATTAAGGGTTGTCACTGGAAACATGTTGAAGATATCCAGTGCAAAATTGGGAAGGGCAAGTCTGGGCTGTGAGCATGGTGGTGGGAAGGAAAGAGGTGCAATACACCTTTTTTTGACCTGTGGGCTGTGCGCAGGACACAAGCAGGAGTGCTGGTTCCATGCTGATGCCAGAGCTGCAGGACTTAGTAGTACTAGCAAGATGACCCAACATTTGTCCTGAGGGCAGCAGCCACCCTCTGGCCAGGGACTGAGCTGGGGACCTGCTCCTCCTCTAGTTGGAGTGATAACAGGTCACTGTGGGCCAAATCCTGCCCCGAGGTTGGCATATAATACACATGTCCTTGGGCAGAGGTTTGTCTGCCAGTTAAAAGCTGCACTTTATTAGTCCCAAGGCACAGTAGGGGCTGTGCCACGCCAGCCAAGTTGACTTACTGAGTGGACCTTTCTGTCTTTGTGCTGCTGCAAGTTGCTTTCTTTGATAGCTGCATGGCAAGGGGCTATCCTGCCCCATGGGAGGAGGCTCTGTAGGGCACAGGGAGACCCTGCCCCATGTAGGCAAGGTCTGAGGAGCATGTGTGGCTGCAGGGAGACCCTGATTTTTGGAAGTGGCAGCTCTCTTGGAACAAAGTGTCTTTTTACCTGGGTAGTACCACTGCTTCAGAAGTTGGTACAGCTTGTAAAGCTGTTCCCCACCTACTATGTGGAATCTTACAGTTTTTGTCTTGCTGCCATTAATGAGGAAGGGGTGAGAGTTTGCTCCATCACTTTGTTAGCTCTAAACCACGCACTGACTCAGGAGAAAGCCCCTTCCCATATTAGAAATGCCACAGCAATGAGCAAACCAACTTCGTGGCTGGTTTTTGCTCGGTCTCTGAAGTTTGAGCACAACGTTGGCTTCAAGCACCAGTGTGGCTGTGGTTGTGCTATGGCTGATGGACCCCGCAGCCATTAATGAGCTCATGGGAGCACTCCTCTCTCCTCCGAAATGCTGTGACTCACGTCTGACCACAGAGAGGAGCAGCTGCAGCCTCCAGGAGAGCCCGTAATGAGGCCAGGATCTCCAGCACGGGGCCTGCTTTCTGTCAGCTCTTGGAGGAGACCGCGGGTAATTACCTCTCCTGTCTGCTCTTCTCCGCTGCCGGCTTCACTTCAGGTTCAAACGCTCGCTGACAGGGAGAAGGGTTTTCAGATAAATAATTTAAAATTCTGATGGCATGTTGTCAGGTCAACATGCTGCAACATGGGAAGAGATTTTTACATCATAAGGACTCCAGTGTCACTCTTGGCTACGCTGCTCATCTGGCGCATTTCTACCTGTTTGAAGGGTACGTGGTGGGTGTATTTCTGGCTGCCTTTGGGTTTCCCTGAAGTGGGGTTATAGCTCTACATTGTTTCTTCTCGCCAGACCTTTTGAGGTCTGTGGTTGCCTCCTCAGTCTGGTCTCCTGTTGGGGATCACATAGGATGCTTGAGTTTATTGGGCAGGATGAGCTGGTCGTGGCAGGGGCATCTTGGAAGAAAGAAGGTTGAGAGGAAAAAAATCCAGGCTAGAGATCACTATAAATTGCTGTAACCCTTCCTTTACCTGATATTAGCACCTTTACAGTGGGAAAAACCTATTATAAGGGTTCAATATGATGTTTTATCAGTGGGGTTTTTTTGTGTGTGCATAACCTTGGCTTAGAGTTAAATCTGTGCTTTAATTGGCCTCTGTCTACATCTTGTGCTTCCAGAGTTGGGTAATGTACACTTTGTGCAAAGTAGCATCAAGTCTGAAAGATGTTACCTGGTCATCAGAGAGAAGGATCCTGGTGGTAAACTCTTCACCTGCCTTTGGTAGGATCAGGAAGGGCACTTCACCCTGTAAACTGTCTTGCTCTCCTCAAGGCAACTCAATCGCCTGGATGTTTGCACAGCCTTGCTGGAAAACAAGCCTAATCAAATAGCAGGGTCTGGCCATGTGGACTGAGAGAAATTTTTCCTGTTCTGTGTTGATGAACCAAGGACCTTTCTTTGGGATAAATGTGTCTCCTGTCCTTTCTTCTGGCCTGGAAGGGAGCAGGTCCTGGCTGTCCCAGTGTGACTTGAGCTGAGCAGACCTCGATAAAGGAATGGCACAGATCTTCAGAGAAGGAAGAGCCTTGGTGTAAACAGATGCAGAAGTGGCTGAAACAGAAGAATATTTTAGGTTGGGGCAGTAGGGTGGGTCTCTGCCACCCATGAGCCAAGTGCAAGTGGGAGACAAAGGGAGGAAGCAGTGGGGGAAGGAGAGTGCTGGACTTTGCATGTCTGAGTACAAAGGTTCAGCTTCTGGCTCGGTGTTTTGCCTTGCCTGGTGCCAGCTACCCTTCCCTGCCTCTGCATGGTGTGCTGGGCACGCACTGCAGCGTCTGTGTCCAGCTGTCTGTCTGTCACTTGGGGCACCTGGATGAAAGTCAGGGGTGAACACATGTACCCCGGACATGCCTGCACTGGAGCCAGGGTGGCAAGGCAGGCAGCGCTGCAGGCAGAACTGTCTCCAAAGGTAGGATCCCTGCACTGTCCTGGATTTGGGGCCATGGTTAGGAATGGGAGCAGGCTAGTGTCTGTCTGGAGTAAAGTGATGCTGAAACCTGATGCGGAGTAGCATCGCAGCTATAAATCAAATGACTGGGATTTGGGGGTTGGTGTTTGGGTTTGTTAGGGGTTTTTTTCTTTTCTTGCTTTTCTCCAGGACTGTTATCCTTTCAGCCAGGAGGTGGCTCTGGAGCACGCTGTGGAGCTGGGCACAGCTCAGCGTGCAGTAGCCAAAGCGACGGGGAGAATCTGCGACCGTCACCAGTTCCCGATGAAAGGCAGATGGCCTTTCTTCTAGCTTCCAGACGGGATGCGTGCGTGTCCTCTGACACACATATGCAGAGGCAGCTTCAATGCATTTTCAAATGCTTCTGACACTGTGTGCTCTGATGCAATGTTTAGGAAGTGGGGAACATGCTTCTGGTGCTGGTAACATAAGCTTGGCTCAGACTGTCCTTTGGGAGCCGGGATGACTCCAAACACAGTGTCATACCAGATGTAGGCTGTTCTCAAGAGCTCCAGACCTGCAGAGAAAGTTGTTGTGTGAGGCAGCCGTTTGGAGCTGTGGAAAAGAGGAGCTGTCTTTGTGCTTGCCACAGTCCCCAGGGAGGATGTAGGACATGAGGGGGCAAAGCAGGGAAAGCCTTGACAGAAGAAGCACAGAGATGCATAACTGCTATCTAGGAAGATATTAGCATCCCAGGCTTTGGAGTCTGTGCCAAAACTTATGCCTGCAATGTACTGGGCTGCCAAGACTAAATGACTTGCTCTTTGTCAATCTTGGGCAGCACTATGCAGAGAAACACCTGACAAATGGAAGACTTTGGGCCTTAGTCCTCCTGTGTAAGGAGAACAAGATCACAGTAGCCCAGAGGTCTCCTCATGATTGAAGCTTTGGGATGCCCTGGATGCAGGGAGGCCCTGCTCTTCTGTTAGTACTGTGGTATGGCTTCTAGTGGTCTCCTCTATGCTTAACTGTTGCCTGGGGAGAACTTGGCAAAACAAACGCACAAAACCCATCAGACACACACCCTGATACATGTCCCCGGATGTGCCACCCATGGGTGTCCTTCTGCAAGAAATTTAGAGGAGTTAGCCCTGGAAATCTTATTTACTCTCCACTTTGATCCTCCCTAGGAGCTCATAGGGGAGCTGGAGGGACCTTTGATTGCGAAAATTGGAATTTGCATTTTGGGGAGTAAGAAGGGTGGTGAAAGTCAAGCAGGCCAGGGCTCTTCAAAGGACCTTTGAAGTAGCTTTAGAGAATAAATGGGCTTAGAGCTCACTTGGGCCAGAGCAGGGATGGGTTCACTTCAGTTTGTTTCATGGAAGCACCACCTGGTCTCTGTTTGGAAGGTCAGAAGAACCAGAGATTTTGGTGCTGGTGCAATCGGTTTCCCTCACCCCCTGGGGAGAGAGGGCTATTAGGTGGGAAGCTCAGTGCCATGACAAAAGGGAGAAGGATGTTGTGGGGGACATGGAAAGGCCAGAGGAAACATGGCAGCTTGAGACTGAGGTGTGCTGTCAAGAGCTGAGCTTTCAAGGATTTTGAAGTCTCCCTTTCCAAAACCTTTTGATTCCAGTGACCTACAACTGTCAAGGCAAATCTTGGTACTTGCTTACACAGGAAGCAAAATATCCTGACCTTGTGTTTGGTTGAGTGGGAGGAGATGGGAGACTATAAGGACATGTCCCTGACACTCACTTGGCATGGTGGCTGTCCCATGCCCACAGAGACCCTGTGGCCAACCCATGTGTCCCTAAGTGTGGCAGTTCATGGCTCTCAGCATGTCGCGCCCTTGGCTTATGTGTGAGATGCTCTTGGTGCTTTGTGTGTGTGCTCCGAAGACCTTGTCTCCTCTGACAATGGCGCTGGGTTAGGACAATGCCTTGGGGGAGCTGCCTTTGCTGGCAGAACAGTTGCTTGTTCAGACGGGGACAAGTTGTGCTCAGCATTGCTGTCAGCTGGTTGTGAGGAACCCTGTGGTGTGGCATCAGTGTCCCTATTCCCAGCTGCAGTGTTGGGCTGCTGCAATTAGTAGCTGATTTGTGTGTGTGCCCTGGTCATGGGGATGACCAGAAGCCATTGGGTCTGTGTTAGGTGGCTGTGTCATCAACAAAGCACAGTGTGATCCCTCAGGCAAGATGTATGAGTTTGCCTAGACTTCTGCAGGCTGAGGAGACAACCTGTGGCAAGCAGAGGAGGGCAGAGTATGCTCACTTAAACCACGCTCTTATGGAAATGCATACAGTGCTGTTACTGAAGCAATGGGAGCCTTGCACACTGGTTGAGGGCTTGTCATACTGCACACAGAGACCGTCCTGCCCAGGAGAAGGTCTGACAAAGCTTTGTCTCTCTATCTTCAGTGGCCCAACTGTGCTGTTGGTGGTGCAGGCCGGACATTTGGTCCCCCTTCCAGTGGCTGGGATTAATGGGGAGCCTTGCACTGACTTTGTGGGCTTGGAGAGAAGTTGTTGATCCACAGAAGTCTGTGGTGGGACCAAGCACTGCGGCTGAACCTCAGCCTTCTCTGCTGATCGCCCATCTGCAGCCGATCTAGTTTGGCTGGGAGCCAGGGCCTGCAAATGGGCCCTGCTGTGAGCTACTGATTGTTTGCTCTTCATATCCTATTTACAGAGGCAAAAGTTGAAGGAAGAGTAAGGGCTTTAATTCAGCTCCACAGTCTCTGCTGTCTACTGACCTGTGCTTTGCCAGTGATATGTAGAGTGTAGGAGGGTTGTTTCAGCACCACTGGTCCTAGTCTTCAGTCTGAGAGAAGACTTCTGAGGATGGGCCCCAACCCCAGACCCTCGCTTGCTAAATGAGTTGGATCTAGAATTATAGCTGTTTTGTTTTTCATTGAGGTCTATAGGGCAAGACCTACCTCTGTGGTCTGAGGTAAGTTGCAGGTATTGAACTGAAAAATCCAAACTTGTTGCCATATTTCAAAATGTGCAGTGAAGCCTGTCTGATTTCTGCTTGTCTGACTTCTTTCAGAGCTAGAGAGAAAGAGAAGAGATTCCCCAGGCTCCATGTGAGGTGCAACTGTAATTCAGTCTGGGTTGCTGGACGCAGAGTCCATTGTGGGCTGTTGGAGGAATACGTGCTCTGCTAGGGTTAAATGCTTACATGAAATCAATAGAAGTTTTATTGCCACCACGTGATTTCAGCTGGAACTCTGCCACCCGTAATAGAAGCCGTGTTAGGTCTCCCCCCCCTCCAACTACAGGACAGATATATTAGTCTAGACAACTGAAAAATAGTGGTATATTGGGAGGCTGCGTTTTCATTATGTAAATGGAGCTCTACAGGAGGATTAATTGATTATTCAGTTACTGTGGATCTGTCTTGGATGTCCTGGCAAGATGAGAGAACCTGATGGAAGCTCTCCAGTGATGCTATATGGTAGTACAAAGGAGTCCTTGAGCATCCCCTGCTCCCCTCCAGACAGTGCACAGCATGGGCACGTTGCACGTTGCTCTCCCTACAAGGGGACTTTCTTCCCAGAATGGCGTAGGTGTCTTCGTGCTTTATGACTGGTGACTATATCCTAGTATAGGCAACAGACTTGTAAGGGATAGCCAGAAACAACCTATTTCAGCCTACAGCCATGCTGTGTGGAGGGACTCAACTGTTGACTAGGTCTTGCTGATGGCAGCTGGAGACCATCCAGAGGGCTTATGAGGAAGGGCATTGCTGCAAGTGCTGGGAGTTGTGTGAGAGAAATCTGCTTCTGGACATTAGCTCCTAGGTGAAAAGGAAGTGTAGTGTATTGTTGTAGCCTCAGCCCAACAGGTGAATGATACAGGAGCAGAAGGGCAATAATTTGGAAAGATCAGTTGGGGCAAGGAGGGCACCATGATGAGGATAGGTCTGAAGATGTATTTCATGGGCAGCCTGAGAGCTCTTAAGAGGAGGTCTAGTGGACAATGTGACACTCCAGGTGAATGTAGCACCATATAAGTATTGAGGTTGGTGTCCACAGCTGACTATTTTGGAGCAGGGATCAGCTGCTAATAGGAATGGCTACTGCGTGAGTGGTGCCGTTGTTCTGCTCTCCTTTCTACGTTGCATCCATACATGGCATTTTGAGGCAAGAAAAGGATAACTTTCCTGTACACATGCTGAGGTCTCCTGCTGTCTGCATCGGGCAGGGTGTCCAGGTGTGGGGACAGCTCCGGAGCAGCTCTGTGTTCTCCCTGTGGCCCTGGAGGGTAGAGTCTTTTTGTAGGTAAGCAAACAGGTCTACCACATCTTTATAACTAGATATGTCCCTTCCAGCCAGGATAACACATTACAGCGTAGAGACTATTTTCTGAATCAGAAATACCTGTAGTGCCCTCCACAGTGGCGGGAAATAGATCTGCACAGTCTGTTGGATTCAAGTAGCTGGAGGAAGAAAGGACAGATGTGGTGAGATGGATGCACTCACTTTTTGCTGTCCTGCTGCATGGGATATAATTGCTTTATTGTTCTCTGTTCTTTCAAAACCATTTCAATACTGCTGCCTAGATCAAATTTTGTGAAGAACATTTAAAAACAAATCTTAGCCTTTGGCCTGAAATATATCACCTGTGGAAAGTTTTACAAACAATCCTGACATTTGGAGACTGAGTGTGGAAAAGCTGTGATATTGGACAAATGGAAATTTAGATCCTGTTTCTGATGTGTAAGCACAGATAACTGGAACTGAGGCCGAAGTATCCCCAGAGTTGGGTGGGAAACAACTCCTTGGGAGTTGAAAAGGTTCTAGTATTGAAAGTATAGTGTTTTCAGGAAGGCCTGCTTATGCTGGTGAAAGAGGAAAAATTGCCTCTATTTCCATGCCTGTAAAAACAGGAAAAAAATTTAAAATTCAGCTATCTCATTAAATGTAACACACTCTTCCAGAAAGTTTGTGAAGCATCTTGCAGTCCTCCTGAGAAGAGGGCAAGTAACTTTCTGGAGACCAAAGTAAGGCCCACAAATAATGAGATCCTCCTTTTTCTATGAGAAGAGTATGAACTATGGTCAACTACCCCCTTCTCATTGGTGACAGAATTGCACTAGACTACTATCATAATAGATGTGAGGTGGCTTTTAACATGCATGGCCTGATGTTGTGAAGCCAGCAGAGGAGACTGGCCAGTCTTTAGGTCAAGGTTTCCACTGAAGTTGGAATTTATATAATTTATTTCATTTATATTTGCTAATGCTTTGTTCAGTATTGGCTACCTAAAGGCAGTTCATT
This sequence comes from Strix uralensis, assembly GCF_047716275.1. Classification (NCBI taxonomy): domain Eukaryota; kingdom Metazoa; phylum Chordata; class Aves; order Strigiformes; family Strigidae; genus Strix; species Strix uralensis. The sequence continues at coordinate 29,737,189 of NC_133979.1, read as the reverse complement.
ACACTGTGTGTGTTGCTGGCATGTCTTATGCATCACTAGGTGTCTTTGCTCTTTGTGAAGTCACCAAGCAGCAGTGATTTAAGTGCAGTGCAAAACTTGTTTGCAAGACAGAGATGCATTTCCACATCCTGTCTCATGGATTCCCGAACAAAGATGTTTACAGGAAAAAAAAAAAAAAAAAGCACTAATGCTATACTGGGAGGGGGGAAGCATAATGTATTCTTCAAATGTTTGTATGTCAGCAAAATGCCTGCAAACCATTCAATAGATTAATCCTGTAGCTGGCCTAAAAGGAATGGATTTCTAGCCATAACTGAGATTGGGAAAAATTGATTTCCATGTTCTTGTTGACTGAATAAGATAAAACAACTGCCTTGGCACTCATTACTGGGCCAAGAATTCAGATCTCTGCCACCGAACTGCAGAGCTGGGTTGGATACCAGAACCTGCCCAAGGCCTGATGAAAAGGGGCTTTTCAGCAACCAGATCTTAAACCTTTCCCATTGTGGAAGTGGGACTTGCAGCAGAGCATGGCTGCTAAAATACCTGGTCACTTTGTACAGATGTATGGCTGGATGCTTTGGCCTTTCAGCCAGAACTGTGAAGGCACTTCTAGTAATCAAAAATGAGAATGGGGAGAGGACCTTAGCTAATCTTTCTACATCAGAGAGCTGCTGCTAGAGATGATGTATGCCTTGCCACCTGGAGCCTGCCTATTCATTTGAGCTCTTGAACAATGTCTTAAACTCTTTGGGATAACTACTGCTCTTTGGCACTCAATAGTCCATCATGTCTGGATTCGGAAGAGGGAAATAGTGGCTGTGTTACTGGTGAAAGTGCTAGAGTGCATACCACCTAGTGGACTTCTCTTAAGTTGTTTCCTCTAGCTCTAGATATACAAATTTTATTTCAAAAGGCAGTTCAAAAGAAGAAATTTAAAATGCGCTCAGGTCTCAGGGAGGATATTTGCTAGTTTTACCGTTAAGCAGCTCTTAACAAGGGGAATAATGAGTTTATGACATGACTGGGTTGGAAATTGCTCATTGTTTTCCCTGCCTCTGACAAAAGACAGTAGAAAAGAAGGGAGGAAATACTGGCTAGGACAGGAGCTGACATCTGCAGAATGGACAGCCGTGACACACACTCTCCTGACCCATCCATGTTCCCCATGCATGGGGAGTCACCGGCTGTGCTGGCCTGGTCTTTCCCAAGTTCTTCCAGGCTGGATGGGCTGCATTCTCCTGCTGGGGTGCTGTGTAGGAGAGCTGACCTCCAGCTCCGGCAGGGATGTGGGCAGCCATGGTGCCTGGATGGCTCTGGCTCAGCAGGATGCAGCTGGTATCATCACATGAAGGAACTCCTGTACTCAGGAGAAGCACGAAGTCCTTGCAGTGCAAGAGGTGCCACCTGGGAAATACAAAACCGAGATCTTTCCTTTTGTTCACCACAAATGAGCAATGATCAGGATCTTTTCAGTTAAGCCTAGTATCCAGTGCCTCAATTTTGATCAGTCTCCAAATGGAACCAGGGAGTAGGACATGTTCAGCTTGACCTAATTCTTTTTCCACTTCTGTCTTGTTTTTAGTACAGTTGGAACAGTCTATAAAAATCAACCTGACCATCTCTTCAAGTGCTTGGGATCAAGGGAGATCATTTATGCTTTGTTATTACACCATTTCAGGAGCCCTTCTTTCCCCCTGGGGCTGGTTCCCCTTAGAACACCCTCATGCAGGAAGCAGAGGAGGTAAGCAAACTCGGTTTGAGGTCCTGCAAATCCAAACAAATGTCTCTCAGATTCCCAGTCTCTTGTGTTGTGGGTTAGGCCCTTGGGAACTGGTAAATCCCTCTCCTAAAATTCCTCGGGTGAACTGGGAATCATGGCGGTTTTTGACTGACTGCAAACAGATCACTTGATAAGTCTCAGTCTTATTGACATAACTCTAAAAATATGCTGCAAAGTGTAAATAATAAATGTGTAGTATCTGCACTGGAGCAAGTAAACACTGCCTGATGTTGTCTGATATTTCACTGGCAAGGTGTCCTCAGTGATGCTCCAGCAGAATAATTTTCCAAGCGAGTGGCTTGCATGACAGGTGGATGTGCTGAGCTAATGCAGCCGCGCACGGAGCTGGTTCTGGGAGCGGAGGCGCGTGGGGCCAGCACGGCTCTTTGCTGGAGACAGCCGCAAGCAGACCACCACAGGTCCCCTCCTGCCGCCTCTCAGCAGCTCGGCGGGGAGGTGCGAGAAAGCGCCTGGCAAGCTCGCCTTGGGCTTGCTGACATGGGTGTGTTGCTAAAAGCTTTTTTCCTGTGTGGTGTGGATATATCAGCTTCTGAGGCTGAATGACACACTGATTAATAATTCATGCTGGCAGTATTGACTGTTGGGAGCTAATCTGAGAACGCCTCAGTGAAAGCCGTTAGTACATTTGCCCTGGGTGAAGAAGATGTCTTCCTGCTCAGGTGCAGGGGTTATGCAGTAAAGGCAGTCTCCTGGCGGCAAGGTGGCTGCTGGTGTGCCGCCAAATCCTTTCCAGGCTGGCAATTATGGCAGCCAAGACTGTGCTCCTTGTCACCCAGAGCATGGTCCCATTCTCCTGCTTTCTGGGGTGTCTCAACGTGGCTGGAGACCCATACTGTTAAAGACCGGCTTTTACCATAGTTCATAACTTGCAGATGGACCTTGTGCCTGCTGTTCCGGAGATGCTGGGGTTGGAAATACTTCTGCAACAGGATGGTCTCTTGGTCAACTCAGCAGTTGCTGCTCTGGCACATTGTAGAATGTAGGCACAGTCTGTGATTTCCTGGGGGGGTTGCAAGGCAGGAAAGCATACACAGGCTGGACTTGGCTGGCCAATCTACTGGAGGACCCAGAGGGACCTCGGGAACTTGGCTAGCAACATGACCCTGCTGGAGTCACATCCACCAAGAAGTGGATGTGACTTCCAGGAACTGGGAAACCACAGTTTGCATAAATGTGGATTTTGAAGGAATGTGTGGCTTTGAATGCTGCTGCTATCCTGGATGGAGGGTGCCACCCTCGTGCTGTATGTTGTGCCTTCTTGGCAGAGATCTTCCTTCCTTGACCATATGGAGACAATGGAAAGTCTCTGAAGTTTTCCCTGGGGCTGAACCTTCTAGGGCTGTACAATAATAGTCTGAGATGTCTGTGTTCATGAGTGACAGAGGAGACCAGTGATATGTGTCCAGGAGTCTGAGGGAAACTACTCTTAGCTACAGCAGTTGCAGAGCCCCACCAAGATCTGCCTTTCCTCTCCCCTTGTCCTAGTGCACTGACTTTTCCAAATAAGATGTAAAACTGAGCTGATGGGCTTTTGCAAGCAAAGCTCTGTTAACAAGAACAGAGATGTTAACCTTGGATCCCTGCCCAAATTGAAATGGATATAATCTCGAAATGGCTCATACCAAAATGAAATCCACTTACAAGGGAATGTTTGTTCCTCTCTCCCTTGCAGTGTTGATGTGTTGAGTACAGAGGGGACAGCTATTTGTGGGTGGGTGAATTTTGTGTTGAATGTGGTAGGGACCAAACCAGCCCTCTCTCCTTTCTGGATGGATATTGTTCTGTCTTCAGGAAGATTTGACAAAAATGAGCAGGAATCAAGGAAAAAAAACAACCCAGAACAGACCAGATCCTGACTGAGGTCTCTGTTCTGATGGACTCAGGATTAGTCCTGAGCTGTGCTATCCTTCATGGCAATGCCTTACACTCGGCACTTTCTGAGGTGCCACAGACCCTGGGACAGGGTCATGCTGTCATCCAGCTCTGTGTGATGGATAGTGCTCCAGGCTGGAGTAAGACTCCAGAGCACTTGGCTCAGAGATGGTGTTCCTCTGTCCACCCTGGTCTGGGGGAAAGCAGCTGGGATCCTGGGGGCTGTGGTTAAAAGGAGCACTGGGACTACTTGCCATGATTAAACGCTGTGCACCAGGAGCCTGGGGAAGGGCAACTGATGGGTTTTATTGGCTGCCTGCACACCAGGATCAGGTTGCTCCATCACCCATGAGGTGTCTGGTGTCACAGTTTGGAGGTGCAATAGTGTGCTTCACCGTGGCTTAACGTCTGGGTAATGGAGAGTCTCTGCCTGTGTCAGACATTTATGTATGGACTGTAGCTCTGTGAAAAGGGATGCCACGGCAGATGTTAGCCACTGGAGGAACGTAGGCAGGCAGGGAATGTCACATGGTTCCCTTCAGAGGGTCCTGAGAGGGAGAGCAGGATGGTGGGACTGAGCAGCACTGGGGAGAGGACTATGGAACAAGCAGAGAGATGAGGTCTCACTGCCATGGTCTTGGTCATCCGGCAGGACCGGACCAAGCTCTGGGAAGATACTTGCAGCTCCAGCTTCACCAAACACTTTCTCTGGCTAATGCAAATGTTGCTTCGGAGATGCTGATAGGTTTTTCTCCCCACCTCTTAAAAAGAGCATATGTTCTCACTACTAACAAGCAGGTTTGCGAAGAGTCTATTTTTAAGATGATTACAGGGTATCAGTAGCTGTTCCAGTGTCAACTGTCGGTTTTGTTTCCTTGTCGGCAGTAAACTGTTGGCAGGTTTGTGCACCAGAGGTTTACTCCTTCCCAGCTGTAATTGCACAGCACAGAAATTATCACTTGCTCTGTGCATGCCTCTGCTGGTTTCTCCCTGTGAGCCTGCTGTTTGCAAGCAGCTCCTCCAAGCACTTTCTACCCGGTGAAGAGCCGTGTCGTGGCATCTCCTGCTGGCAAAAGGCAAGGCCTGTGTAGCTCTAAGCAGCAGAGATGAGACTAAGTGTGGCATTATAATACATGTATACTTGATATCGGCACATCTCACTTTGTTGCACAGAGAAGGAGCCCGGAACCCACTGCCTCTCCCAGTAAGCCAAATGCAGAGATTGTTTTTTGCAGGCAGTTTTCCTCATGTGTTATATAAAATTATACCTACAGCCCTAGCTGGGATCTTCAGGGTGACGAGCATAGGTGATCTGGTGGTTGGGTCTCCGGAGAGCTGCTGCTTTTCAGCTTGTGCATGTGTCTGGCACATAGCTTGGTTTTTCTGCACCTTGGATCTCTGTTTGGCAGACAGAACAGCACGGCCAGTCTCCACCAGACTTTTCTCCACATGGCCACAGAGAATTTGAAGTTCTCCAATACTCTCGTGAAAGAGGGTGTGAAGTCCTTCTGCTACAGCAAAAGCTGTGTTTGCTAGAGGGCACTGGAGTGTAAACTCACACCATCCCTTTGTCCTGCTACCGTACTGCTAAACCAGAGGTGACTTATGGAGGAGGAAGCAAATAGGATCCTTTATTGAGAATTAAGGAAATTGCATTGTAAACGGTTGCATCCTTTTATTCTTTTTAAGAGTCTAAATAAACCCATGATTTGTGACTGCAGCCTTGCACACAGAGGTGACAAGGGAGTACAGTGGGAAGTGTCAGCTAATGGGAGGACGGCTTGGAAGTCCCTTTCCTTACCCCGTAGGGCATGTCTGGTAGGAAACAGCCACTTGAAGTATACTTGTTCCTTTTCCCTTGATATGGTGGGCGGCTGGCATCATGACAATGCCTGGGTGTGAAGTCTGGTCCCTGTCCTTGGGTGCAAGTCCTTGACACACCTCTGGGTTCAGACTTGGCCTTCTCCCCCACCCTGAAAGTTTCCAAGTGCCACTGAACTGATGGGAGAGAAACAATTGTTGTGTTTCCCTGGCTGACACCTCCCGCTGAGCCGCCTTCCCTGCAGGAACAGCAGTCCTCTCGCGTTACTCTGGGGACACGACGCCTCGGTGCTGATGGGACCAGACAGGATCCGTCACTGTGCTGATGTGTCTCCTCCACAAAAAATCCTAAATGACACCAGTGTCTGAGAGATGAGGAACAAAGAACAAACAAACAAAAGTATCTGTTTGTTTTGCTCCCCTCTGGTCATCTGTTATCCAAATCTGGAGTGGGGACTGTGGGCTTTGCTTATGGAGAAGGGCTTGGGTTTGGGGGTTCTGCTGGGGATATGAAATGGTTAGCTTTTTTCACAGGAGACCAACAAGCCTTGCAGGCCAGAACACTGCTTCTGTTGGACTGTGTTTATAGACTATCTGTCCCTGATTTTAGCTTGTTTCTAGAGTACGGGATCCTCTGACTGGCACCATAACCAGTCCCTTGCAGTAGGGCCAAGAGGGGATGGAGTAGGGCTCAGCATTGCTTGTGCTACAGCATAGGGCCACAGAAGAAGAGGCGTCAGAAGGACTTTGCCAAGGTTGTGTGAGTCTGTCTCCCTGCCCCAAGGTAAGATCAACTCTACCTATGTTATTTCTGGACTAATCTGTTTTTAAAGACCGTTGAGGATAGAGGTTGGTCAACCTCTTGCAGGACTTCTAACAAGAATAACATAGCAAGCATAGAAAGTGTGTTGGGTTTTTTCTTTCCCCTCCGTCTGACTTAATCTTCCTTGCCTCAATTTTTAGCCTGTTGTTTATATTCTGTGGTGAATGTGGCTGAAGAAACCTTTCCCTTCCCATTTCTGGCAGGTTGTTTGAAAGCCACTCTTGGATCAATGAGGACTAACTGGGATGGTTGTGCTCCTGCGCAACATTTGTGATAGATGTGTCACCCTTGGGCTCACTTTCTTCAAATGGTCCATTTTGGTCTCAAAACAGGGTGGTCAAAAACAGAGCGCTAGACTTGTGATAAAAATCAGCCCTTTACGGTGAGAACCTGAGATACTCTTGCTTAAGCGAGATGGATGGGGAACCTTGCCCAGCTGAGGATGCTGACATGAAACCTTCAAGCCTTAGCTCTTGAGAACAGCATGTCTCATTCAACTGGGCAAGGAAATTTCTCCCAGATGTGTTTTATGGTTTTAAAATGGCTGCCAGAGTTTTTCCCTCTTTTTATATAGACAATTTTCTAGCTTTAGCAGTGAAGGTACTTTAAAGTTGGGTGGGTTAGTGCTTGTGAAACAGTCTAGGCTATTCAGTTTCACAGGATTTAAGACTCACTTACTGTTTGTGTCCTGAATGTTCTAGGAAAATTCTTCGCTTTGCCTGGAAGTCATTTCACACTTAAATTGTTGGATTGACTCTCCCTTTGTATAAGTTGTTCAAGTTGAGAGTTGTGTGTTCTATAACGACCTCTTCTTGTCTGCAATAGCAATATTTTGGGACCTGCCCTGACAGCAGTTTTGAGTGGCACCACTTCAAAGTGTGCTGGAGCTACTTGTTTTGGAGAGAATGGAGGAGAGAAGGCTTGAAGAGCATTGCTGTGGGAAATGGCAGTGCGTCTATTTGAGTTAAGGAGACTACCAAGAACAGGACAGCCAGCCTAGAAACTTACAAATTATGTAAGGATAGCTGCACTGAAACCTTGCAAAATAGTCTTTCTGCCCTTGTAGGTTATCCTCAGGCAAGTGGACCTCACAGAAGAGTTGTGAAGAACTGGCTGAGCAAAACAAAACACAGCTTCCATTAACCTGAGAAAACAAAACATCCAGTTCTTTAAAAATGCCCCAGTCTGAGTAACCAAAGTCCTAGAAAACAGCCTTAAAAATAAATAACCTGTAGCTTTGACTAATTACACAACAAGGCCACCACCTTCCCTTCCACAGGCAGATGAAGCAGAATGGAAATTAAGGGTACCGGTGTGGTGACAGCAGAGCTTGTGATGAAGGCACTGGGTCTTGTCCTCGGGCAGCCCCAGTTAAGAAAGAAATACATCTGCAGGCACCATGTCTCCTGCCTGCTACTGGGACTGCTCGCTGCTGATGACATCTCAAATATGTTTTAATAACCAGCGGCTGTTAATAAGCACTAGCTACTTCACCAGCTTAGATGCATCTCTTTAAATTTAAACAGGATTAGATAAGGTAGGGAGATTATTAAATACCCAAATGAACATTAAGCAGATATATTGGAGGCTTAACAACTCTGCAGCAGATTGTTAAATTGCTCTAAATATTTCCCTACTAGTCTGGGGGTATTTAATTAAAACAACCCCTCTAGTCCTCTGTAATGTGCCTAGCAGGCCTACAAGCCCTGCACAGGGTGGGACCCTAATTGGCAGCGTTACTGTAAAGCTGAGCTGTGCTTGAGGACAATTAAAAAAACAACAGCCCCCCCTCCCCATCCCACCCCACAAACCACCCCAAGCCCCTCTAATTAGTGTGAGAAATGACGACAAAACAACTCTGAGTGTCTCCAGTGACAGGTGCACAAATAACAAGGCTGATGAAAGATTTTGCAATTAAGATTGCGCTATGAAGATTAATGGGATATTTTCATAAACTGATGTAAGATTGCCTATAACCCACTTGTCTCCACATAGCTCCATCTCCTTCTCACCAGTCCTTATGTATCTCTTAGTTCTCAGATTTTCTTTGCCTATATTTTCCAGGTTTGTGTGGGTTTTTGTCCCCGGCACTTTTCTCACGTTTCTAATGTTGCCTACTTCTTTTGCTCAGGCTGGTGTTGTCTAAATCTTGAGTTTCTTTTCCATTTAAACTTCCTGGGTGGGGGTGGAAGTGGAGGTGCCCACGTGGGACATCTGTGTGGTGTTGCTCCATCACAGGCTGTGTTTGCAGAGCACAGGGCGGTGGATGACTTGCAGGTATTTCCAAGGTAGCTCAGCTCTGGTGCTGTTCATGGTGTTGCTGCATTGCGCAGGAAGGACTAGGGCATGCCAAATTGTCTTTCTAGCCTGGCTTTCCAAGATGGTGACATTTCTACCATTGTGTTCAGCAATTACTTCACCTTCCCGTTTATTTATTTTTGGGTGTGTTTTTGGAGCTGTTTGACTGGTTTCCCCAGCAGCGGTGGGTCATGATCTCAGAGGGATTAAGCTCCTGCTAGTCACATGGCAACGCATGGCTGGATAGCAAAGGGAGGCTGTTAACTCCCTACTGGGGAAGGGCACACGGTGTGTGATTGACCTTTATTAGTGCCCCGAGGATCCAGCTGCAAAGCACAGGTCTGGCTCTAGAGCCACGTGTGCCTGTGGCTTTGAGGCCCATGGGTCACATTGCCTGTGCCTCCTCCCAGCAACGTCTCCCCTGAGCGTGCCAGTGATCCTATTAACCCAGATTAAATGTGATACGACCACTGCTTGATAGGAAGCATTAAACTGGTGGAGAAATAAACTGAGAGCTGGACCAGACACCCCTTCCCACGCACTCCTCAAAGAGGGAGGGAGACTTGCACCTATTGCCCAAACCCACTCCTTTCCCAGAGATGTTTGCCTATTGCTGCTGTCATTGCTACTTCATTAGTCCTAATTGCCTGGTACTCTCGATATCTCCAAGGCAGGCTAGAGCACAGGGAATTTACATTTTTTAATCTAGTGAAAGCAATGATTGGACACACAGCCTCCGGTCCTGGTTTTCTTCCTCTCTCAATTGCTGCCATACACCAGGTTTGATGTCGGGCTTTCCAGTCTGTCTGTGCTTACTGGCTGCCCCCCCATCCTCTGCCTTGATTTTCCTTCCTGACCTTGTCCTCAGCCCCCACCAGTGGCTTTTTGCTGTGACTTCCCTGCGAGACCTTGGAGGGCTTTGTTAAGACAGTGGGAGTGGGCTCTTTCTTGCAGCTCACTTTTTCCATTGTCACGTGTCTGTCTAATAACATGTTAGAAGAGATGCCTGCCCAAACATGCAGCCCTGCTTCCCCCAGGGCCCCCTCACCAGCCACAGGTCCCAAGGCTGTCCAGGACTCGCAGAGCTAGGGATGTATAATCCCATGTACAGGGATTTCAGAATAGTTATACCTGGGGCCCCAAAACCAGTACAACCACTTCCACACTGTACTGGTTGTTAAGTCTGCTGGGGAAGCGTGCAAATGAGACCTCAGTGAGTTGCTCTTTACATTCTGATTCAGAGGCTCTCCTCTGCTTCCCCATGACCCTAGTGAAGGGACTGCAAACTCTTGTTTCCCACGGTTTGTGAACAGTCTTTAAATGAGAGTTAGCGCAGGGCCAGCTGCTTGTTTCAGCTGCTTCTCTGTGCAGAGGGATGCTGGGCAGTCCAAGCTCTGACACCCTTTCTATAGGGTCCATATAAAAACTTGGTCCAGCAAAAAGACAGGAGGATTCCAGTCTATTAAGAAAGAGGCACTAATTGGTGGTGACACAGAAATGTAGTTTTTCCTGAGCATGGTATCTGTCTGATAATTTTCCATTCACCAAAGCAAACAAGCAGAAATTACATCTTTCTGTCTCTTGTCCATGAGCCTTTTTGACTTGATATCTCATTGTCTCTGCTCTCCTTTTAATTGCTCAGCTGTTGTCCTATTAGTGTCAACGCTTGGCACAATGCAGGGGTTATAGCTGAAATGCTCTGGCTGGTGTTATGTGGGGTGGCAGCCTGAATAAATACAGTGGTTCTTCCTGTTCTCACAAATCTTCTTTCCCATCCCCTCCTCACCATCAAGATGCTGAAAAAAGTCAGCATAAAGTTAATGCACCCACGGACTTCAAATGTCGCTAGCCTTCCCTCCCAGGTCCTTGGCTTGCTGGTCCTTGCAACCCTCCTCAGCGTGTTCCTAACGTGACTAGCTCTTTGGGGACCGATGTAATTTTTGCTGGGTGAACTCCAGAGCTGGGGTTATGCTGGAAACCAGATATGCTGAGCAATGGCTGTGGTGAAATGGTACTCCTTGGTTTTGGATAATCTTGTAGAGTTAGAAAACTTTGAAAACTCTCAGAGCAGAGGCGCTGCTGTGGCCCTGTCTTACTGGGTGTGCAGATCTGCAGGACTTCTGAAGGTACAACCCGTCATCCATTGCAGCCTGACCTCTTAGTCTTGTGTGTTAACCTTGTCTCTGTGTGGTGATCTCGAATCCCTGGCAGCAAGCTGGCTGGCCGGCTGCCTGTCTGTGACCTTTCCCCCCCCCCCCCCCCCTACCTCTGTCCTGGTGGTTGCACTGATTCTCGGTTTCAGCAAATTAACCTTTTGGGGGAAGTCTCCACCTTGTTAGCTTCTTGCCTGGGCTACAAATAACTCCTGAGAGGCTAATGCTTCACAGATCCTGAGCAGCCAGGTAGCCTGCCTTTTCCTCTCTGCTGTTGGTTTCCTGGTGATGGTGGGTATGTAGGGCAAGGATGGGAAGACGTCAGAGTTCAGATCTACTTTAAGGGTTGAGCTATCCCTTGCTGCTGCAAGTCTGCTGGGACAAGGGAGCAGAACATGCTGTATATGAAATTGTCCTTGGAAAACTGTTCTTGCCGAAGGCTGCACAAAACCACTTTCCTGCTCCCTGGAAGAAGCACAGATGGTGCCAAACGGAGCCTGCCAAGGAGCAAGTCCCATTGTCCCAGTCACCTGTGGTTCTGCTGTGACCTCTGTCACTGTCTCTCTCTTTCCCCTGGAGAGCTCAGAGCAATTCGTGGCTGAGCCTCCCTGCCCTGCAGAGAGGTGGGGGCTGTCCAAATGGGTGTGCCCTGGCTCAAATAGCCCTTGCAATTAGTGCCAAACAGGTCTAAGCAGAGACTGGAGCCTGCTGTGGTGAGACGTGTCAGGAGATGCAGCAGCAGAACCTTGGGGACCCCTTTTTTCAGTCCCCAGCCTGGATGAGACAGAGGTCCTGAGGAGTAAGCAGGATGTGGCCCTGCCGTTAAAGATGCTTTGAAACAAGCAAACATGTGGGTGGGAAGGCAATTTGTGTTGCAGGGCAGATTTAATTCCTGGTATTTTATAACCCCAGTGCCTGACTTTTACAGATGTGGTTTTACTATCCCCTCCCATCTTAATAGCTATTTTATAAATATTATTATGAAGAAGTCTTGGTGGTAATGCTAAAGGGAAGCTGGGCTTTGTTTTATCTGAATAGTGCTTGCTTCCAGCTTGGGATAAGGGCTGTAACGTTGCGGAATGAAGCTGAGCTGGAACAAAAGCAAATCTATTCATTAACTTAAATCGTAGTAATTTTAGCATGACCCAAGAGGAGCCTGGTGAATCTAACCCTCTATTTTCCCACATCCTTCCTAGCAAGTGCCTTTCTAGCTGAGGTTTGAGAGCTGACTCACTTCTAGTCTAGAGTGAAATCTGGGGTGGATATTTTTTTTTTTTTTCTTTAAGATTAGAGTCAATACTGTTACAACAATTGCAGTGGAAAGAGAAATGATTGTCATTGTCGATTTTGATGTGTAAAAGCTGAATTTAAGTTGTCCACTTACCAATTTCCTAGTTATTAGATTTATTTTTTTGCTATGCTTAGTCACAGATCTCTGTAGCTGCTGCCACCCACCTGGGGTAGCAATCACAGCTGAGACCTTGATTGCTCAATCCCTTATGATGTTAGTGACTCTTTTATAGGGACATGCCCTCAGTTTTTGGAGGACTCTGTATTTTGTGGTGGGGATGAGAGGTCAAACTGAGACCTAGGGGAAGAGAGGTGCAAATGACTGCCCAGGGTGGACTGAAAGGGACCTGTTATTGCCAAGGCAGGTGAGGAGTCCTGGCCCCTGGCCTCCTGCAGTGTGACCAGGCTTGCTAAGAGACCCTGGACCTTTCCACCACCATGGGCCAAAGCCAGAGCTCAACTTCCCTTGGCCGGTTTTTATTGTTGGAGGTTGGGTGTAGGGGGGTGTGTTGGTTTTCTTTTTTCAGAAGCAGCTACAGTTGTAAAGATGAGTGGACAGAGGAACATCTCAGAGGCAGAGGACTAGAGGGTTAGGGATGCAGGGTGGTCACGGGTATCTCTGCTTTCTGCCTGCTTTCTGTGTCTCAGTTTCTCAGTCTGTAAAATGGGGACAAGGAGGCTGATAGCTTACATAAGAGCTACTGGCATGCAGTATTTTGTAAAGGCTCTGAAAAAACCTTCTGGATGGCAAAGCACAATGGGAGCACAGACAGCCTCATCACTCAGACAGCAAACTCCTACGTGTGAAAACGTGAGCCGGGAGTTTGACGTATCTGCTACCCAAATGCTAGCAGGTGATGAGCAGATGGGGCCGCCAGGCGCTTGTCTGAGGTCTGCCTGAGCAGAAGGTGGAGGGGGAGTGGGGATCTGAGCACCGGGGCTTTTTTTTGGTGTGTTGTTAATAGCTGACACGTGGTTCTCACCAAAGATGTAAAAATAGAAGCCGTTGGCTTGCGCGGGGCTGTGGCACGGCACTGCTTTATCTGGGAGTTTGGATGTCATGCTCTCCTGGTTATTTATAGGCGACAGGCAAACCTTGGGAGAAGGACGAGAAGAACAAAACGTGGGAAATGCTTCACGTGATGGTTTTGGGCCATGGTGTTGCTTGCTGGGCTGCGGGGGCTGTGAGTTCTGGTGCCTCTGTCAATCCTGCAAGGACCAACACGGGGAGGGGAGTCCCTTTTCAGACGGTCTTATCTTTCTGATCCATGTGCGTGACCTGTCTTGGAGATGATGTGGATTTAAACACACAGGGGAAGAGACAAGGGTGGATTGAGGGAGTTTATGAAGAGCTCTGCAAAGGGCAGAGCCAGCACACAGCTAAATCGATATGTTTTGTTTTGGGAGTGGGGATCTGCTTTTCTGGTGGGTAAACCAGCAGAGCAGTATGTGTACTAGAGGGTTATGTCTTGCTGCAGTCTGGAGTCCTTTATCTGACAGCCTCTTGCCATACCCTCTGTGGTCCCAGTTCTCTTGCACTATGCTACCTGCTATACTTCTATTGAAATCCCAACTATATGCTCCAATGCAGCCCTCATGATGGAAGGTAATTGGGTATTAAAAGCATTGAAACACACAGCCTCAAAATCTGGTTTCCACTGCAGATTCCTCTCCTGAGGCTTTGAAGCTCTACGTGTGTCCATGCTTTTGTCCCAGTGTCACAGTGCAAGCTCAGGAGAAGCTGGATGAGGCTGTGGGGGCAGGATGGCTGGGCTGTTGGATGCATGGGAGCACGGGGCCAGGCAGACGAGAGCCAGCGGTGTGCAGGGAGATGGGGTGGGCGAGCTCCGCTCACAGATCTGTTCGTGAGCTTGCTGGGAGGTAAACTGAGAGGTGCAGGTGGATGGGGGGATCAGTGACCTCTGTTTGCTCAGCCACTGGCCTGTTGCTTCAGCCTGCTCAGCTCCTCTGACACAGGAGAAACCAAGGCAAGAGGGTGAGCCTGAGACTCTAGACACCCTTCTGCCTGGAAACCTGGAGAAACCCCCTGTGCTTCCATGGGAAGGCATCCATCCCTTCCCTGCCCGTCAAGGGCTGGGAACAAAAACCCCCTCTGGACTTCCCGATGGGATTGTCCCCCTCTCTCCCCTTCCCCACAGCAGCAAGCTGTGGCAGTTCACAAGCCGCTGAGAAATAGATGCCCGTGGGTCCCCAGTGCTGATGTTAATGTGATGAGGAGAGGGGCCAGCACACCTGATGGTGGCTCGGAATGGGAGGCAAATGATTACAGCTGAAGAGGTCGTATACCATTGTAATCCCGAAAAGAAACATTATGATTCATCATTCCTGATGCAATGTCATCTGTTTAATAAAGCCGTAATTCACTCTGTTCTCATTTTTAATGGAGCTATTTAAGTAATGGCGTTGGGTTTTCTCTTTCTCAACCTCCCCCCACTCCCATACTAAGTAGAGTTTGGACCAAGCACTTGAAAAGAGCTATTGGAGCTGAAGACTTTTTTTATATTTACAATATCTTTCAGGCCGTAGCTGAATGGGGTATTATTTATGTCAAATCACTACTTACCCTGAAATATGGGGAGAAGGAAAGCCAACAGCTGGATATGGTAATGAGTAAATAAACCATGTGTCTCTTTAATGATAGGGACATGAATTTGTGCCGCATGGGGAAACGGCCGCCGATAAGATGTCTTTTACTGGGGCTGACCACAGAGCAAGGGCACCCCAAAATTTATGTTGCTGGAGGGCTCCCTTGGCAGCTTGCTGTGAAGAGCGATGGTCTGATGGTTTGGGGTTGGCTTTGCTGCCTGTTCTCTGGGGGCTGTTGTCCATGTGCAGACACAACAGCATTTGCTATCTCTGGCTTGGGGGCACAGCATGATTCTTCCCTCGAAAACCTGGATCTGGAAGTTGTAGTTTCTGTGGATGTCTTAAAAACTCGGGGTTCTTAAAAGAAAAAAAACAGGGTCGTTTTGGGAAGAAGTGGTGGGAATGGGAGTGTCTGTGTCCCCAGTCCAGAGTGTGGAGGTGTAATTGTTCTTATGGTCTGCTTTTTTCAGGGTTATTTTCTGTGTGTGGAGAGAAGCATGACTAGGAATGTAAATTTTGAATGCAGGTGTTTGATCACCTACAAGTGACATCAGGTGTCTGTGTCTTCACTAGTGCAGAGTGTTTCTGTCTCTGGGGATGTACTACAAGGGCAAATCCAGGGAGTGGGTGACTGATGCAAACAGTTAAAGGAGAGAGGAGATGCCGAAAGGGATTACCTGAAGACAGCAGAAGGCTGAAGCCTGTCGAAGTAGGTACACCAAGGTTGAACTTCTTTGTCCATTCAGTTTCCTGTGCAAGGGGAAAAGAGGTATTTTCATTTTGTGGCAAATCAGGATTTGTGAAGTTGGTGTAGGGTCAAGCTTGGGACTACAGCCCTCATCCTTCAGTTAAGTTTCATACACCTGGACATATGCAGAGGCTGTGGGGGTTCTCATGGCTGAGCATCCCTCTGTTCTGTGAGCTATACAGACACAGGACAGAAGGTCCCTGTCTCAAAGAGCTGATGCACCACTGGGTGAACACTGATACGTAGCCAAGTGGGCCTATTTCTCTTGAAGTCGGTTGTATGCCTGGCTCTCTGTGCCTGTAAGAAAAATAAGAACTGCCAAATTGGATGGATCATTTCTGATACAGTAAACTCCTCTTGACAGTGGCCAAGAGCAGATGCTTTGGGAGTGTATGAGAGCTGGGCATTTATGGACAGATCCTTCCCATTATGACTACCTGGCTTTTGGCAGCCCTTGATGTAGGGACTGCCCTAAATAAAGGAGTCTCTTAATGTCAAAAGAGACTTGACTTTCTGCATAAGAATTATTTAACCTTTTGAAATTCATTCGTATGTGTTCACTGTGCATATGGCTTATTGAAAAACCAAGTCATCCCTGCCCTCTACCATAGTCCTTCTGGAAGAGAACCAGAGCTGTAACTTGTTACAGCTCCTTCTAAGATGCTTTAATTTGGTTTGAAAGGGCCCTTAAAAATACTGCATCTTGCCACCCATAGATTGCTTAGTTGGAAGGCACACATGAAGTCCAAAAGGGTTTTATTTGAGAATGTGCTGTTTTGTCCAGATTTTTTTGCCTAATGCAGAAAGTGAGGTCACTGGTTTTAAGAAGCCACAAATTAAAATAAAAATAACCTCAAGACCTGAACAGTTTTTGTGGTTAGCTGTGCTTTGTATTTTCCCCTAGACGTTTTAGATAAACAACAGGGAGTTTCCAACTATCTCTCCTGTTATCATACCAGAAGCAAGAAAGGAAACAAATAAAGAAACTTGAAAAAAACCCCTCATAAGCATCTTAAAATACCCCACACTCAAACCGGTTTCTACTTTAGTGTCATCCGGTCGTAATTTATCACGGTGGAATTAGGCGGATGCGGGAGCGAGCCCTTGGCTCTTTGGAGGAGCCAGGAAAGGCGGAGGGCTGGGAAGGTGGGTCCTGTCTGGAGGAGAATGGTGGTATGTCTTATGGGGGCCGTCAGGCTTCCTGCAGGCCCATCTTACAGGCTGGGTCTCCCATACAGCTCCCACTGGACCTGCATCCTGTTTGGACCGTGGGATTTGGTGTTACATGGACCTGAAAGGAAGGTCTGTGGATGTTGTGTGAGGACACTTGGACTCTTGCCCAGCCTGCAGAGGTGAGAGGATGTCTGGTGATGAAATGGTTAGTGAGGTATCATGCGCTATGGATGGGGACATGGCATTTGGGATAGTTCCTGGCTTTAATATCCCTTTCCTCCCCTTCTTTCCTCATGCTGGTCCTCACTTACAGAATGGGGGTGATGGTTCTCATCTGCCTTTCAGAGGGTTTTAGATCTGACGTGCTCAACAGTGGAGACTTTGGTAGGGGGATTGTTGCCAATTTGCCTGTAGACATTCAAAATGTTCTTGCTCTTAGTGTAACTCAGTGTAGCTTGGTCTGAACACCTGCACTCATGTCAAATGCCACCTAATTCCACCCACGGTCTTGGTTTGGGCTCAGTGGAGCAGAGGGCTGGTCTTCATTACTCCAGCCCTGTATAAGCAGCTGCTAAGGCTGAATACCATTTGTGAGAGGAAATTGTTTCTGCCTGCCTTTTATGTCTGCACTATCACCTGAGGAGCCCTCGCTGCAAGCTACCAGGGCTGTGTTCACATGGCTTAGAGTGGGAACTGAAACCAGCATGTCTCTCCTAAAACAAATACCAAAAATCACATCTAATGAATGCTGTCAAGAATGTGAAATTTGTGGGTAAATCATAACATTGTCCATGGGGTCAGCAGAGAAGGATAAACTTGCCACTTACAGATGTTCAAGGCAATAAAAATGGCCTGTAAAGAAAAGCCCCTTGTTGCCAGGCAAAGCCACAAGCACAGATTTACGCCGTGCTTGGGGCCTCCTGCTTTCCTGGGAAGCAGGGAAGGGGTTAAGTCTGGAGCCAAGTGCTCAGCTTGCTCTGTATTATGTCCAGGTGGCATGACGTGTGAACAGACGAAAGATAAAAATCGCAGCGGATAAAATCACAGAGGAAATGGCTCTGTCTGAGCCCGGATCACGACGCCTTGCGCTGACCCCACAACCTGAGCTTCATCAGTCAAGTTGTCCTTCCCTTGACTTCTCACCCCATGCTCTGCTGCTGCTGCTACTCCATAAAAGAGGAGGGTGGTGGGAGGAGGGGAAAGGCAGCTCAGCCCGATGACTAAGAGGGTCTGAGGACACGGGTCAAGTTCTTTCTGCTGGAGTCTGGAAGGGAAAGCTGAGTACTCTACCAGACCCTGCTATAAAATGATCTTCCCCATAAAAGGACCGGACAAGTAACCAGGAGGCGAGTGTGGTCCTTGTCTTGCCTTGGCTGGGGATGGGGGTGGTGGAGCAGAGCCAGGCTGCTCTGGCTGTCGGAGACCCTCGCTGCTCAGCAGGGAGAGCAGTAGCAATGTTAGGGCCTGGGGCTTTGCTTTTGAAGCTGTAAGATCTGCAACTTGTCTGTCAGTCTGTCCCTTTCCATCCACCCCAGCCAGCTCAGCAGCTGTTAGCTCTGCTGCTTGGAGGTGAGGGAAGAGACCAAACTGTCTTGTGTAAGGACATTGCTGCTGCACTCTTGGTATCTGGTCACCTTTGAGAGAGAGAAAGTCTTTGAGACCTTTAATCAGCCCTGTGTGCATCTCTGAGGGGAATGAAACTCCTCAGTCTCCTTCTTCATCTCAGACAGGTGGCGTTGGTGACAGAAATAGTGTGCCACTGTCCCAGAGCCAGGCAGCCACAGCTGTGGGGAGAGGCCCTCTCCAAGCTGGATCATGCCTTGCTCTCAAAGGAGCTGTTTGCTGCAGGGGCTGGAGGATGCTGGAATTTGGTCCCTTTGTCTGATCCAAAAGAGCCTAGTTTTTGGGAAGGCCTTCTGGGCACGCTGCATAAGACATCTGTTTTACAGGGTGTTTAGGACGGGCTCAGCTCAGACTTCCCAGAACTGGGAAAGGCTGGGAAGAGGTTCCCAGTGGTAGCTGGCTGAGTTCCCCTTCTGTAATTATCTTTTGCGACCCTGGGATTTGAGTGTGTTACCGATGACACTGTGCTAGGGCAATAAGTGGAAGGGGGTTTTTAGGTGATTAGACTCTGAACTGCTGTGTGCATTAAAAAAAAAAAAAAAGTGCTTTGTCCTCTCCTGTGGTATAAAGATGCAGGGGACCACAACTCTGGTGGCCTGTGGCTTCATGTCTGTCTGGAAACATGTATTTTCTGTTCAGCTTTAGCTATTTCCCTGTGTATTTTAGTTTAGCTTAACTCAGCCTGGTTTAATTGGAATTTATGCACCAGAATAACCATGCTGGTTTAGAGCTGGCACCCCCTGAGTTGCAGGTGGGCTTTGTTTTTAGAGATGCAGAGGTACATTATTGGGAACAGAGCTATGGCATCAATAGATGCAGGTGCTGAGTGGCCTTCAGTCAAGTTGGGGAGTGTGACTGAGCTTGGGTTAAGCATCTGCTGAGTTAGTCACCCAGTCTGTGTGCATATGAGCCCTGTGGGCACTGAAGGAGCTAATGCTCTGAAGTCAACATATGCCATGCTAACCCATCCCAGGGCTGGGTGCACCTGTGGTGATGCCTGGGGCTCATGGTGGAGAGCAAAGGCTTATAAAGCCCTCTCCTTCCTGGAGCGTTGCTCCCCTGAGGCTTGTGAGGGCTGTTGGCTATTGTCTGTTTTGTCATTGCCTGCTCAGAAGGATGTGCAGTGACAGGGTGAGCACCTCCAGACTGAGACGTGACCTGGTAAAAGGAGGATGAACGTGTCCATTAAAAACTGATTTGGAACTTATTGAGCATCATGCCTCTGTCTTTCCTTGCTATGAGGAAGGTCAGGATATAGTGACTAGACCCTATCTGGGAGCAAAGGTGTGTCTTGGTTTGAAAGCAATCTATTGTAACCTTTGACAGCACATGTAGCAAGAGCAGGTGGGCTCAGAAAATGCAAGGACTTCTTTCCTGTCCTGACTGAGAAGGGAAGGGGTAACCCAGGAGCATACACTCTGGTAAGGACATGGGGAATGTCCACAGAAATAGACATGACTTTTCTGGAGGGGGCAAGATGCTTGTCTGTGAGCAAAGCCACCTCCCCATGTGGAGGATTGGGCAGCTGTGTTTCAGGTTCTCAGCAGGCTCCGTAGATCATCTCCTGCTCAGTGAGCAGACGGGGAAGCCCATCTGTGTATGTCTCTGCTCTCGGGGAGGCTGTAGAGCATCACCGCTTCTCCTCCCCAGGGAAGGCAGCTCTGTGGCACGACCTCCCACCTGGGGAAACGAGATCAGCAAATGACTCCTAAGTAGCGTGTCCATCACTGTCAAATTGACCATGGATGTCAAGCGTGAATTGGCTGTCCCCGCAGCGCGGCCAGAGCCAGCCCCTTAGCTGGCTGAGTCGAGCTGTGCTGACTCCCTGTGATAGCATTTTAATGTGAGGGATGACAGAGGCCTCCAAGTTAATGTCTGCGGAGAGGTGACAGTTTTGAATGTCAGCCAAAGTGGAAGGCCTGCCTGGAATTTTGCGGAGAGTGAAGAGGATGGGCATGAAATTAGCACAGGCAACCACGTCTGCCAGCAGCCGTGCGGTGCTGAGGCCTGGTGCTCCTGAGAGCTGGCCACCTGAGCGGACCTTCCTGCTTGGACCTCAGACCATGACCCGCATGTCTCCCAACAAGGCTCCTCCCAGGAGTGTCTTCAAGGACTGGAGGGAGGGACTCAAGCCTGGAGCTTACCCTTGCTCTCTTGGGAGGACCACTGGAATGTGGAAATGGTGACAGAAACACCATGCTGACGATAGGAGATGGAGATAAGATCGGAGCTGAGCTGGTGTCTGCCCACCGTTATTAAGAATAATTGGCATGTGTGTTTAGATGAGGCCTGGCTCTCAAGAGCTTGGCTGGCTGCCTGAACGTCCCCATGGAGTCCCACAAGGAAGGCACTCCTGGTGATTAAATCTGATGGCAAAGAGCATCTGAGTAATTCCTAAACAGCTTATTCACAAGAGGGAGTGAAAGCCTCCTGATGCTCATCATGCAGACGAGGAAATGGCCAGTACCAACAAGCCCAGCTCAAATGAGTGGGTATACCTGTCCCCCTTCCCTGATCTTGGGCCAGGCAGCTTGCTTTGCTGTGCCTCAGTTTCCCTGCTCTCCATGGGAGAAAAGGCTGGGTTTCTTTATGGAGAAATGTTGGGGAAAATAAATGGCTCCAGGGTTGCAGAGGTTCTGAAGACTGCAGGTGGGAGGCATTCCTGAAAGGAGACGAAAGCAATGACAAGATACTGAGCACAGCCAAGAGCTAGACTGGATTTATTAAAGAAAAAATGAGGGAGACGTCTGTGGCCAGCTTGATAAATCGTCTCCCCCTCAAAGCTGTATTTCTGTGTTATTGTTTGCCTGCGATGGGATCTTGACAAAGTCTCCCTTGGCTCAGGGGCTAATTGCAGAGTTGACAAAGTTGCAGATCTTCCGTGCTGTTGCCTGAGCTGGGACTAGGCTGAACTGGTTGTAGACTGGCCATTGGGAAACCAGTAATGGGTCTATTTGGTAATGCAACATATGGTACAAAATTCCTTTTTGATCTAGTGGAGCCCAAACCCCTTCAAAAGGTAATTCTATTCACTGGTAACCTTCAAAACAGGGAGAAGAACGTATTTCTGTTTGGGTTCCTTATGAGATATTGTCTTTAATGTGCACAAGGATTTTCAGAAACCTGGTGTTGAGTGGCCAGGAAGGTTAGGGAGCAAGATGCTCTGCTATCCTACCTGTAAACTGCATCTATGTTCTTGCTGCAAAAGCACAGGGAGGAGGAAAAAAGTTGGTTGGTTTAACTTCAGCCTCTGTTCCAGCAAGACCACAAGTTTGGGACTCTTGTGTCCTGTTGCAGCCCTGTACACACACACTTTGACTTGAATATTTAGGAAATCACAGCTTTGATATGAGACCTATGTGAGAAAAATTCCCTCACTCCCAAAGCAGGATATTGACTGGGAGCTGTTTAAATAAAAATCTGTCTTGCTAGTTGTATGTAGATAAAGCAGTGTAAGGAATAACAGAAGCTATTGTGTGAATGTGGTTGGCTTGTGAGGAAGAGGACTGTGGCTGTAGTTATGGGCATATCCCTTCAGAGAATGTCTCCTGGGCATTGGAAGGTCCTGGAGACTCCAGAAGCCACTAACACAATCCCTGTGTTGCTGGGATGGTGTTAGAAGTGAATTGTGGCTGCTCTTCTTGCCAGGGATTCACCTCTAGCTGCTTACAAGCATGTGGAAGTGGAGATGATGAAGGCTTTGGCCACCGTTTGCTTGAACAGAGTCCCACTTTACAATTGCACTGGGAGCTGCAGGGTGGCAGTAGGGCAGTTATGCAAAAAACCGACCAGAACTCCTCACAGATGTCAAATATCCATTATATGTTAAACAAACAAACCAACCAACCCACCAAAAACCTGACACACCCACAAACCAAAAAACACTTTCAAAGGAAAATAAAAAATGACTGTGGACTACCTAGTCCTCAGCACCCCAGAAGTTTGTGTTGGCTGTTTTTAGCTGGATGCTGAAATAAAATGGTGTTTGTGCTGAGAAAAGCATGCTTAAAATAAGGAAGGGAAAAATGTATAAAGTGAATTTCAAATTTCTTATCTCAAGTGTAATGCTGTCTTTATATGACTGGGCAATCGACTGGAGAAATCCTGGGCTTCGTTTAGCTATTTTTCTTGGTAGCACTTTGACCTCTAAGTATATCCTGGTCTTGACCTTAGCTTTTTTCCAGGGAGACAGCCTTGGAGCAATGCTGCAATTTGCAGGTTGTTTCTTAATTCAAATACATCAAATGCTCGTCCTGCATACACTGAAGTACTGACCCATGTTGTCCTAGCCAGTGCTTGTCTGCACTTCTCTGTGGCTTCAAGTCTCTTTCTTCAGTAGTGTTGAAGGACACTAGTAAGCTTGTCTCTCCCTGGGGGGATGTGGTGTTTGACCCTCTCCTCTGTACCCAGCACCCAGGTGGCTCTTGCTGTCCCGGTCTTGCTCGGTGGTGGCATGGGAGGGATCTCACAGGGAGGTTCTGGCTCCAGTGCAGCCTATTTAGGTCCACCAGAAGGGTGCCTCTCATCAGCTTGTGGTTTTTGGTGGAGGAGAACTTTCCTGCCATCGCTGTTGCCATGCAGAACACTCATTTTCCTTCCCACCAGTTCATTTTGCACCCAATCCGGAGTCTTGTTAGCTCCTGAAGTATGGGTGGAGGGACTGTGGGAGAAGACCTATGCGGATTAAACTCCCACTTGCTGCCATCTCTGCCTCCTCTGCCGAAAGCTGTGACCCAAGAGCGTTCCTTCTCCTCAAACTCGGGCTACGAGCTAACGCAGAGGAGAGATGTGTGCGGTCGTTTATCCTCCTCATCGACAGATGGGATCCGACAGCTTCTTGCCTTATGCAGTCACAGACTCCACAGCTTGCATCTTTTCCCCTTTTCTGCCAGGAATAACTTTAGGGGGGGCTTTAAAAAATGTTTCATTAATGCTTCTGGAAATGTTGTTTTGTGTGTGAATTGCAGGAGCTATTTACAGTAACTTCTTAAATGAACCTTGTGAAATGGGAATAATTTCACTTTGTGCAAATTTCACAGCCTTTTACTGTTCTGATTTTTTTTTTTTTTTTTGACAGCTTCTACATTTTAAAGTTATGGCTTCAGGCCTAAGAAACCCAGTGTCTTTTTGGGCCAGGTGAATTATGAATCAGCCTTGAACTCCCTTCATGGCGCTGAGTATTAATGTGTCCATACTGCAGAGGGTTAGTGACTTAACCAGTGGGTTGAGCAGAGAGCAAAGAGGGGACTTGAGGTCTCCAAGTGTTTAAGGCAGGGCACTATATTCTTTCCCTGCTAGACAGATGGGAGACAGTGAGGCCCATGGACCTTGGAGAAATTAATGGGGCCCTCTGAAAAAACATCCTGCTTGGAAATGAAATGTTAGCCGCAGAGCCTTGCGCTCTGTGTGGCTGTCTTTATTTTTATTGGCCCCTCATCCGTTAAGGTTGTCACCTCCTGCCGTCATCCCAACTTTCTGCGTTGGGAGAAGGTTTGGTGGTAGAGCCCTTCCATGAAGCCTGGGGATACTTGCCAGTTGTGCTGTCTGCATCTCGTTTTAATGGGGGTTGTTAACCAATTATCAGCTTAGCTGAAAATACTTGCTGAAAATTTAATTAGAACTGATTGTGTGACATGTGGTTTTTCTTGGATGGGGAGCTTCAGTGTATGGTAAGGTGGAAGATGGCTTGCTCAGGAACAGAGAACATAGGCTCTGTGGGCAGGCAGCTGGCTTGGATGTGTAATTGAAATGGTGGGTAGCTGTCAGTAGTGGCCAACAGCCCTCACTTTGCAGGACCTCTTGCTGTGGCTGGTGTTTTCCATGGAGTTAGGGTGGGACTGACAGAGCTGCCAGCTCTGACTTGGTCCTGGCCGGTGCCTGACTTGGTGTCCTCACCTGCGATCTGGAGGTGTCACGTCTGACCTCCCCAGCAGCCAGAGGAGCTGCAGATGATCTGGTCTGAGCCACATGTGCAGGGTTTATTGAATTGGGCAAGAAAAACAGAGTCTGCTTTGTCCTGTGACTTGCTGGACTTGGATTTCTGATAGCGAAATATATAGTGAGGAGTCAGGATGGATCCTGCTGCAAGGCTGCATTTGGTTGAATGGAGCCATGTATTTTGTTTAAAGGTTTTGTTAACAGATTTAGTGCTTCTGAAAGATGCTTTGAATGGAGTCCTGTGCAGGCATCTCTCTTCAGATTCTCAAATACAAGCATGGCAAAGAAAAGCATGTCTCTATTTCCCCAGCAGAAGGAGGGCTGCTCCATGGACATGAGCACATGTGACCACAAATTGTGTTGGCCTCTGTTCTTGTAAAAAGCAAAATACTGTGCTGATAACTCTGTTTATCCTGCTAAGTGCTTTTGCTGCTAAAGAGAGGCATGACAATGTAGCAGATGTATTATGTTCTCTTAAGCCCTTTTTAAATATTTTGGACTGGTCATTTTTGTTGATCTTTCCTGATTTATGTGAGTTACCTGCAGATCCTGAGTTTCTGGAGAAAGATGTGTTGGATAATGTTGCAGTCCCTCTTGTTCCCAGCATCCTGAGACTCTTTCCTACCTCCCAAACCAGGCCTGGTGGCTTCAGGTTTTGAGTTTTGGTATTTATTGCTCTTCTTCACAGCAGCCCCTCTGGTAAAGCCAAACCTCATCTTGTTGAGCTTGGCTCCTTGGCAAGTCTGAATCTTACAAATTTGTGCAGATTCAGAAGAAAACCAACCATTCGAGGGTTTACAATTGAATTGAAAACCAAAAGGAAATATAGGATTTAATTTTGGATAATTAATAGATTTTTTGATAGGACAATAGCACTGATATTTTTGTTGATATTTAGTAATAGGTGCTGTCACTGAAATGCTTCTTTTGAAATATAATTCTAACTGAATTTGAAGCAAAAGATATTTCAAAATGAGGAAAACTGAACTGCTAGGCTCAGAAATGTTGCAGCTAGACATTTTGATTTTGCAGAATTAAAACATTTCAGTGTGAAGAGCCTTCAATGTGAAGGAGTCGGGAGTGATTTAAAGAAGTATTTCAATGTTACTGAATCGGCATTTCTCCCTGGTTATATACACAGTATGTGTGTATGGTAGTGGAACATTTTTTACCTGCTTCCACAGTAAATGAGTAGGTAGCACAACCCTTTGGTGAAAAGCTGTAGAATTTAAATAGACAAACTGGCAAGTTGTTTCATCTCTGGATACTTTTGCCTGCCAGCAAAAGAGTAATTTTTCACTTGCCCAGCTCAGTCTTTGGCCAAGCCAAGAACTGAAGCTGGGTCTTCCAAGTCCTTGTCCCGTGTCCCACGACAAGATCCCTGTCTTTTCTCTTTGTTTGTGGTTTGTGATTAATCGCCCAAGTCTCCTGATATTATTTCTGTTGTGCTCCCTGACTGTATGATTCGAAACTTTATAAACAGGCCATAGCAAATGCATGCGACATACAAAAATATGGGTATTCATCAAAGTAGCACAGCTGCTCCTGAAACAATGGTGCTAAGAAAGCCCATTCATACTAATTACAGCAGCACAAAGAATTGTGTCGCTAAATTTGCTGGCAGGTCCAAAAAATGTTTTGGCTTGACCTGAAACAGTCTCTTTTGGGGAAGAAGTTTTTGGCAAGTTGAAACATTTTAGTTTCACTCCAGAAGAAGCATTTTGTTATGAAGCTAAGGATTTGCTTTAAGTAGCAATTAAGAATTAGAAGATGGAAACATTTATTTTTAAGTTGAAGTGGAGATTTTTTTTGTCTTTAAGGAAAAAAGTCTTTCTTTGACCACTAACAGTTTGATAAGAAGGAATAAGTGGGTGACCTGTTTTAATAGGGCTGGAATGGTGCTTTTGACAACCTCTTCTCCCAAATCTGAACTCTTCAGCTGCTGAAGGTTTGCCTGACCCTTCTGCAAGCACTCAGGACAAACACCCCACCTGGGGGTCTGAAGCTTGAGGTCGGGCGACCTCTCACTGCTCTGCTTTGCTTCCAG
The DNA here is from genome assembly GCF_047716275.1 of Strix uralensis. NCBI lineage: Eukaryota > Metazoa > Chordata > Aves > Strigiformes > Strigidae > Strix > Strix uralensis. The sequence continues at coordinate 29,710,993 of NC_133979.1, read as the reverse complement.
ACTGACGTGCTGAGCAGGTAACCCTGGTGCAGCCTGGTAGTTCCTCATGTGGTGCTGCTTGCTGGGGGCAGAGGACAGGGGAAATTCTCCTCAATGTTGCTGAGCCCGAAAGGAATAAAGTGTAATTACACTCCATGTACTGATATTTCCATGCACTCCTCTGATGGCACTCCAACCGCGCAGTAATATTTTCCTTTCTGAAAATAGCATGCTGATTTAGTGTAAGATCCTTTAATGTTTAGAAAGTCTGGAAATACATAATTAAGGTATCCAGCCAATTCCCCCTTTTGCCTTGTAATTATTGTTTGTTCATTATCACCCCAAATGACTTCCACCACCCACTCAAGCTTAACTTTGCCCCACAAATCTGTCAAAATAGAGATGCGTATCAACATTGGAAATTGCTATTACGACAGAGGGAACAAACTTCCTTTTTCTCTCAGACGAATCAATTTTCAACATAATTTCACAATCATGCAGTAGGTAGATGATTTCCTGCTGTACAATCTCTGCCCACCTTTCGCTTCAAAATCTTACCTGCTCAAACCTCCAAGTTCATTGTTGTGTCTTGGATACCTAAAACAGCCCCAAAGAACTGTTCCAATTCGTAACATCCAACATCATATCAGTAAAGACCATTCCCAAAGCTGCCTGGGAGCTGGGGCAGTAAAAAGATGGCAGCCTCACTCCAAGACACCTGAATTTAGGTAGGAAAGCAAAATGTTTCCAGCCCACAGCAACTTTGCTGACTTCACCAGGAGCTGCTTTGTTTGTGCAATATGGGGCTCACTGTAGTCCGTGTGAGTCGATGGGAAAACTGCATTTCACGTTGTTTCAGTCCCTGCTTTTATTAAGCAGCCATTTGGATGACATATGGAAATTAATGTTATATTTAGGCATGTTCCTGTATGTCCATGAAGACAGTTACAAAACTATTTTTAACTCTAATACTTGTATTAATCCTCCTAAAACTCACTAAGGGGCACTAACTCTTCTCCAGCAGCAGAGGAAAACTCAGTCTGGTCTTTAGGGGGATATTTCTGGATAGGAAGATATTTGCCAGAATAACTCGTTCAGTTCACTGTGGTTCTGCTCTTATCTCCAGTTGCTCTGCCCTTCTTGCCAGCATCCTGCTGGTTCCTTTGGCTTGTGGTACCCACAACCTTGCTGTAACAAGTCCCAGGACTTGGCAAATGCCTTGAGCTGCTCATGGCTCTGGCAAGCACCAGCAGATGTGTTGCAGAGCGGTTCCAGCGCACATCTGTGTGGAGCTGTCCCTGTAGCAGCCATGTCAAAATCTGGGTTGCCGCTGCTTGTGCATGCCCTGCATGTTGCTCCAGGTGTTTGTTTCCAGTTCCCGGGCTGCACGTACCTACCCACCACACAGAGGTCTCCTGAACACATCAGCTAACAAGCAGCACCTCTTCTCTCTTTCTAAAAAGACTTTCTTCCAACTCTTTATGGCACAGAGAAGCCATAAAGACTGGGTTAACAGCTGACATTGTGGATGGGCCATCCAAGTTGCCAATGGAGATGCAAAAGCACCACTGGAAGCTCCAAGATTGATTTCTTCAGCTTTTGCAGAGACGCCAGAGGCGGTGTGCCAAGATCTCCTGGGACGGCTCCTGTCTGGGGTATTACTGCAGATTCCTGTTCATGAAACCCTTGTTCTAACCCGCTGGAGTATTTTGCATGCTGCAGGATGTTTGCAGAAGGATCTGTACCATGCTTCAGGCATGGCCTCCCCCAAGGGCCAGCATGTCACAATAGTGTAATTTCTCAGCTTGATCCAGCTGGTGGGTGGGTAGGGAAGGAGGTCTCTGCTCCCCGTGCAGCTCTGTTCAGCAAGTGTCTTTCTGCTGGAATGCCAACCCTGCTCAGGCTCAGATAATCCAGGGCAAGGGCCTCTATTTTTGGCGTTTTGGCATTTTGTCTGTTGGGGTGGGGTTTTTTTTTATTTTTTTTTTTTTCCTTGGCATCTTCTGCTGCCCCCATATCATCTCTAGACCTCCCTTGGGAAGCTGCTCTACCTGTGATGGGATGCAGTATGTTGGTTGCATGCTTAAAGCAGCCTCTGCCCCCCTAACTGTGCTGCAGCCCAGCTCTGAGGTGCATGGGCATCCATCCATCCTCCGTGGAGTCCTGGTCAGACAGATTTCTTCAGAACAAAGGAGCGAGATTACTTCATCTCCTGGGTGAGGGCACTTCCTTGGTGGTGTGCAGACAGAGATGTGCTTGTCTGGTTCTGCGGCTGTGCTGTGGGCAGCTCTGCTGGCCAGCGTGCGATGATGATTACCTTGCACTTCTGCACTGCAGTGTAGCGATGACTGCAATTTATCAGGCTATTCCCCGGTGGGCTGGATTTGACCTGAACGCTAGAGTGTCTCAGTGCTTCCAACCTGCTCCACTCACGTGGTGCCCACGCCAGCTTTCCTGGAAGGCAGGCTGATCTGGCGGGAACTGCCTGACACATCGCCATCAATGCGTAATAACCTTTATGTAGGGAAAAAAAAAAAGAAAAGAAGAAACAGAAAAAACAACCTTCTGCCCACAATCCCATGGTAACCCTAGCAATATGAGCATTAATTTCCAGAGAGCTTTCTCCTCTGGACAGGGGGGCAGTTAATGGGTTTAGATTATTTGTGGTTATCTGGATTTCAGATTGACACCATAAATATTCAAACTCTGAACCTGGCTGGATGCAGCCGCTGTTGACTTTTGTATGACCTAGCTGGAAACTTTAAATCAGCTGTCGACTTGACTTTCAAGGGAGTGAAATGCTCCAAATCCACTAGATAGCATCTCCTTGGTGTTTTATTACCTCCTGAGAACCTCACTTTGGTTGGGACCCAACTCCAGCCTCCTTTCAGAAAGCAGAGCTTTGTTAGCCTTGCAAAGTCATTAAACCTGCCATGTGGGAATAGGGGTGTCCTACCTTGTGGTAACACACAGGGCTTATTATATAAAACGTACATGATTAATATACAAGTGAAACGAGTCCAGATGCAAGCCTAGCATCGTGTTATTAATAGGCTAACATAGATCTCTATCAATGCTGCCCTCTGTTCTCTAGATCACCCTGAATGCTGCATTTTGGGTGGTGGTGTTTTTTGTTTCTGTTGTTTTTGTTGTTGTGGTGTTTTTTTTGTTTTTGTTTTTTGTTGTTGTTGTTCTTTGTCTTTTGAGATCGATGTATGGGATTCTCTGTAGGTACTGAATACATTTTGCTCCCAGTGTACAGTGTGCTGCTGTTCTGGTCAACCCAAGGCTGGTTTGTAAAGTGCTAAGTGAGACGTGACATGCTGTGAGCAGCCATGAGGATGGTTAGGGCCAGCGGTGCCACGCCAGCGGCCGCAGATTGCTGCACCGGTGCAAGGTGCTCTCTTGCCCGGTGACTGAGAGCAGAGCAGCCGTCCAATGCCAGATTCATCACAGCAAGTGGCATGTTGAGGGCCACTGTCAGCTTAATGAATGTCACAGCAGCCACTGTGTCAATAAAGGTTACGGCCTTTGCTACAGAAAGAGACCCAAACACCATTTAAGTAATTGCATGGTGGCAGTGAGGGGAGCAGCAGTGACATAGCTGGCTGCTCGACATCTGCATCTTCCAATGAAGAGCAGGACAGTGCATCCAGAGAGGATGCTCTGAAGAGTCAGAGGTAAAAAAGTTGGGGCCACATGTTTTTCTGGAGTAGACTTGTTGAGAAAGGGGACCTGCAGTGTGTCTGGAGTCAAGACTTCCAACCCTCTGTAGCTCTGTGGGAGATGCTAAAGAGCTCTTTGCCTCTTCTTCCCTCAGTCACCTTGGCCCACCTTTCGAAAGACGCTGAACTCGATTGCCCGTCTTTGAGGCTGGTCTGGTTTCACAGCAGTGCAGGGCACTCGAGTACCAACAGTCATGTGGTGTGAAGGGGTCTCAGGTCCATGCAAAGTGGCCCAAGATAGGAGCTGTTTTGAAAATGCAGGGGCTGGCAAGTCTGGGCTGACAGCTTTTAGACTAATTGGTTTGATGGTCTAGTCCTCTAATGTAATGTTTTATTAGGTCCAACAGATTTCTGTTCCAAATTCCCTGGGGAGCTCTCCAAAATAACTGTTCAATGAATAGCTTTTCCCTGCAGCTAAGTGAGAGAGGTGCTGGCAATAGAGAGATCTTGGCAAACCAGCCCGACAAAGACTTGGAAAGGCTCTTAGTCCAACCTTACAGATTATCTCACACCTCCTCCGCTCATCTGGCTCATACTGGAAGTGAATCACAGGAAATTGGTTGGGTCTTCTTGTGGCCAGGGGTGCCTCCTCTAGGTCTTCAATTTCATCTCCACCTCAGCTGTGAAGGTGCTTCGTCCTGCAGTTCCTGTTCTCCATGCACCGAGATCCCTCTCTGCAGAAGCCCTCAGAGATGTGTGCTCTCCAGGAGACCACGCACAGGGATTTGGGGGTCCCGGCATGGCCATAGCTGTCCTCTCATGTCTCTGGCCCACATGGTGTCTTACACCCCAGCCTGTAGGTAGGCAGTGGGCTCTTGTAGTGACATCTTCTTCCAAGCTTGTTCTTGGTTATGAAGATGTCTGGACTCTCTAACACAGATTTGCATGCCTTGTGCTTTTAATATCATGTATGAGTTGCTATCTGCCGACTAAGATTAATTGAATATGTAAAACAATAGGTGCTAAGAATTAATACAAGGCTTTGTAATACAAGATGACTTTTATTCTGGTTTGAATACTTCACACAGCAGCTATAAGTACATTAGTTTTATTGATCTATATTCATAGAATTATTTAAATGTACCCTCTGGTGCTGAGTGTCAGGGATTTTCCAGTGCTTGCCACTATGCATTTTTCATTAGAGGCTAGCGAAGGCAGATCCAAACTTTGACTGCCCAGGCAAGATTAATTTCATCTTGACAGCCACAGCCAAACACAAGCAGAGTGTGTTTTGAGAGCTGACCACTAACCATGGTCTCACACCACGTACCCCAGAGCAGTTTCCTGAGCTCCCTCCTTGGGCTCTCCTGCATTGTCAGCATTTCAGTGCTGCCAGGGTATGCTGGCTACCAAACATCCTGGCTCCACCAAGGCTTTGCTTCTGCATTTTGTTTTAAAGAATGAAAATGGATCTGTTCCTATATATAGCCAAAACTCTTATATTAAAACCCTGTATGTACTGCGCATACTAAACCTGGCCTGATCTTTCAAGGTCAGATGTTTGGCAGGTGCCAGCTGTCTGTAGCTGGTACAACATTTCTTCCATCCAAATGTGACTGGATTTTCTTTTATTTCATCGTTTTTTTTCCACTTTTGTCTAAAAATACTCAATTCATTTTCTTGCCTTTCTCTAGTGGGGGATTAAAAAAAGAAAAAAGGAGAAAAAAATGCCAACGACTTGAGCATTCTCAAGTTTTTCTTTTAATGGTGTTTGATTGTAGTCACTGGCCGAAGGAAACGGAACTTTTTTTAGTTTACAGGGAAATTGGGATGAAAAGAATTAAACTTCCCAGAGAAAAATGAAATGTGATGGTTTCTAGCATTTAGAAGTGAGGCAAATGGCTAGGCAAGAAAGGCAGCTTTCCCACAGGTTTGTCTTGAGGTTGGGTGGGGGATGGGAGCTCTTGTAAACCCCCTTTCCTGCACTGGATTGCTTGTAAAGTCATGGGGAGTCTCTGGTGTCTACTAAGAGGTTGAGCTCATGCTGCAGCCTTTGCTCGAGGGAGGACACTAAGAAGGTGTCTGTCCTTTAGCTGACAGCCCAGTGAAATGAAAGCTATCTGAGTTTTCTATCTCTCCCCTAAATTAGGTTAAAATTAGCTGACAGGTTCCAAAGTGATTGGAACATACAAGCCTACAGTGTAATTGCATAAGCCGCTTTCCTTGGGAACCAAACTAAAAAGCATCAGTATGTTTTACAGCGCTTATTATAACAATCATTTTGTGTCTAGTTCAATGTTCATGGTACAGTCTGAACATGAACTTCAGGAATGCTGGAGGGGTATGTAGCTGATGGGCCTCTTTGGGAGGATGTATGTAGATGTGTGTGTTCTACAGCAGAAAAACCTTTGGGATTTGGGAGCCTGGCCCTGCAGAGATGCTCTCGTCAATCCTGCTGATGCGGCTGCGCCTGTTGTTACCTAAAGCCTCTTCTAAATCTGCCTTTGGTCCCTCGGTTGCATCCTCGGGGGTGGAAGAAAAAGCTAACAGGGGATGCTGTTGCCTCTGTGCTGTGTTGTCCTAGGGCTGCTGCTTCCCCACGGGAGGGTTATGGCTCCAGCTCGCATCCTTTCAGGGTCAGGGAGTGGGGTCTCCTCTGGGCCTTACAGCAGAGAAGCGCTTGCCTGGTTCTTTTGCCCTGATTAAGTCAAAGGTGGCTGCAAGGCTGTCCCTGGAGAATGCTATGCCTCTGGGGTCGAGCAGGGGCATGGTTGCTCCTAGCCTTGCTGTGCAGGCAGCCCTCGGGTATGGCTGCTCCCTCCAAGCACGTCCCCAGCTCAGATCCATGTAGGGCTCTATACTGTGTAGGGAGATTGCCTCCAGCGGCTCCCCCCACGGCTCTGTGGGGACTCAGAGGAGGATTTGTGCTTTTATTTTTTTAATGTATTTATTTTTTTTAATAGATGGAGGAGGTAGGCTGGAAACCTCTGGCTTCCCCGTCTCTCCATCGCTCAGCATCCTCCCAGCAGCAGGCCTGGAGGGTGGGTTGGGGCCGGGAGTTAGGGCTGGGCTGAGCATCGCTCTCCTGGTCCAGAGCCCTCCCTTTGCCTTGTGCGGGGTCAGCCGACCCCAGACCCTGTCTCCCAGCACTCAGACCCTGCCTTGTGCTCAGAGAAGGCGGTTTTGGTAGTGGGTTCGTGAACTTTGCTATTTTTTATAGCCACTAGAGGGGGGTCAGAGACTGCTGGCATGGGCTGCCTGCAGCCAGGCTGCCCGGGCTGGGGGCAGCCCAGGTGGGGGGCCTCGGGCTGAGCCCCGCGGTGTGCAGCCTGGCCTTTCCTTGCCCTGCCCGTGGTTTCAGCATCTTTCCCGGCCTCAGTGGGAATTCCTTTGGGAAGGTCAGTGCTGTAAGCCAGGACACGTTGTCTGCATCTACTCTGTTTCCCCCCAATGGGAATGGGGACATGTGTGCAGGGAGCACTGGGTTAGCAGGGAGTCAAGCTGGGGAGTCCTCCTAGCCCACGGTGGATTTATCAGCTCATTTCCAGTAACACTTTGTAGCTTGGGAGCCAACTATTGTCACCCAAATACAGCCGTCTTGCTTGCACACAAGCCTGAAACCACCTGAGGCAGCTCTGTGCAAGGCCCCATCAGGGCTTCTGGCTCTTGGGTGGAAATCCCTCCCTTCCTGCTGTGCTCCTGCATGTCCCAGTAAGGACCGTGCCCTTTGGTTCATGTGAGGTGACTGCGAAATGACAGCAGAGGAAGGACTCTGCATATCCAGCCCAGGGTGCATGGCATCGGCCGTTGCGAAGGGAAGGCACTGAGATTTGCCGAGGAACATCAGGCCGTTGGGATTGCTGGTGCTGGAGCAATTTCAGCTGGCCAGGAGCAAGTCTGTTTATTGTCTCTGAAACCAGACATTCAAGGTGCTGAACTTCCTTTGCTAGCAAAGCTCAGAGCAGTATTTTGTGCCAAGATGAGGAGAGATTTTCAGAACAGTTTTATAACTCATTTTTTTCCCTTGTGGGCCCCTATATATGATTTTTTAAAGGGGGAGGAAGTGCTGGATTTTCCATTTCTAAATGTTGTTCTCTAAACTGAGTGATGTGAGCCGTAACACTTGCTAACTTCTAATGGACACCTTGGCAAGACTCAGCCAACTTCTGAAGAGGGAGAAAAGGACAAAGAGTGTCTACGAATGCCCTTAGCAGAGCCCGGCACAACATCAAGAGGGATTTTTCTTTCTGGGAGCAACACAGCTCCACTGCCATTGCATGGTGGATGTTCCTGGTGATTCTGGAGCAGGATTCAAAAGCACATATCTTGACATCAAACCAGTCATCTAAGGTCCCCCATATTTGTTGCTGAGAGCACCCAGCCGCTAACACATCATGGGAATAGTCTGTTCTCTGTGTCACTGGGAAGTGATGGGGACTAGTTGCATTAATGGATGGGAAGAACTTGGCCTCACCACCCCTCAGCCTCCCCACAGCTCTGGGATCATTTTAAGTGTGAGGCTGTGAATTATAAATTATACAGCATTTATAATCAGGAAAACATCTGCTGGGTGCGCTTTCCAGTGGACAGGGCCAGCCAAAGGCTCCAGGACACAATGCGTAGGGGTTGCACCAATCGCCACCTGTCTGCTCCTATAATCGAGTTGATTTTTTATGGTCTTGACATCAGCTTTCAAGACGCATGATCTATGTGTTTATTTAGCTGTCTTTCCTGGCGTCCCTTAGTTTTGAACTCCTGTAAATCCTCCCACAGTTGGATTTCTGCACTTTTCAGAGATTACGTTTCCTGACAGTACATTTCTCCTTCCCCCTCACTTCGGTGACAGCTCAGGCAAGGCTCCAGGGACCGAAGTGTTCAAACCTGGCTCTGGAAAGCTGAGCTCTGACACAGAGTGGGTCTAACTTTCCAGGGGCCAATCAACTTGTACCAGTGTAAGCAGGAGAGATGGCCCAAACATGCTGTTTTGAGGATAGAGTCCCCCTCCAGGATCAAAATCTGGTCCAGGGGCTGCATCATCCTCCAGGACTTGGTGGCTGGACCATGAGGTGGTCTCCACAAGGGGACCTTGTGCTCAGGTCCTGTCTCCAGGCCAGGAAAGTGAGTGGAGTCAATGTGGTCAGAACAGTAACTTCTTGTTAAAAAGCCCAAATACTGGCTGCTGGGGAGTGAGTTTTTTGCAGCTCTGTTTGTTTGGGTCCCGATGGCCCTTGCTCACTGATGCTCTCATCTTAATAGGAGTTAACCCATGCAAGGACTTCCTGGGTATCCCAGCTCAAATGATTCCCAGAAGGACCTCATTATAAATGCCCTTGTTTTTCACAAAACTATGTCGTCTTTTGTCCTTTTCTTTTGGGGAAGTACAGCTGGCGCTGAACTCTGCTGGCTTCCAGATGTGTACAGGTGGACAAATATTTGAATACTACTAGGAAAGAGTATGCAGCAGCCTTTGCTTTTTGTGCTTTTTCCTACCAACGAAGCAGGGATTGTTGAGAAGAGCTATAGCCAAGAAACCTATCAACTCTATGGGGCACTTTCTACAACCTGTAGCCTTTGACTCCAGTGGCTGGGAGTACATGTCCATGGAACATCCATATGAGTGGGAAGACAATGTGGGCTGATCTGCCTTTCCAGGTGGGCTTTGCGACCACCCTCACTTTCCCAGCTGGTCCTAGCACCCTTTGCTTACTCCTTGTCCGCTTTTGCATTGTCTGGCCTTTTTATCATCACCCTCGCAGGGCTCCTCTGCATGGCCCTCACCCCTCCTGCTGCCTGCCCCAGTTCGTCCTTTCCCTGCTCCGATATGGAGGAGGAGAAGGGTGCGACTTCCAGGATCTTGAGCCATTGTGGCTCTTCCCCATGTGGTGTCTATGCTCCTTGATCCCTACCTCTCTCCCCAAATTTCCCAGCCACCAGTGACCCATGAATTATTTTATTTACAGCAATAATACCTGTAGAAGGAGTCTACTGCTTGACGGTATGCTGAGGCCTTCCCCATCTCTTGGAGAGAATCCCTGACTCCAGCAGGTACGTGCCTTGGTATTTTTCCAAAGCTGATGTGAACTTGTCCCTGGTACAAGTTCACATTTGAGGCCCTCACACTTATGCTTAGTTCAAGTGGCTAAGCAAAAGTTCCCACCCGCTGCTAAACCTGCTTCTGAGCTCTGCTGCTTGCAGCAGCACTCAGTGGTATCCAGATAAAATGGATTTAAAACTTATACGTATGTCAGGACATAATCTTCCAGGGCCCAGTGGTACCCACGGTTTCACTCACCCCACAGTGGTGATGGTGCTGCCTCCCTGTCAGTGCAGTTTAAGAGTCCAGGAGGTACAAAGCTCCCAGTAAGGGTCCATTTATCCATGGGGTTAATTAAAACTTAGTTTTTACCCACTAAGGATCTGACTGGACATCTGAACATGTAGATAGGTGACAACCCACCTGTATCCATATGACAGCCAGATGCGTTAGCTGTCCGTCACCACAGTGCTTAGGTGGAGAATGCTCTTGCTGCACCCTCATGCTGTGACCTGGCAGCAGCATGCTTTGTGGGGCCATGACTGAGAAAACCCCAGGCACTGTGAGGGAAGCAGAGAGCATGGCCTAGCAAAAGTCTCAGTGCTGGCTTCTCCTCCCCATGTGGTCCTCTCTGCCAGGCCCTCTCAGCCATCCTCGTCCAGTTCAGCAGAGGGGGTGAGAAGATTTGATGACTTAGGATGATTTACCCCTCTGTGTAACAAGATGTAAAAGGATCTCTTTCACACTAGGCTGGAAGCTTGCCTTTATGGGCATCTCAAAGCCTTGGCCTTGAATGGAAACCCGTCTCCCGCAGAAGATTGGATACACCTCATCATGACTTGTGCATATTTTTGCCTGCCAGGAAATTGCAGGAAAACAGGTGAAGAAAGATTGATCTGTAGGTCTTAATTTTATGGGCTTGTGTGGAATCCACCTCCCATCAATTTACCAACGGCATTTAAAAGAGCCAATGTTCTTATCATTCCCCTCATCGTGGCTGGGAATAATCTGCCAAATGAGCTATCCCTTTAGAATGGTGTTATCATGTAGAAGAGTGAAGCGGCTTTGCACCTCTGATGGCTTTGTGGTTATTTATATTGCATTAGTGTCTAGCTGAAGCCTTGGTCTTGTTGCGTTGCTCCTTGGGAGAGAAATATCCCTCTGCAAAATTTCTTCAGGTGGAGCAGGGAATGAAAATGCCCTGGGAGCAAACAGGTTTCATGGTGAGGCAGCTGCAGGTTCAGAGCAGGGGGGTCTTTGACTCTGTGTAGCTGCTGACCCCTCTGTACCAGGCTGCTTCTCCGCAGTCACGTATAGTTGGAGTCACCTTATAGGGCTGCTTGAACTATGCAAAGGCTGTTCTTCTGATCTGCCTGTTCTGCACGCGTGTGCTCCTTTTAAAAGTGAATTAGATGGAGCTCGATCCCACAGTGAATTCCCTGTTGTCACCCTGCCTTTTGCAGAGTGCTTCAGTGACCACCATGCTCGGTGCCAGGCTGCTGAGCCTTGCCCAGCCTGGCTCTCACGGTCAGCCTCTGCCTTTCCATCCCACAGCTTGGGAACTATTCCTGCTACCAAAAGCTGGTGTCACAGCTTCCTAGTGGTGTCACAGCCAGATTTTGCCCTCGAGGTCTCATATTTGGAGCCAGTACCCATATTAGAAATACAATTCCTCTCTTCCCTGCCCCCCCCCCTTTTTTTTTTTTTTTTTTTTTTTAGAAGTATCACAGAAAACCAAGGCACAGAGAAATAGAGCCCTTTGCCCAAGGTCACTTACCAGCTGCAGTCTGGAGTAAGAGAGTCCTGATTTCCTGACTTTGTGTCACAAGTGTGAATGGCTCCTTGCTCTGATGACAGCGAGGGCTTTACAGTATGGGAGGGGAAAAAAAAAAAAAAAAAGAAGCCATATTTCAACATGCTTCTTGCTCTGTCCCTGAGTGCATCCCCCAGGGTGAGAGTGAAGTCAGGAGGCTGCTGTGAAAGGGTTATAACCGACCTCTGATCACAACCGATTAATGACAGCCCCAGGGAGCTGGAGCCCTTGAGCTGGCAGGAAGGAGGTGAGTATGGAAAAGCGGTGAAGTTTTAAACGCAGCAGACGGAGTCCGATGTAGCACAACAGCAGGAGAAACAGCCGTGCTTGGACCTGTGGCAGCAGGGCAGAAATGGAGGGGATTTCTCCATCCATCCCCAGCAGTTTGGCTCCAACCCTTCAATCATCAAGATCTGCTCTGGTCAGACTTGTTGCTTTGAATCAGCTGGTGATGGTTTGGGGCTTTTAAAATTTGTTTGTTCAAATTAAGCAAAAAAAAAAAAATGCTGTGAGGGCAGGTTAGTATTTAACTCCAAGCAGATGATAGTAACAGTGTGTGGCTGCTCCCCAGGAGCACTGTTGTCAAACCAGGGAATCTGAGGCAGAGCATGAGGATGGGGGGGTGAGCAGGGCCAGGACCAGGAGGAGCTGCAGCTTCTCCCTGCGCCACCATGCATCCAGCTTTGTGCTGGACTCAGCAGAAATCTTCCCTTAACGTAATTAAAGGATGAGCAGAGATGGCTGAGAGAGGAGGCGACTGTTTACGAGCATGGAGGAGGGCATGCCGGGAAGACGCTCCATTCCCCTGGTCGAACTGCTGCACGGGAGCACGACCCCGGGCGAGGATGTGCGTGGCGCTCGGATGCTCTCCAGCTCTGCCACAAAGGGCTGAAGCAAATTGGCTGTTAATGCAAACAGTGGCCAGCTTGACTCAACACTCCCATGCTACAAACGGGCTGCGGGGTAGATGAGGAAACCTGTGCTCCTTCTCTAACAGGTCCGAGCCTGCTTGTTAGACCTGGTCAATAGTTTGTTGTCAAAAGCAATTCTCTGTCAAACAGGCGTTGTTTTCTGCTTTTCTGCCAGAGCGGAATTTTTCTTGGAACATGTCAATTTTCAGCCAAATTTTTTGCTTTTGGTGCTTTTTCTTTTTTTTTGCTTGCTTAAATAGAAGTACTGAAAACAACAGGGTTGTCAGCTTCTGAAGTCTGAATCTGAAGGCTCAAGCCAGCAAGGTCTCCAACTGTATTTTTGATTTTATGTCAAAAAAAATAGTAGAATGGAAGAAGGTTTTTAAGAACTGATTCTCATGGTACAAAAACACGTGTTAAAGAATGTCAGGAAAAATTCTGGAGGCTTGGTGTCTGTAAGTCTCTTTGCTGGTTTGTAGTTGTGAGTCTAAGAGTGGTTCAGGTGGAGCAGAGTGCTTGGGGACAGGGACGGTGGCAGGCCAACTCTGGTGACATCCAGAGGTCCCTGCTGATGTGTCCCATTCCCTGTGTGGGTTTTTACCTGGGTGACGGGGCCTGCTGTGTCTTCCTTGGCAATGTTTACGTTCAAAGTTAAACACAATAGCTCCTCAATATAATGGAAGATGAGCTGTCTGGAGAAATGCTGCCTGCTTAGGAAAGCTTTGGGTAGGGTCTGTGCTCTGTCCTGTGGAGCTTGGAGCAGACAACATGGCTGGCGCAGGTGATGGGGACACAGCTGCTGTCCCACCCCGGAGGAAGCACAGTGATGATCTCTTTGTCCTGCCCTGGCCCATCGGGTGTCCATCTGATTCTGCATGGACATCCATGGTGTCTCTGGCAGCACTGTAGTTTCAAGTGTTGACACGCTGACTCATTGGTTTGGGAGCCATGCGTGGATGTAGCTCAGACCCATGCAAGGAATTCGAGACCACACCAGGACCTGGAGGCTGGAGGGTGCCTTGTGCTGTGAGGATGCACGGCGGTGGGGGAGAGCTGCTGGGGACCAGCTGGAGATGCCCTGTGGCCCCAGGTCCTGTATGCGTTGGCTTGGCAGGGCTTTTGGGTGTTGCCAGAGTTAATGCAGGGAGCCTGTGTGCCTCTCTTGTGTGTGTTTATGCATGCAAAGAAGTGCCTGCTGGGGAAGGAGTGGAAGGCTTGTGATTTATCATTGCTCTGTAATGGGTGCCTTGCTTCTAGTGAAAGAGGTCAACATCCCTGAGAGATACCAAACCCCCTCCTTATTAACGTCCTGTTACAGCTAATGGCTTGGGGTAGGGCAAGCAGGTCTTACAAGGAAGGCATTAAAGAGCAGTGCTACTTGGAAGGGAAGCCAAAGAATTTACAGCAATATTTACACAGAGGCTCTCCCCAGAGATAAGGAGGTACACAGTCGGCTCAGCAGATAAGCAGAGCTGTGGGACGAAGCGGAGCAGGGACTGTTGTTTGTGCATCCTGAAGTTCAGCAGGATCGAAAGCCAGAGCTGTGTGGTGCGGGAGAGGGGGGTGTGATCGGGACCACACATACCGCCTGGGACCCTGTGTCTGGGAGGCACAGTCATTGTGTTAGTTCAGTGTCTTGCAGCCAGAAATGGGGTCAGCAGCACTCCGTCATGCTCCTAGATCTGAGCCCCAAACCTGGGTTTGAAGGTATGGATTAACACAAGTTAATGAATGCAATTTCTTGTCCTAGCGAAGATGTGAAGATCTGTCCCAGGTAAATGTTCCTGGCAGCCACCACCTGTCCTGCCCACCATATGCTTTGTGAGCTGCAGGTTGACAGTTTTTTCTCCAGCGGGTCCTGCTGGTGCATCCCAGGTCCATCTTCAAGAGCCCTGCCTTGACCCTACCTGTCCATGTCCTGGGGGAGCCCCAGAGATCCATCTTGCAGGGAAAAGACAAACCTCCCCATTTTGTTTGAGGTAAAATATAATTCATTAATAAGAACATGTCCCAGAATACAGGTTGTGCAAGGTTACACAGGCTGGGGAGCAAGCGAGAAACTTCATCCCTTTCCTGTCTAGGTGACATTGCAATCAGATCCCCCCTCCCTAATGCTTTAGCTCCAGGGTCACTTTTTTACACACCTTCCCTGTTTGCTCCGACAGACCTGTGGTGCATCTGCACTCGGTTGTCCCTCTCCTGTGCAGGCTGAACATCCCCCAGACCATTCTCTGCCTCCTCCATCCGCTTCCTGCCAGACAGGCCAAAATCTCACATCCACTTACCTCATCCAGAAAAATCTCCTGATCCAAAACCTGCTGAAGACAAAAGGAGTTTAATTTGTTTTTTCTCATCGGCAGCACCGGGCTTTGGATCAGGCTGTGTCTGTGGTAGAGAAACCAAATAACCCCCTGTGTAGCAATCCATAACGAGACAGCCCAGTCTGCTCCATGCCCCCTTCCTGCATCAACCAGAAACCTTCCTGCGCCTCCCATCTCACTCCCGGCATCTTTATGTGCTCAAATCACCCACGGCCACCACCTCATCCTGCACTAGACCACATCTCCACTTCACCGACCTCCCCAGCCCCTAATAGCACTCGGCCACTGATCTCCGAGCACTCCATCCATCATTTGACTAGCACATTATTTATTTACCATGGGGGAGAGAAGGGAGTTGGGTTGTCTGGAGAATGTATTAAATTTTCATTTGTTCTCATTGATTTCTGAAAGGAAATTGCCGAGTTATACCATCAGGGTGGACTAGTTACAATATGGAGACTATCTACTAGAGGAGGGTGCTGGATGGGAAATGAGGACAGAGTTAAGGTTGTTTTGAATTTTAAATTAAGACTATGGTGACAATTCATCTAAGCAACCTCATGAAATGTATCTGAGCATGTTTTCTCTGCTTCCCTTAGTTTCTGCTATAGCTGCTTGCCCAGACTCTTGCTGGTTTCTCTTGCCATATGGGACATGCATGGTATTACTTCCTCCTGGCTGCCGGGTGAGTAGCTCTTGCTCACAGGTTCCTCCGCTGACTCTGAAGCGCTGTGTGTGTGTGTAGGAGCGGCTGCTGCTGAGGGCTTGTCCCCTGTCTGCAGGAGCCGCTCGGCCTCTTCCAGCTCATTCCGTTCGGTCTGGAGACAGTTGCCTTAAGTGTTTCTTCTCCAGGCACGTCTGGGTTCTCTCTCCCTGAATTTCCACTGTGGTAGTTAGCACATTATTTATGGCAATTTTTTTCCTATTTTTTTAGTATGTACTAATATCGTAAGTTGCACAAGAATACTGACTTTTCCATAGGACTCATTCTCATCCAAAAGCTGCTCATTTTCCTTCCCCAGCCAGAACTGGCATCCCAGCCAGAAGTGATGATTATGGTTCAGGTTTTCCATGCTTTGAAGCCCATCAGGGACTGACTTGGAGTCCTAGCTGAAGACTGGCTCACATCAATTCATCTTAGACCAGTTTCCTAACCAAGTTAACCTAGAAGTGTTGTTTAATCCTGATCAGACATCAGGGTTGACCTAACCTGCTTTCAGAGCATGTCTTTGGTGGGGACGGTGCAACCTTCTCATGTGAACAAGATGGTGAAGCAATTGTCCTTGAGGAAAGGTCTTGTGCCTGGCGTTTTTGAGGACAGTCACTGTTTTCTGGGTTAAAATGGTAACCTGTGTCTCATGATGTCTGAGGACTGTGGGCTGGGAAAGGTCCCCACATTTCTGAAGAGGTCACCTCCATCTCTGGCCCTTCTGACCCTGCTTGCTGCCTCCTGTCACAGTTAGTCCAGAATTCAGAGAAAGCAGCATAGAAGTGGGGTGTTTTTACTGGGATTTTATTTTTGCAGTCTGGAGGGATAATCAGGGGTCCTCGAGTTTCTGTGGGAGTTGAAAGAAAGGACAGAGCAAACTGGCACTGTTCCCAGTCCAAAATGTTTTCACTAATTGCATGCAACCTTCCTTACAAGAGAGAGAGACTGCAAATACCACCGGCAGTTTAATTACCACTGCTGGTTCACATTGATCTTATTTATGCTGCTCCCAGTGCTGTGTGTGTGCAGTGTGTGTGTGTGTAAGGTAGGAGCGGGTAGGAGTGAATCGTGAGTTGCTAGAGAGGGGGGGAAACTAAGGAGCATGTGTGTGTTTATTTGGGGGTGCGGGGTCTTTCCAAAGAGCCCTGGCATACCGGACAGCCGTGCTCCCAGTACCCATCAGTGGTGTGGGTGGGAAAGGGACCGCGTGAAGGTGAATGTGGGCGCAGGGGACATGTGTTGGGGTGAGACCGGTTGGATTCCCAGGCCCGTTTCCCAGAACCTGCTTGGCTTAGCCACCGCTCTGGCTTAACTCTGAGTCCCGGCGGCGGATTGCTTCCCCTTTGCTAACCTTCCCCTCCTCGAGCGCAATGCATTTCCTCCCCATCCCGAAGGGGGGGAGAAAGCGGCACGGGAGGAATCCGACATGAGCAGGCTGATGGCTGCCGTCCCAGTGCAGGCTCAGCAAATGGGGCTCGTGATGGATGAATGTGCAGGGCAAGAAGTAATAAAATGGGCCCCAGTCATGTAATCTTCCATTAAAATGAAATGCATACCAGAAATGAGGCATTTCTGCAGCTTGTACCATCTCCCACGGAAGATCATGAATAAAAGAGGCAAGTGTACTGTTGACAGATGCCGGCATGCATAAAGGACAGTTCCTATAAAGGCAAAGCCCCGGCTAACAGATGGACTAAAGATGTGAGATGCAGGAAGATTTACCAGTCTAAATAATTCAAGGGAATGTCGTATGGGGAGGCAGTGCTGGAGAGGGGAGCCGGCAGAAGGTACAGATGGAAAGGCAGGCCAGGCCTTTCCCACAAACCCATTAAGAACGTCGCTTGTCTGAGTGACAGTATGTCGCACAAGGCACCGGCAGAGATGGGTGGATTTGCCTCCAGCACTCCTTCTGCAAGGTCAGGAGAAGAGGTAATCTCAAAGGTTGCAACTTTTTGAGGGCATGTTTTGCCTCCTGCAAGGCTGATTTCCCCAGCCTTCCTCCCCTCCCTCTTCTTCCTTGCCATCCCTTCGCCCGCTGCTTGGGAAAACAGGAGCACGGAGGTGATGCTGAAGCCACGAGTGGAGGATGGAGGTGGCAAAGGCATTCAGTGTTCCCATTGCTCTTCTCTGCCTTGCTCAGGTCCCTCGTGGTCCTTTGGACTTTGAAGGTGCCTGAGGGCTAGTGCTCGGTGTCCTGTGCCTGTTGCAGGGCACCTTTAACCCTGGCTGTCTGCAGGAGGGTAAGCAGGGCCAAGCGCAAGGGGAGCTTTGGCATGACCCTGAAAGGTGGGTGCATTTGTGTGGGCAAAGGGACACCTGTGTGCCTGGGTGGTGTGCGGGTGAGAAGGGGCTGTGGTAAGAGGAGCAGCTGGCATGGTGGTGCTGGAGTTGTGTTTGGAAGGGTAACAGCACCCCAAAGAGCTGACTGGGAGCTGCAGCATGGAACACAACTCCTTCAGACCTTAATGTCTGAACACAGTCCTTCTTGGACCAGGTGTCCTCCTTGTGTTTGTAGGGGCGGGATGCTGGCATGCATGGGGCAGCTTGGTGCTGTGGGAATGCTGCACATCCAGCTCTTGCAGCTGGGAAGTGGGAGCACTGGGCTCATCTGCACAGCGTGGGTCCCCCCAGTGCAACCACACATGCCTGTGAGTGCAGAGAGTTGAGGGGTTGATGTTTCACACTGTGAAGGGGGCTGCCTTGGCTGTCCTCTCCTGGGGGCTTGGGTCCTCCATGCACGCATCAGTCCATGGGCTCAAACACTGGTGGGGCACTTGGTGGCCTTGCGGAGCTTGGTGAGGGAGCGTGGCTGTTGCATGCCAGTAGAGATGTTACTGTGCCCTGATGCCAGGGTGATAGGAGCTGGAAAAATTGTGTGAATCTCCCTGACCACTAAGATGAAGGCTGGGAAGGGCTGGCCCAGGTGTTGCAGCATGTCAGGAGGGTCTTGGCAGCACAGGATGCAGGGGATTAGCTGATGTAGGAAAGTGGCAGAGGGGATGGGGCATCGCTGTGGCTGAGCATAGGGCTGCTCATCACCTCTGGGGGTGCCCAGGCTGCCTCTCCCCCTGCCCCTGTGGGAGCCCAGGGTTGGCTTGGTGAACATGAGACATTTTGGGAGAAGAGGGAAGATAAAGGGCAAGATGCAGAGGGTTAGATAGAAGTCAGCAGCAGCTGCTTGGCAGAGATTGTGCGCGTTCTCCGCTCGGAGAGGATGCCTTCCCCGGGCTCGTCAGCCGTCTGCAGCATGGCGATTAATCATTGGTGTCAGAATCCCTAATCCTATTCAATGGAAAACAAACAGTGCGGCATCCAGCCCTGTGCTGAGCCCAAGCAATTAGCATGTTTACATGGACTGGGGAAGCTCAACAAAGAGTGGCCAATGGGGGCCACGGGAAATGAACCCTTGTCAGCCCCTGATGTTCGAAGTACCCTGGGATCCCCGGGCTCTGACCCAGGCCCAAGCTTGAAATGTGACTCAAAGCAGTTGAATGCAGCTACTTGCTACCAAAAAATTATTTTTCTTGATTAGGGCTCAGGGGTGTGCAAGTGTGGGCAGCTGCTGAAGTGAGGGGACGTGTCTGATAGGGATGGTCAGCTTGTGAAATGGGGGTCTGGAGGGGATAAGGGGTTTGCTCCTGGTTTGGCTTTGAATCAGTAGCAAAAGTAGCAGCCAAAGCCTTTGCAATTCCAGCAAACTCCACCCTGCTGCCGGGCTCCTGCCCCTCTCTGGCCTGCCCCACTGGAGCTACATCTCTTTGGATGAAATGAGTTCGACATCTTGCGCTTCGGATGAGTGCTGAGCTCTGCTGGGCTCAGCCTACTGAAGGGCAGGGCTGGGGCTGTGCAGGACCAGTGTCCCTGGTGTGCAGGGGCTGTCCCTGCGGGGCTCGGGCACCTCGTGCAGACTTCAAGGAGGTTTGAGACGTGGCTTATGAGGAGAGATGCAGGACTAAACAGATATGTGTCTGTCCCCTGTGGCTTGCAGCAGCTACCTCAGATGAAACTGACTCCCAAACCCAAGAGCAACTCAATGCTGCTTCAGAGGTGATGATCTGCTAAAGAAAGCGCCCTCTGAGCATGGCTGTGATTTCTGCTTGTAACACACATACCTGAGCCAGCTCTACGCCAGCCAGCCTAGTGCAAACCTTGGGACAAACCCTGGGACCAGCCTGTGGCAGGACTTGCCCAGGTGAGCTGAGCCAGTCGCTGCGATGGTGCTTGTGCTGCCACGGGACCCCGCAGCCACTCAGTGGGTCTGTATGGACCCCAGGAGCTACAGCTGGTGTGGGCTGTCCTGCCTGAGCACCCCTCTGCCCCATGCAAGGACCCTTGCCCTGGCAGCCCACCCTCTCCCGGGCTTCAAACTTCCCCCATCCTCTGACAGTCCTATTTTTTGCATTGCACAGCGCATGGTTCTTTGGGCAACCTGCCACCATGCTACCCCCCATCCCAGGATCACTCCCAGGGCTGGGCAAGCTGCATTTGGGGTGAAGTCTGAGACACCCCAGGATGCACGACGGGGCATCCCCTGTGTGGTTTATCCAGCAGAGAGGCTTAGACTTGCTCTTCCCTGCCCAGCTCCCTGTGGAAGACATTTGGACCTTGCTAAGGGGTGGTGGGGAGACCCAGGAGTCCTGCAGCACCACTGTGCACACAGGTCTGCCCAGGGGGGCACGAGGGGCAGGTTAGTCCCACGTTGCATTCAGCAGGCGCTGGGGTAAGCTATAGTGCAGAGAGAAGAGCAAGAGAGGATTATTTAACTGGGCTCTGCAAACATGATTTCAAACAGATAACAAAAAAAAGGCAAGGGGAGCAAGATGTAATCTGTGTTTCTGTAGGACCTACCAGAAGCTGGGTGACACTTTAGGTATGCTGGCAATGGGAAAAACAGAGTTCATGTTTAAGCTTGAAGTGACCTGTGGAGCTTCTGGGCTTGGGAGGGTGAGATTGAGACAGCCCTCACAAGTACTTGATCCCTCTTGAAATGAAGGGGCTTTCCTGGGTACGCAGCTTTCCTGCTTCCAGAAATACACCTGATTTTGGGGGGTAGAAAAAAGAGGATTGATTCAAATAAAAATGTATTTGTATGAGAAAAATTATTTCCTGCCATGAGAAAACACATAGTTTGAGGCAAATTTATGGCTTTGGCCTGGTCATTAATATCTGGTTGTCAAAAAGTATTGGTTTGAACAAAAATATGTTGTAATAAAAATGCATTGTTTTGAAGAAATTTATTGTCCCCATGAAAACCTATTCAATTCAGAAAGATATGTTGATTTCAATGAAAATCTATTTGTTTTAAGAGACAGAGAGAGAGAGAAGTTGCATTCAGCTGAGGACCAGGGCCTTCTCTCTGTACAAATCTCCCTGCAGTCCTGTGGACATTAGGATGGGGAAACCTAGAAAATCAACCGGACAGTGAAGGAGGCCTGTAGGTCCTGGTGCCCAGGGCTCTTGCCTGTGCTCAGTGATCATCCTCCCAGCTGGAGGAAGGTGCCCCATCTCCCCCACGGTAATGAGGGAGATGTGGTTATCTCTGTTCCTTATGGATTAGATGGCTTCTCCCACAAATAGCTCTCCTCACCCTACAAACGTTATGCTCGTTCACTAAGTGCAGATCCCAGGAGGTGGGTGCTTGTGTGAACCCACCTCCAGCTGCTATGTAAAGGTGCAAATCTTGCAGGTGACCTGAGGACCCTGCAAGAACTTTCATGTCCTTCTTTGTCTCTCAAGCCAGGCTGCATGTGAGCAGCAAGTACGTGTGTTGACGAGTACCTGAAGGTGAGATAGATGTGTCCATACTGCTACTCATAATATTTCTGCTTTGGTGTGGTGGCATGAGGAAAGGGCCCCTTTTGGCTAAGGGGAGCTGCGTGGTTCTCCCAGCCCCGTTCCTGTGTTGGCCAAAGATGGGGCTGAGGTTTGCTATCCTGCCTAAGCCTCCTTCCCCGCTGGCGGGGACCAGATGAAATTCGCCCTGAGCTTGAAAGCCGTAATGCCGCCTTAGCTGGGATTATGAGAGGAGCCACTGCGGTATCACCTGAAATCCACCTCCCGGTGCCTCCTGTTTAAAACAATCAGCACATGTTTGCAGTGGGTTTTTTCTTTCATTATGCTCCAACTCTGCTATTTAATCAGCTTCTTCCTTCCTCTGTTTGTACAAGGTATCGCTAGCCCTTATTAAAGGGGGGGAAGGGAAGGTACAAGATAAAATAAAAAAAATTTAAAAAATCACCTACCCAGGAAATGTCACTGCCATGGTGTTATCCCCTCCCTGCCAACACACTCTCGGGTTCTGGTGGCAATGGAAAGGTTGCCTCTGATTAATATTAATAAAGAATTAGAGCTGTGTTTGTCATGATCACCTCATTTGGTATTGCTCTGTGTGGCAGGTGAAAGCAGAGGAAGGAAGGGAAGAGGTCTGCATGACATTCATTAATCATTTCATCAGGAAGGAGTTCAAAGCAAAGCTCTGCCTTAACAAGGACTGCAGACAGTGATGAGGCCATGTTTATTCAGATGTTCCTCCTTAAGTCTCTGACCTCCTGCCTGGTCAGCTGCTGTGGGCCTCCAGAGGTAAGATGCTCTTCTAGGATTCAGGGCATTCTACCCTGAAACGTGGGCTGCCTTGGTCTTGGTTAGGTCAAGGTGATGTCATATGAAAGCCTAATATAGGTCCACCAATCTATGTATCAGTTAAAAAAAATGACTCCTTGAAGATCATCCTTGGTTCCCCTTCAAATTAAGAAGCTTAAGAAACAGTGATGAGCCCATCCTTTGAGAAGCTGTGTTTCTCTCAGACGGTAACCCTTCCTCTGCATGCTGGGACGAAGAGTCCCTCAGGGCAGGGACTTCCGCTTGGCCTATAGGTGAGCAGTGATCAGGGACTGGGAGATACTTGAGACATGGTGATCACTGGGAACTCTTGGAGTAAGCCCTAGGAAGGCATGTTCCATCTCTAAGACAGGGCAGTAGGGACACAACTGAACTTAAGAGGTATTTAGTCTCAGAGGACTCCTTGTCCTTCTGTGGGACACTTCCAAAAGATGATTCCTCCCACCATAAAATAGGTGCCTAAGTTGGAGGACCCCAGATACCCTTGCTCCATTGAATCGAAGACCCTACAGAAAAGCATAAGCAACTATTAGATCATTCAAATTCAGTGGCCTAAATCCTATCTGCAGCATCTTTACAGAGCTGCTTCTGTAGTAGACCAGACCTGCCTTTGGCACATGGTCGATCAGGAACACGAGGATGAGTGTTGCAGGAATTCGTTATGTATTTTATGCAGATTGGCATATTAAGAGTGAGCGGCTCTGGCTGAGGATAGCATCTTGCTTTGGGATCACAGTACCCAAGCCAGTCTTGGCTGATGTTAGCATGCGGGGCCTAATGGGGCCAATTTATCTAGACTTTTAGTGGTATTTTGTTTCTTAAATGTGTGGAGATTCCTGTAAATCTTGGCTTAAACACATCTGTGTGTGGCCAGAAATGGTCTCTCAGTTTTTCTATTTTGTATTTTCTGGATCCAAGTCCAGAAAGTGATGCACACATACATATGGCTAAAGCTCTTTGTATTAAGAATTTACAGCTCAACCTTCTTCTTGCTCCCTTTCTCTTTTTTTTTTTTTTTTTTTTTTTTGGTGGATGCTATTTATTATTCAAATGTGGGGAGAGTCGAGCCAAGTGGTGCATTGCTCTCATTAATTATTCTCTGGGATTAAGGAATCAGTTAAAACCATATCTCCCTTAATCCTGTTTTATTAATTTTATATTCTTGGCAAAACAGAATAAAAACAACAACCCCCCAACCATCTTTACAAAGGGATCATGCAGCTTTCTGCTGGGACCCTGAGAACAGGAGGTCTCTGGTGTTCCATGGATGCTCGTCTTTTTAATTTGATAAAATAAATTAGCACAGGATTAGAGCCTTCCTGCACAGCATAGCTCAACTGCGGTTACCACCTTAAGGGAGGCATTAAGCATCGTTTTGGTTGCACAGAGGTGAAATGCGAGCATGCTGTCTCCTTTGCTCCTGTGAAAGAGAGAACTTCCCTCTCGGCAACAGCACAACTCGTGGCCTCTCCTCCCTTGGCCACTGCCAAAGGGGCTGCCTTTTGCTAGTGACAAGTTTTGTGTTGGATGAGGTGGACGCTGCCTGCTCATATGCATGCATGAGCCCATCAGCTCATTTCATATAGCAGACAGAGGTGATAACTGTAATTAGCCTCTTCCTTTTGGGATATTATGAAGATGTAAATGAAATGGTTTTCTCTAAGACAGCAGAGACTTGATTCCTGAGAGTGAAGGTTTGGTGTGGGAAATGGCAGAGGGAGGATGGGAAAATGGATGTGGTGCTTTTGCGGGTTTCATCTTCTTTTTGTGACAGAGGTGCTCCAGCTGGTGCTGTCATCAGGACCTTCATGATTCTTCTGGCATGAGAGATGTGGGGAGGCCAGGCTGTGAGGGAGCAACCCGTGGCCGCACTGCAGATTTAGTGGCCTCCAGACTGCTTGTTTTATGTGGCTACCAGATAGGAGCAAAAGACCAGTGGTGGTGTGTGGCTGTATGGCCTGTTCCTTGGACAGAGGAGAACCTGCACTGGACTTCCAGGAGCAAGATGGAACCGGTCCTGAAGGGGGCTGAGGTTTGCAAGCACAAGGAGCTGGACTGTGAGTGCTGGGCTCAGCCTCTCCAGGCTCACACTGAGCAGCCTGATGCAGACGCATCTGGTCCCTCAGCTAGATGAAGTTTCTTGGGTGGCTTTTGGGAAATCTATGCTATGGAGGCATTTAAACTGGAATTGGTGGCATAGTGCTCAGAGCTATGCAGTGCAGAATATGGGACTGGTGGAATAAGTTGTGTCAAAAAAAGAGACTGTGATGGCTGCATGGCTGATACATTCTTGTCCTGTGCTTGTCTTGAAGTTGAAGACGACTGTCCACTGGGGATACGTTATTGTTTACCTTTAATCTTTCATTCAGTAAGGCTTTTAAAGCAGAATTGTGCCTGAAATATTGCTAAGTGTTTTCTCCCTGGAGAAGGCATTTGCCAATAATGACAGTGGCTTAGAAATGAGTCTGCAGTGATGCCAGCTGGGCAGGGCTGTGACAGAGGGAGGTTTATCCTGTGGTGTGGGAGCAGGTATTCAGTCCACCTTCAGGTTTACTGCAAAGGGCTGTGTGGATTAACAGGTGTTGGCAGACAAATGTCCTTATGTCCTCTCAGCTTTGGGGTCAGTTCTGAAAGCTGCTCCTTCTTTTGAGAGTGTCTTTGACTCACAGAATCTCTTCTGGTCTTGCCTGACCTCACCTGAACACCTTTGCTGCAGAATTGAGGATCACACTAAAAGTCTTTGGGGTTGTTTTCAAGGGTCTTGTTATGGAAATTCCCACAGTTTCAGTCATATGAGAGATTTTTGCAGAGTCAGTGCAGATATTTTTGCAAAAGAACTTCCATTCGGTACTTATTTGTACAAGAAAGCTGTGATTGAAGGCTGTACAGACTCTACAATAATACAAATAACACAAAACTTCTTCAGGGCTGGATCTGTCAAAGATCCCAAATCAAGGCATTTCGATTTCCTCTGTCTTTTCTTTACCAGCCAGGGATTTCTTTTCTCCTGCAATGTATCTGTTGTGGCTTTTTGTTTGTGAAAAGTCACTAGATAGCAGGGAAGTTTACTCTTATAAAAAATACATGGTTCCTTTGGAGGAAAAATATAAAGCAAATAGCTTCATTTATTTTATTCAGCCTAGAAACAACTTCCTAACTTGCTGTGCTAGGAAAAGCCAGCTCTTGCTTGTTTTTCTGTTAGTGGAGTCGGCAGGGAGCAAGAGGATGCCCCGTTCCCAGGCACTGGGCATTCCCTGTGGACACAGGCTGATGTCCTACACGTGTTAGGGTACAAATAAGATGGTGGGGTGGGATGCATGGAGCTGGCTGGAGGTGAGTGGTGCTCTGGTCCTAGAGAAATGTGGAGAAATCCTCCTAGTGACACCAATGAAAAGCTGAATTAAGCTCTGTCCCACTTCTGAAATATCATGATGTCTGGGATGTATCTCACAAAAAGGAGCTTTTCCAGTGGTGTTTTGGCAGAAACTCTCATCTGCACAGATGCCTGGGTAAGCTTGTTCTGGTTGGATTGGAGGGGCCTTCCCTGCTGTTGGGGACATGCTGTGGCATGGCTAGAGCAGCCTTGTCTCTCTGTGGGCACACAAGCCAAAAAAGGGTGTGGGCTGTGAGCACTACTGGAGTTAGCCTTAGTGGTCACTGGCTTTAAAAAAGCTGAGAAAAAGCCAAAAAGACCCTGATAAAGATTTCAAACAGCCTTCTTCTGGTGCCCCGGTGGTGTCTTGATCTTGTTTTGGGTGGGAGAGGAGATATTTTAAGTTAATTTGCATTGTGAAGCATCGCTAATGTGCTGGCAAAGGAGACCTCGCACAGCCACGCACAAGGCAAGCCAAAAAAACAAAGGCGTGTATTCTTGGATTTGAGGTAGGAATTATATACACTTAGAGTCATGAACTCTGGGTAATAATTGAAAGGTCAGATTGATGAGAGCAGCCTCCAAGATACGATTTCTATGACAGCTTGATGGATGCCTCACTATCAAGGTGTGCTTTTAATCATAATCTCATTACTCCACTTCTTATGGTTCGACTCACCTAAACTCATGGGAGGAATCGGGGGCCACCTCTAAAATGTGAATTGGCTTTTATTTGGAGGAAGAAGAGTTGAGTGGCTGGGAGAACAAAAAGGAAAGAAATCAGCCAAAAAAGAAAAAAGGACCTTTCTGGCTGAGGATGCGTCAAGAGCGGGCATGAGAGCAACACCGTCATTGCTCCAGAGCAATGTTCTGAATATCTTTCTGCTGGCTCTGAAGCAAAGAAGGGAGACTTGAACCTCTCCTAGCATCAGCATGTGTCATGCCCATGAATTTCACTGCATTACTGCCCCTGAGAGTCTGGGCATGGGGCCTGTGAGGAGATGACCATTACAGCTCTTCCAGGCGTGAGAGGAGCTTTGTTTTGGGGAGAGATCCAACGCTGGTTGTTCATGTGCCCTGATCTATTAATGCAAAACTTGTGATGAAGTTTCCTGGTGATGGCCAACTGTAAAATGCTTACGTGCTGATGGAGAGCACCAGCTTCTAGCAAAGGGTCCCTGAGCCTTGGAGAAAGCAAAAGCCTTTTTCTGAGGTAGTGGTGCACAGGAGCTGAGAAGATAAAGCTGATCTTTATCCCAACCAGGCCCCCGTAGCAGCCAGTGAGGGCACACCACACCTTCTCTTTGCAATAAATACCAAGAAACCCTGGCAATCCACCACATCCACTGGCTTATCCATTGATGTGGCTGTGCAGAAACTGCACCATGGGCCACATCAGTGATGGTGGGCACGGCCCTTTCTCCATGTCATCAGCACGACTATAACCCAGGGGGACTGGCTAGTGGTGGCTCCCAAAAAGCATCCTTGCAGGCTCCTCTGTGAGAGCTCAGTGCCAGGGCTTGGAGGGTCCCGGGGTAGCACCGTGCGTCCCATCAGCAGATACTGCAATTCATCCTTGCCTCCCTGGAACCTCCTGGAAGAGTTAGTATGGAAATTTCAACCTATTTTTAAGGGTTATTTTCACTCAAGTGAAATCTATCAAAGAAGGAGGGTTATTTTTACAGCATGCAGCAACTGCCTGTTGCCATGGCAGCGGGCCGGGCGAAATGCAATAAAGCATCCCTCTGTTATCGTAAACACAAAGGGAACCACGGGCACCGAAAAGAAAGGCGATTGTCACGGGGGGAGGAAGGCAACGCCGTGGTGCGCTCACGAAGACCCGGTGCCTATCTGGGCTTGGGGAGCTACGTCTGGGGAGATTTTATGGGATCCTCTGTGTCCATGTGGGGCCTTGTAGGCCAAGAGGAGTGAGGCTCTCTGAGCTCCCCACTGTGAGTGTTGAGGGCACTGGTATGTCAGCCTGAGATGAACTTTTTCCCTCTTCATTTGCAAAGACTTAGAAGAAGTTTAGAAAAATGCATCACCTAAAGGTTGTGGGGGGGAACCTCTGTATTTTTTTTGATCTGACTTCCAGGACACAGAGCAGTTGGCTGTGGTGGTCTCTTCTTTTAAACATTTGCAGACTGTGAAGAGATTTTGCACGTGGTGAGAAGGTTCATCCTCTCCATCTCTTCCAAGTGTGTTTCTGTCTCTGTTAAAATTTAGGTGCCCTGTTTAACCACAGCAGCTGCACACATGTGTGTGACTGAAGTACCCCCGACGCTGGTGGGCCCAGGAGAGCCTTGGTGAGCATGGGTGTGAGCAGCTCCCGGAGAGGTAGCGGACCCCAGTTGGGATCTCCCTCATGAGCTGTGACTGTCCCTGTGTGTGAGCCCTTGGGTGTCCCAGCAGCATTAGGGGACAAAACTAGAAACCGCACCAACCCCTCGAGGTACATCTTTTGTCCCTGAAGCCTGTGCTGCTGTTGTGACTATATGGAAGCCACGTGGCTGCCCCTCATAGCTCCTCCCTCCCAAGATGCAGATTGTCCTAAGGTGACACGTCTTGGGTGCACGAGGGCTGGCTGGGCAGGGGGAAGCCTGACACAACCAACACAACCAACTGTCATCATGTGCTGAAGCTCTTCCTAAGTACTATGTGGGTGTTTCCATGTTGAACTCCCACTGAGACAACTGCCAGTAATGTGGAGAGAGAGTAAACAGGCACATAGGAATGGGCTTCCTCACCACATAGAAACCTCTTCAAGAACCTGAGAGTTTTTGGGGAGAATTCCAGGCACCCAGAGTGCTTTTGTTTAAAAGCATCTTGAATTGGATACCAAAACCCAGACCATCCAAAATACCTTGCCATTTGGCTAACACTAGAGATATCACTGAGGTCTTGGGGTTGTCACTTGGCTATGTGGTTTTTAGTTTCAAGATGTGGGGCAAAAACCCAGCAGTCATGAGCTTGGCAGATTAGAGCAAGTGCCGATGAAGACCAGAGTCTTCCTCATCCTTTTCCATGTGAAAGCTGAGTTATCCCTAGCTGACCCTTGCAGAATAAGCTCTCTGAATACACCATCTCCCAAACCAACCTGAGGTCAGTCCCACTGATCTAAACATAGATCCTCAAGGACACACATGAGAGTGGGTGTCCCATTGGCCAGGGGGCAGTGGGTGTGAAAAAGTCAATCTCTTGCAGTGACCAAAAATCCCTCTCCTGCCTTATGCAGATCCAAGATCCTGCTGTAGTGTTTGCAGGACAATGATTTTGGAGATGTGGGGCTTGCTTTTTCAGCAACCCATAAACAGGGAAAAGGAACAAAGGCAAGACTTGCTGTGCAGCAGCGTGTGTATAAATAGATCCCTGGGAGGGTGAGACCAGCAGGAGGGAAGAGATCGAGACAATTTCTCTTTCCAAAGGAACAGTCTTGATGCTGTGTGCCTTTGTGGCTGAATCCTGTAGTATCAGGTCATTGCTCCTTGTGCCCTGGGCTCTCTTATCTAGGCAAAGATTGTGTAAAAAAACCTGCTACTTGCCAGGGGAAGGGGATTTGCTCCATTTTTTTAAAAGGTTAATGTTTTTTTTATTGACCAGTAAAGAAAAAATTATGATAATGCTCAGGTGGAGATGTATCTCATCTAAAGGGGTTTCTAATGATTGGGTTTTGTATTGAATTATTAGAAAGTCAATAGCCAGGGCATGTGGCTATCTGGGAGTCCCTTTGAGGAAGAGCTCAAACTAGGTCTTCTGGATCTCCAGCACTCTGGTGGTATTTAGGCTAACTCTTGCTTGCGGAGCATTTTCACCAAGGTCTTCTCCAAAGCAAAGTCAAGGAGCACTTTCCCAGGGGACTTGGGTCCTAGCCCTCCCACTGACAGCGCGCCGCAATATGCTGGCAGAGTGCTAGATGATCTCTTTGAGATTAAACTTAATTCACAACTCTTTAACCTAAGGTTCCTGTTCGTAAGTGTTTCATTATTAAGGGGTGAGTACGTGGCAGCTTCATTCTTTAATAGCGTATATAACATGTTAGACTTTACAATGCATTAGCAATAAATGCTTAATGGAAGAGGCTATATCAAGCTGTTAGATAGAAAGCCTATTATAAAACGTGGGCTCCTGCTAAAACAATGCGTGCGTCTGTTTAACACCTGATGTTAACTCAGAAAGTGTGTTAGAAAGCACTGCTCTTTGGCATAGAGAAAATAAGAAGCACTTTATGTATTAAAGTGTCACCAAAATTTCCTTGCCTGTTTAAAACAATCTTGAGAAAATGTTGTCTAAAAGGTAGCTGGCTGAGATGGGAAGTCTGGAGGAATGTGTTGGAAGTGGAGGCTGGGGGTATCTGGGTGTGTGAGATGATGGTGCAGCAAGGCTGGATCAGGCCTGCCCAGTGCAGCATGGGGGCAAGGTGCTTTTACAGCCAGACTTAGACTCATTGAAATGTTTTTCGGAAGGGATCCCTGAAGGTCTCCAGCACCTTGGAAGTGGGACTGTCCCCGGCACTACATCAGGTTGGCCGTGACCTGGTCCTGCTGAACATTGCAACCCTCTGAGGATGCAGAGTCAGTCAGCAGCCCCTCAGAGCAGCCTGTTCCAGTGCTGCCTCAGCCTCCTGGTGCAAATCTCACCCACCAAAACCTTCAGCTCTCTGGAAACAGGTTGCCTTAAGCCACTCTGGAGGATGAGACCTCAAGATTTTTTAGTATTACTGAGAGCAGCCCTGCAGAGAAGGACCTGGGGCTATTAGTGGATGGAAAACTGACTATGGGCCAGCAACATGCGCTCACAGCCCAGAAAGACAGCCATGTCCTGGGCTGCATCAGGAGAAGTGTGACCAGTAGGTTGAGGGACATGTTTCTCCCCCTCTACTCCATTCTCATGAGACCCCACCTGCAGTCCTGTGTCCAGCTCTGGGGCTCCCAACATAAGATAATGGATCTGCTTGAGTGGGTCCAGAGGAGGCCACAAAGATGATCAGGGGGCTGGAGCACCTCCCCTGTGAGGACAGGCTGAGAGAGTTGGGGGGGTTCAGCCTGGAGAAGAGAAGGCTCCGGGGAGACCTTATAGTGACCTTCCAGTACCTAAAGGGGGCTACAGGAAAGGTGGGGAGGGACTCTTGATCAGGGGGTGTAGGGATAGGATGAGGGGTAATGGTTTTAAACTGAAAGAGGGTAGATTTAGATTAGGTATAAGGAAGAAATTCTTTACTGTGAGGGTGGTAAGACACTGGCACAGGCTGCCCAGAGCAGCTGTGGCTGCCCCCTCCCCGGCAGTGTTCAAGGCCAGGTTGGACGGGGCTTTGAGCAACCTGGTCTAGTGGAAGGTGTCCCTGCCCATGGCAGGGGGGGTGGAACTAGATGATCTGTAAGGTCCCTTCCAACCCAGACCATTCTATGATTCTATGATTTTTAGTACAAACCCAAGCTATCATTGGTGGGGTCTGACCCAGCCTGAGTTACGTGCCCAACAGCTCAATCCACCAGTGAAGCTCAGCTCTTCCTATTTGTGAGGTCCAATCTTGAGTCCAACTCCACTGGGCCTGAGGGCGAGCAGCACAGGTGGGAGGGCATGCTTTGGGGCACATAAACCTGCTCACCATCTCTAAGTCCAGGCAAAACCCATGGTGACTTTGGGACCAGCATAACTGAACTGGGCTTCTTGGACTTCCAAAACAGGCCTGCTATTCCCCACTGTGACTCTTCAGTCCTGACCCCTCTGTCTTATTCCAGTGCTTCAGCAGTTAAATGGAACATGGTGTCTGAGAAGATTAGAATTAAGTTATTAAAGCATCTGGACACTTTTAAGAGGATTGCTGAGCGTCGTAGTACTCAAGATTGACTTGAGAATTTGGGGGTGGATTTGCAGCTGGAAGAAATTCCTCATGTACTGTATACCTGCCCCTTGTGTATATGTTAGCATACTTGGCACAGATGTCTCTTTGTTTCCGTACAGGAAACTAATTGCCTTTCTTGTTTCAGTGTGAAGTTTTCCTGTGTCATTCTGTAAATAATGAGAGGCATTTCTCAAAGTTTGCCAGGCGCCTTTGTCTCTCCTGATGGCACTTCAGCTGCTTGCCCTGCACTAGAAGAGCATACCCCTTGCTGGAAATCTGGTGTCATCTCAGCAAGGTCTGTGCTGGCCCTGAGGTTTGTCAGCTGGGAGATGTCCTGCAGGTGAGCGAAAGCAGGGAGAAGGAGGTTTTATGTGAGAACGCCAAGCTTTGCCTTTGTGCTCATTCTAACTTCCAGCTTTTTGTGTGAATTCCAGCCCTGGAGATTTAAGTCCTTTATTTATCTTCAGCACCATGGGGGCTTAGGCAGCAGCAACAGCTAACACCTTCTGTGACCCAGAGGGACGTGACCCACAGGGGTGCAGCTCTTGCCTGCTAGGGAAATTTTGTCAGTCCCCAAATGTTTCTGACCCTCTGTTTCCTTTCATGCACCTTTCAGAGGCTGAATTTTTGGTAGGCAGTCTTTCCTTGGCTGTAAGATCTATCTCCTGAGGTTTAAAGAAGAGCAGAATTTCAGAATTGGAAACAACGTGATGCCATGATGGAAATCCAGCGCTCTCCTGGTACCAAATGATGGTTTGCTTACAGACCTGTGGGAGAACAGAAAACCTCAGAACTTTCCCAGGAAGGAAGCTGGAGCAGATACAGAATAAAAGAGGGATGAGAGAGCCTAGAGGTAGCCTAAAATTGTATCCACTGCTCCAATTTAATGTGAAAGAGATCAGGTCAATAATGAGAGAGCAGATGTGAACGCAAGGTGTGGAAGGGTTTGCTGCTGTAAACTTACCAGAGTTTACAGGTGCATGAGCAGTGGAAGGGGAGGTTTGTCCTGTGGGAAAAGGAAGAATCAGTTCCAATCGTGGGGCAGTGACTGCCCAGATCTACCCAAATCAGGAAGAAAGATGGTAGAGTACTCCCCAGATCTGGTGGCCCACATGCAGATTGAGCCTCGTCGGCTCAGGGGTGGACACAGGGCACAGGGGTGGTCAGCACCCTGGTGGTGGCATGAAACTGGTGGCAGGCAGGGTTTGGTAGTGGGGAGCAGCAAGGCCCCGTCACTGCTGCTGGTCTTGGTGCTATTGCTTGTCCTTTGCCCGTCCCTGTGCACCAGCTGCCGTGCAGTGGCTGGTGGGGTGCAGGCCGGGCTGCTCGAGTGGCCTCATCCACGCCATTGGCAACTTGATGCTCTTCCCGCTTTCTTATTTTGTTGTTACCACCACAACTCTGCTTTCTACAGAATAATTTGGGCTATGGAATAAATGAGGGGTTTGCAGTTAGCAAAGGAGCACCAAGGAGGACTCGTGGTGAGAGAAAGGTTTGACTTTAGCTGGTTGAAAACTGCCTGGGAGGAAGACCCCTGGGTGGCCGGGAGATGCCATCAGACAGGTCTGAGCGGGGCTTTCACTGCCTCCCCCAGTGCATCGGGCTGTGTCAGTGCTCCCAGGACGGCTCCCTGTGCCCAGCTGAGAGCACGGCTTCAGAGATGGGCTTAGCTGGGAGGGGGTGCCAAGTTGTGCCTCAGTTTCCCCTCTCAGTGTGCAGGAGAGGGAGCCTGTGGGTGAGCTGGAGGGAAACAAGGAGGTGATGTGGGCTCTCTTGCCAGCGTTTGGGGGTGTGCAGCATGCTCTGGCCAGCTGCTCTTCCCGCTGGGGTGGCTGTTTATTGGGAAAGAAGCTGGCAGGGAAGGATGAGCATCCTGAGCTGCCTCAAGCCAGCAGATCTCTGTCAAGGATTTGGCCTGGACTTTTATTACCTGTCCCTCTTGTCACTTTTGTGTGAGAGGAAGCAGAAACATAGGGGGTACTTGGTTACTTTGGGGCTGTCATATCTGCTGCAGGGGGGACAGTGCAGTTTGTGACAAGCTGGTGTCATTAGCGCTGGCCTCCAAGGCTGCTGCCAGTCGAGATTTACTGCCCACCGCCCTGGGATGGCAGCCCCTCATCCAGAGCATGGCTGGGGCACGAATCCTGCCCAGCACTCAGCACCGCCCAGGATGCATCTCTAGGTGAGGAGCTGCTATCATGTCTTCTTCCTCACATGGGGAGGGGGGAAATGCTTTGGCACCGCTAATTGCAGAAGGCTCATGCTTTCGGCACCGCTTGCCGCAGTCTGCCAATCACCCCGCGCTCCCCTGCTCCCGCCGCAGTGCCGGGCGTTGCGTTGGCTGTGTCACGGTGTGCTCTGACATCGGCCTGATGCCTGGACCGTGCCGGGGCAGTGATGAGCAGTAATTGGGTCCCCCCTCCACCAGCACTGCCTGCCAAGGCCGTGGTGGAGGCAGCGAGTGACTTTGCAGCCATCCGAGGAAGCACTCGGGCGCTGAGACCTCTCAGATGGAGGCAGACCTGCCAGGTGTTGATTTCTGCTGGCAGTGGGTGTGCTCTGCAATCACAGACACCGGCTCTCAGCTGGGCTAAGGTGGTAAACTGGCAGCTTGCACCGGCCACAGGCGGGTGGCAGGAGCTGCTGGATGACCCCGGGGGTGGTTTCAGAAGCATCAGGCAACAGATACTGTCTCAAAGGGGACTGGCATGCACTTTTAGAGATGCACCTGTAAATCTGCCTACTGCGGGCATGGCCGACACCTCGCTGAGGTGGCTGCAAATGCTGTCCACAGCCAGTGCCCCAGCAGCAGGATCGGGCATGATGCTGCTGCTCTGTGTGTGCCCAGGGGTCCCCTCAATCCCCGCCAGAACAGCGCATGTGAGCTGCTGCCACCAGCCCGTGATTCCTACAGGGTCTGGTCTGGTCTTGCTTTAATTTGGGAAGGGGCACCTGCATCCTAGCCACTCATCTGGAGTAAGGAAGGAGTTGCTGCAGAGCATATGTTTGATGTAGATGATGGCAGTGGGAGCAACACTGCGACTCCTGCTGTTCCAGTCCTCACGTCACTACTGGAGTCCACCTCTCCTCATCATTCCCCCTCTAGATCTTCCTCCTCTGATATTCTCCAACTTTGTAATTTTCAAGGGTCCTTCTGTATTTTCCCCAGCTCCTCTCACCTCCTTGTCTCAGTGGCTGTGTGTGTGGGCAGTGTATTTCAGTAGTCATTACAATAGTGATGAAAGACCTTTTCGGTGTCAGGGCTGGCTGGCAAGGCGGGGAATGTTGTCTTCTCCATCATCAACATGCTAATCTGCTGCTAGCAGCACCCCCTTCTCATCTTCCCACCTCCTGGGAGGCAGCATGTGATGCCTTCCTTGCGTTCCTGAGGGCTGCTGCTGCTTGCTCCAGATCAGCTGGTTGCACGGCATCAAGAGCAATGCGTTCCCCTGACAGCACATCTGCAATTACTGGGAGACGTTTTTGCCTGTAGCTGCACATCCCTACTGCATTTTCAGCAATAACAGCTTCGTCTTGGGTATTTTACCCAATCTCTTGCAATCAGGGACTTAGGCAGCTATTTTTGGCTTTGAACCTGGTCATCAAGAGAAAGCATCGAGTGTATTTCTTGCTTTATCTGCCCATGCTTTTCACTACACTGTCATCATTCTCCATGGCAAGCGCTGTGGGCTGACACTCGGTTAGTCCTGGGGTGAGTGATGGATGTCAGTGGTTTAGGATCACTGTGAGGTCTTACATGGTTTCTCCTCAGCCACGATGTCTCCCTCAAAGGTTTCCCCACTGGTGGGACCTTCCCTCCCATGACACCTCCCAGCATCTGGAGCACGGTTCTTGCCGACATCCCCCTTCTGCAAGGCAACCTCTGGGACCAAAATCGAACAAATGGCCCATTTAAAAGTGCAGACCTTGGAGCTCTTGGGGTCTCAGGAGGCTACCAAAACCCTGCTGATGCATCTGCTC
The DNA here is from genome assembly GCF_047716275.1 of Strix uralensis. Classification (NCBI taxonomy): domain Eukaryota; kingdom Metazoa; phylum Chordata; class Aves; order Strigiformes; family Strigidae; genus Strix; species Strix uralensis. Next base: position 29,675,747 of record NC_133979.1, on the reverse strand, counting down.
TGCTGAAAAACTTGGCTCCTGCTATCCTAGCTCAGCTCCCACTCCCTGAGCAAGTGGTAGTGCTGCTGGGCTGCCTCTCCTTAGGGTTGAGGCTTCCAGGGCTCAGCTCCCCGCCTCGTGCGTGCCTCTGCAAGCACAGCATTGCCCTGCTGTTTTCTGCCAGGTAGATTTTAAGCTTCTAAAGCACAATCATGAGATCTGACTGTATTATCTGTGCTTTCAACCTTCCCCAGGAGCCCTTCCCCTGTGTGCCCTGAGCTGGGCTCTGGCATTGCCTGTGGATGGTCGCCCCAGGGAAGAGAAATAGGGACCAAGGGAACAGGCAGCTGGATGCCAAGGAGAGTGACTGAGACCCCTGCTTTCATCACAGCTGTGGTGGTGACAACCAGGCCACCCTGAACAGGGTGGTTTACTAAAACCAGACATTTTCTGCATAGCTCAAGCTCCAGTTAGATCTCCCCATTTACTAGAAATCATGGCCAGGACGTCTAAACCAAAACTGAGATATTACAAACACATCACATGGGAAAGCTGACAGCCCTGTGACTTTCAGGGGTCAGGAGGGACTGTCCTGGTTTTGGCTGGGATACAGCTAATTTTTCTTCTAAGTAGCTAGAATAGTGCTGTGTTTTGGATTTGGTATGAGAATAATGTTGGTAATACACTGATGTTTGAATTTGTTGCTAAGAAATCAAGGACTTTTCAGCTTCCTATGTCCTCTAGTGTGCAGGTGTACAAGAAGCTGGGAGGGAACATGGCCAGAGCAATGGACCCAAACTGGCCAGTGAAATATTCCATATCGTGTAACGTCACGTTCAGTATATAGATGGGGTTCAGACAGGAAGCTGGGGCTCTTGCTTCCGGGATTGTGGCTTCGGGATCTTTGCTCCTCTGGGTTTGCTAGCTGGAAACGGGCTGGCCATTGGTTGGCAGGTGGTGAGCAATTGCATTGTGCATTACCCGTTTGTATTTTCTATTATTATTACTCTATTTTATTTCAGTTGTTAAACTGGTTTTATCTCAATTTATGGGTCTCCTTACCTTTACCCCTCCAATTCACTCCCCCATCCCTCGGGCAGGGGAGGGCAAGTGAGCAGCTGTGTGGTGTTTGGCTGCGGGCCAGATTTAAACCACACCAGGGACCCATCTTACTCTTGACTTCTATATCTGTGGTGCCAAAAGCGTCACACAATAGCCTCAAGTCCAGCATTGCCCTTTTCTTGCCTTGGCTGCTGTCATGCATAGGGTAAGCAGGGTCTGCAGGCAGCTGCCTGCCTACAGCTCACTTGTTGGCTGTAGTCAAGGACTGGTTAGAAAGACCATCATGATCTTAATAGAGCAGCAGGAGGCATTTATCCAACCTCTCTTAAATTCACTCATCTACTCACAACCAAAAAAAAAAAGCTTTGGGATTTAGGAAATTAATTAAAAATTAAAATAGTAAATAAATACAGCACCTGAGTCATTACACTGTGTATTTTAAAAGGTGCTTGCTGCTGGCTTCCCAAAGGTCCTGCTAGTATCAAGGGAGGAGACTTCTTCCTGACAGTCTGGTAGGGGCAGGGACATCATCTTGCAGGAGCCCCCCAAAACTGTTTCCTTGAAGACGTCCTTTCTACCTCATTATAGCTACTTTGTGTTTGTGTTTTCTAAGCATTTTTGACCACATTAATGATTACAGGATTCTTATTGGCAGCACAAATCACTTTTTCAAGATGACATGAGCACTTACAGTCTTATTACCGTCATTAACAAGATTATTATTATGACTTTGCCATGCTCCCCCTTTCTAAAGAAAGCAATTGAAATCCAAATATTCTGGCTTAAAAATATCCCATCCTCATTTTCCTCTCTAACCAAAAAAGAGGTCACACTAGCCCTTCTGGGGAATAGAAGAGCATCTTTCTATGGATGGACTCAGGCTGTGGTTTAGGTTATCGAGCACACTTCTCAGGCCTGCTTTTTCCTAATTGTACATCTGCTGAATTGGGCAGTGGTCTCCAGTCTCTGCAGCCTGTCCTGGCTTTGCTGGCTGGGTACAGAGCCAGGGTCTGCAGCTGCAAGCATTGCTCTGTGGAAAGGTGACACTACCAGGTGTTGGCCAGGTGTCACCTGATGTGGCTTGCCCAAAGGACCTGAAGGTGATCCAGGGAACTGGTCCCAATATTTCATTTAAGATGAGATGCCTCTCTCCTTTTAACCAAGCTTCAGAGCCACCAGTCCCATCCATCTAGCGGGCTGGATTTTTGGCTACTCTGAAATTAGCTGCCAGACAGTAAAACAGGGAGCTGACAGGGTGTTTGTCACAGCTGGGACTGTCCTCGCCAGGCTGAAGGTAGCTGGATGATAGGATACACAGGAGAGGACACATTGTTCCTCTTCTTGGCCGTTACAGCTTTACAAATGACTATTCCAAGCTTAGTTCCAAAATGGTGTCGTGGCTTTCGCTGCTGTCATCAATTGCCATCAACACTGCATTTAGCTGACATAATTACTTATTGTTACAATCAGTGCCCATTAGGTTAAAGCTAAATTACAGTCTCAGTCCTTGGGAACTGCCTATTACATCCATATGAATACGCAAAGTTCATCACTCATGATTAACGTTGCTACAGTGAATACAAAAGGAATTAGTGAGGACCTGTCACTTATTGTAAAGTGCTGCCAGATTATGGTATCAGAAATGATGTGTCAACTGTTAAAACTTAATAATCCATGCTGGAGTGCTGTATCTGATTATAACGCTGATCAAAGGAGAGGCCTGATTGGCACTCGGAAACCGAGGCTGGGTGGTTATGAGACCGATAACCTACATGGGTCAGGAGTCGTTGACCAAACACTAGGGCTGCAGCTTGGTGTGCTCACCCCCAGCCCCGGGAGCTGTGAGGGGCTGGGGACACTCCTGGGGGCACGTGCTCAGGCACCAGCATGGCTGGGAAAGGATCAATGGGTTTGTGATCCATGGACACATGTCTGAGCCAGGGGAGTGGATGTGGCTCCCGACCGGGCACCTCCTTATTCTGGCAGGAGAGTGCCTGGGGGTCCCAGGCTGGGATTCAGTCGCCCTCCACTCTGGAATGGTGCAAATCACTCTGCTGCAGCCAGGACTGCCATTTCCAGACCCACCTCGCTTGCACTGATGAGACCCAAGTGGAGTGTGGAAGTACATTTCCCCTGATGAGGGCTGGGGGGACCCAGGACGTCTCCTCATATGGATGGGTTTCGCTGGGTACCTTCCCATGGGGTAAAACCAACATGCAATGGTGTATGTATTGATGAATGTGTATATATAAGTACATATATGTGCACATGCACATGAATTTAGAAAAATTCCTAAGACTCGACTTTGACATTGCTCAAGGGGACTGTCTGATTTTTCTAATTTGAAAAGACTTTCTGTTTTGAAATTTTTTTTTTTAGCAGTTTTCTTTCAAACTCTTGAGACTGAAGAAAATGTTTTACTTAACCTCAAACGCTATAATACCGAGGTTTTTATTTTTTTTTCTTTCTTTTTTTACCCTTAAAAGCATCCTCCGAGCGAACATAAAGATCTGTTGTTGAACTCTGCTAACAAAGTCCTCCTGAGAAGAAGAGCTGAACCACACAGGCTGAAGCACATGGGTTTGACAGAAGTTGGGTAGCTGTAAATCTGTGTCTGGCCCCTGCTAACCCCCCGAGGCAGGCTCTGGCTGAGCCAGGGGATGATGTGGTCCCTCTAAATACATGGGGTTGTGCTCCTCATCCAGCAGTGTGCCTGGAGCCAGGATGCGGGGAGGTCCTCCTCCATGGCTGAGGTTTGTGTGCAACCATTTTTGGGTTGTGAGCCACACACCAAAATCCCCGTGTGGGCTCTTCCTTACAGCCCTGCATTTTTGTTCGTGGCTACTGTTTGCAGCTGTTTACTACTGGTCACAACCTGATTTGCAGCTGAAAGCCGGCTACTTCATACCAGCACATTTACACTACCCCTTAACCAGCTGAGGTTTCCTGACAGCATTTTGCATCTCCACCAAAGAGTATTTAAAACTCCTGTAGGTCTTTGGTCAAAGGCTCCTGAACACTTTGCGTGACTTCTGGCAAGCGCTGTGCTTTCTGCTGCTGCTATCATGATCGTGGTGCTCCAGCAGATGACAGAGGCACGTTTGTCCTTTTGATACGGGGGTCGTCCTTGCTACTAGACCGCCCTGGCTGGCTCCACGGCTGGCAGTAAGGGCTGTAGCTTCTCTGCCTGCGGCCAGCTTGGTCGGTGCGTGGGAGGTGAAGGCTGCCCTCCTGCCTACAGGTGGTTTAACCATTTTTGTTCTCTAGGGAGGGTTCATATCTATTCCCTTCAGCAGATATCTCCCTAGCACCCTCTCTACTGAAACGGGACACAACGTAGCCACTTAGTCTCAATAATATTTCTGAAAGGAAAATGGCACATCTGGGGGGGCTCCGTGATTTTGTAGTGATAACAATATCATGGGCCACTGCAAATCCACCCTGATTCTCAGAGTCTCTCTTGGTTTTCAGACCCATTGTTTGCTTCTGTCCTTTCAGGCCCTGGAAATGCTTAGCAGTAGGAATACCAAAGCAGGGGAAGAAAAGCTGTTCTCCGGAGATCGCCAGCTCTGGAGGGAACAGGACAAGATCCGTTTGCTAGTGATTTCAATGTCCTTGCTTAAGACCTCTGTGCCAGGGTACCTGGCTGAAGGTAAGTCAGGCTGCTGGTGAGCTGTGCCAGTGCTTTCCATAGCTGTCCACACCGTGGGCTGTAAAAGCATCCAGTCCTGGGCTGCTCCGTTCAGATTTCTTCGCCCAGGACCTGTGTGTCTGCCATAAAGCCACATGGGTTCACAAACGGGCAATGCTAGAAGGCCATGGTAGGTATATTGCTGCTGCTGCCGGGGTGCCTGCCATGCTTGTGGATGCTCCAGGCTGTGTGCCTAGGCTGCTGCGTGCTGCCCGACGGTGCCCACCACCGGCAGCTTTTCCTGAGATGTCATTTCAATTTTCCTGGGGGTTGTTTGGACTATGACTTCTTATCCATCTGCCACCACCAACACAAAGAAAAAAGACTTTGGTGTATTTAAAGGCATGTTTTTATTGTTTCTCCCCTCTGTGTTTGTTGTGTTTCCCAGACCTCCACACATCCTTACCTCTCTCCTCCAGACTTGCTCCGGTTGTGCTGTTGCTTGTTTGAGGACCAGTGGCCTTTTTGGCACAACTTTGAATCTCCTTTGCCCGTGGTCCAGTGTGACCTTCAGCTGCTCCTGTCCTGCTTGTTGCTTCCCAGTGGCCCTTGTGCTGTGGAGCTGTTAGGCAGGCAAGGGAATAAACTTCACCCCACCTCTCTTGAATAGCATCCTAGCTATTGGTGACCGTGTCTTCCCCTGTTCCCTGGTCTACCTTGTGCTAAGTACACCTATGCTGAAATATATGTGTATGTGGCATCATGCACATGGTTTGTCCTTTCCAATATATTAAAGGACCTGATAGCAGTACCAGTCTAAAATACAGTCTGCAGAACTGAAAGTTTCAGGCAAGCTTTATGTAGTTCTTCCACACTTTCTCTTGCACTGACTCTTGGGTTTTTTTTTTTTCTTCTTTGGTTGCCTAACTGTGATGGCAGGAGCTGGATTTCTTTCTTTTCCACTGCAGCTCCAACAAAGCAACATAACTAAAAACACTTGTTTGGGCTAAACTGAAAACTTAAAACATCTTTGGTGTGAACCTGCAAACAAGACTTCCCCAGTCCCGCTGTGTTCTGGTTCAACTGATATATGTGATCTCTGGAAAAAATAATGAAACATTTACTTATCCTAGGCAAACAAAACTCCCTTTAGAGGACCTGAAATGCAATCTGTCATTTCCGTTTCAAATCATTTTAAATGTCTGTATAATTTTAACCATAAAATGGAAAGTGTAACTGGCCAGTCACTGCAAATGGAAATGTTCCTTTTCAAAGCATTCAAATGCATTTATTTTCTTGAAGGTTTCCTGTTTGTTGGCTGGTTTGGAAGTTGGCAGTTCATCGAGATGAAGTTGTGCAAAGTTGGCTGTTGCTGAATTTTCATTTTTTTCCCAGAGGAGAGAGATTTAGAGTGAAAAACTGCTGTGCTGTATCATCAGGAGCTCCGTTCCCCCACCCCGGGGTGACCCCCATCACTCAGGGAAGAGCAGGTCTGCCCTTCCTTACCTCTTCCCCCCCACCAAAGTCCTGGGGTGGCGATTCTCCTCGTCCCTGCTCTGGACATGGGATTACAGCTCCAGCTCCTCTTCCCAGTGCATCATCAACATGTTGTTTCCAGGGTCATAAATTTGCACTGTGATGAGACACAACCAGATGTTAGGATACGTGAAGCGACTGGCGAAGCAGCCTGCCTGGCGCAGCCCCCACCTCCGGCGTCAGCCGCCCGCTAATGAGAAGCAGGTCTCTCGCCTCGAGCTGGGCCAGGACAGACGGAGAGCATCCCCAGGAGCAACCGTGGAGCTGCCATCTCGACCCCCTTCCTGCTCTCAGTGCCCGGGGAGCATCTCCAGGGCCGGATTCAGGCACTTTGGTGGCTATTGGCTTCTGGCAGCCATCTGGAAAGATAGTTTGGGTCGGTACAGGGGGGGAACGCACAAGGCCATGGTCCTCCTTGCTAGCAAGGAGACTGGTTACAATGCTGTATGATGCTTTATCATGTAAAAATACTTCTGAGATGCATGTTTTGGATCATTTGTGTGGCTGAACAGACTGGTTTTTAATGGAGAGACCCATGGGGAAGTGAGGTCTTAGCTCAGGATGCTGAAGCAGTACCCTCTGTCAGGAGCCAGTGTTGACTTGGGATGCCTGTTTCCAGGTGACTCCAGCCCATGTGTCCCTGTGGCTCTGAGGTGCCCAAGTCCCCTGGGTGAGCAGGGAGCTGGGGCTGGGGAAGGTTGCGCTGAAAGGGCTGCTTGCAGGGAACTTGTCCCTCTTGGACTGCAAGGATCCTCAGGATGACTGCAGCTTTCAGCCATTGTCCTCTGCACATATTACTTTTTCAACCCATGTCCTCATGTCCCTTGGTGCATGCTCACTGCATGATGTTTTGGGGCATGCACTAAGCATTGGGGGACCCACACCCTAATTACAACCATCCTGTGAGTGTTTTCTCAATGTGCTCTCCTGCTTCCACTGCTGCTGGTCCCTGCTGCCCCGGGTGCAAGTCTGAACCCTGCATGGGGCTGGCATGGCTCTGTCTACTCCTTCGCAGCATCAGGTCTGCACCTGCATCATGGGGTGAGTCTAGGCTTAAAGTTGATCTAGGTTTGATGGAGGGAGTTGATCCTCCCTACTGATGGAGGTCTGGCCTTACAGCTACTTCTCTTTTCCTTTGTTCTTCCCCAGCCCATTTGAGCACTGGTGGTACTTCCTCGTATGCGTGCTCCCATTGCACAGGGATGGGCAGGTCTCCTCTCTCCTTTTAACATCCAGGTGAGCACAGAGGGGAGAGAACTATGTTCTCATGTGCTACATGTTGGCCAGGACATCTTCAGGGGATGCTCCTCAGTTGGAGTTTCAGAAACAGCCTCCAAACTGGAGAAGAAGGAGATGGAGCTTGGTAAGTCCTTGGAGGGGACAAAACACTGTAGTGCCCATGGCCACAAGCATCCCTTGCAGTCCTGGCTACAACGGAGGAGAAGCCCAGCTGTCCCCAGATGCCTTAGCCACCAGCCCAAGGGATTTTTCCCAAGGCCATGCAGGAGGGATGGGATCAGGCAGTCCTTGAGCATGTTCCCACCAGCCCTTTCTAGTGACGTGTGAGGGAGAGCAAGCGCTTGTGGCTCTGCTCAGCCTCCTGGGAGGAGCAGCCCATGGCCCCATCTGACTGTGAAGGGTTTCACCACCGCCCGGGAGAGCCACTGTCGTTCCCATAGGAAGGCCAGGCGAAACAGGGCTGTCCGCTGTCAGCTCCTGGGCTTGCACCTCGCCGCCCCGAGCATGTACAGGGAAGGAGGGGATGCCCCATTACACGGGGTGTGGAGACCTCCGCATCCCCGCCGTGCTGCAGAGCGTCCGCTCCATTGTGCGGCGGCACATTGGAGGGAGTTTGGGTTAAAAGGGGTTAACAGCTCTCTGCTGTAACACATGATTGGTCTTTATGAGGTTGAAACTCTTGTCTGTTTGAGGCCTACAGATGATGCTAAAGAGCACAATAATGACAGCAATTCAAAGCAATCTAATTATGCAAACGGGAGGCTAAACAATTTCATCATCCTTAAATTAGATTGTCCTAATGAGATAAAGACACCAATTAATCCTGAATTAATTTCAATAGCCTATTTCAGGCAAACACTTTAATATGCAAATGTAAATGAGAAACAAAGCCTACTGTAGAATGCCAGAGTTCAAAACCTCTCTCTGCACAGCTGCAGCGGGTGTAAATAGTGTCTAATGAGTTTGCATGGAAAGACACAACCAGTTGAAAATTTTAGACTTCATAAAGCACAGCCGGTGCCTCAGGTACGTGGCGGTGCCGCGCCGGGCGGGAGGAGAGGGAGGACTCACTCGGCTGATGCTGGGAAGGCCATCAGCCGCTCTCCACAGGCACACACGGGATGGGTCCAGCCACCGCCGCCACCGGATGAAGGGCTTTAACAAGATGCTGCTCCGTAAAGCCAAACGCTTCATGCTGAGTACCTGGCCAGTCGCCTTTCTAGGACGCAGAGATGATTTTAATTAGCTGTTGCATAATTGTTTTAAATTAGCCATTTTGCTATGCACTCAAAAAAAAAAAAAACCAACCCACTCCTGTTTTTTTCTCCTAGGCACTTGGCAGGGGAAAGGGCAGAGCCTGGGATTTAGGTTACAGACAAAAGCAAACATCGTCCCAAGTTTCTCTTGACTTGCTCCCCCGCCATAACAAAGTACCATGAGCATTTGCTTTGAGCCATCGAGGAAACAAGCCTCTGTTCCCAGGGCCTGACTGAGGTCTGACTTCCAGTTTGCACTTTGCTTTAATTACGGGCACTGGGCAGGGGTGCTGCATAGGAGTCTGCGAAGGCAACTGTGGGAAATAATGGCATCTATAGTGAGGCTCAGCTCTGAGTTACTCCTGCTGCTGGGTCTCCTTTCCAGCAAGTCCTAGGAATACGCCCTGGAGGAAGCTGTTAAATAAAAAAAAAAAAAAAAAGGAACACCACAAAGAAACTGTCCCCAGAATGAGCATCTCTTGGATAATTTATCCCTCTACCCCTCCTTCTGCTAAATCCATCCTGGGCTGCTGTTAGAGGATAATGTAATCTCAGAGAGGTTTTGCGTCCTTCCAAAAGTATTATATATGGCAACCCTAGATAATGTTCTCCTTAAAAATATCCGTTCTCTCTTTGAATTTCCCCAAAGTTTATCTTCAGAATCACCCCACAGCAGCTGATGTTGCAGGTTAACCTTCCCGCCTTCCCCTGCAGCCTTTCCACCAAGCCCTGACAAGCCATCAGCTGGGCTGGAAAGCAGTCACTTTTCTTCTCAACTTCACCCGCTGGCTGTTATCAAATGCACAGGGTCAGGGGAGGTAGCGGTGACATTCCCGGGGCCACCAACATTAAGACGCACCCTGGGCAAACCTGGCAAGCTGAGCTTGGCTGCCTGAGTGGTGTCCAAGGCTGAGAGAAGTCTAGATGTGCTAATGGAAGTCTGGGGACAAAGCGGAACATCAGTGGTTGACCTCCACCGAGCGGACACCTCCTGTCTTCCCCATGTGCTGGAGGGAATTTGCTACTTGTTTCAGCACCATGTGGTTTTCCCACCCAGATATTTCATGAAGCAGTGAGATCCTATCCTGGTCATATCGCCTCTTGCAAGGGCTTCCTGGTACCAAATAATATCCCTGCTGTTTATTGTCCCTCCTTCTTTGCTTAGGAGGGTAGTGTGAGTTGGGAATTTCGGCACTTCTACTGAGAAATCTTGCGTAACCATCATTTGTGCAACACAGCATTTAATCCTTGCTGGGTGGACCACGAACATCCGTTTCCATTTCTCCAGCGTTAATGGGCATGGTGGTTTATTGACAGATGAATTGAGACAGTGAAAGGGCTGATGGCCCAGAGCTCGCAGCGTGCCAGCAGATCTGGAGATCTTCTATCACACATGTTTGTCCTTGGAAAAAAGACAATTGACTCAGTAAATTGCTTAATCTCTGGCATGCTGGGTACCAGCACTGCCTTTTCCGCTGGAGCCCGGGAGATTTTTATTTCCAAAGCATTCGGCACTGCCTGGGCTCTGCTGTCGGAGCCGTCAGCAGGACAGTGCAAGCTCTGGCTTGGCTGGAGATGCTGTGCCGTGGATGGGGACTGGGTGAGAGCTCGATGCTGCTGCTGCTCCTGAATCTACTCCCAGCCAGAAAAGCAAATCCCTCCTACCCAGCACGGTGGGGTGCAGGCATGCCTGGGAGCAGGAGTGTAGATTTAATGTCTCTCAGACACAAGGCGCTCAGTTAGCTGGGTCTTTGGTCAGATTCAGGAGAGTTGGGGGTCTCCCAGACCTGGGGTGGTACCTGCCGGACAGAGAGGGGGGCAGGCTGGGGGGAGCCCAGAGTGGGGAAGCCGTTAGCAGGCACAAGCTGCATCCAAAAGAGGATGACAGATCGCTGCCTAGGGCTGTGGTTTCCCGTTAATTAATACCAGATCTGCGCATTACCCGGTCACCCCATGGGAGGAATTGGGTCTGAATCAGGGGTGAGCACATGATCGCATTTTTGCCAAATTACCCGGCTCATACAATATGGTGTGTATCTGGCTCCCTGCCAGAGGCGGGAGCACAAAACAATACCTGATTCAGCAGAAAGTCTTCCTGGCCCCTTTGGAGATCTTGTGAAGCAGCAGAAAGAGTTTATATCTGTTCAGTGCTTTGCATTGTTTTCAGGCTTGGACTGGGTGCCGTAAAATTGGATTTACGGCTGTGGGGAAGCATGGCCAAAGGAGCACAGCCTCTCATGCCAATGCAGTTTAAAACTAGATGTGGGGATGGGTCCAAAAGTAAGTCCTCCTGACTTTCCATCCAGACATGAGCTTCGTTGCCTGGATCCATCTGTTGTTGAAGCCTGGTGATCCCCGGAGGAGCTGGGCGTGCTGCTGAGATCCCGAAACGGGGACACTCAGTCATGTTCTAGTTAAAGGGCTCTAACAGTCAGCCAGGGGAATTGTAAAAATGTTACCACAGGGTCTCCTGTTTATTCTCGTACTCTCCATACACAGCTCACACATTAAAAGATGGCATTTTTTTAGCTGCCAGTGCTGCTGTCTGACAAATCCAGCTGTTTTCTTTCCCCCTCTGAAATCATGACATTTATAATCAGCGTTTAGTGGAAAGCTGCCTGAGTGATGTGGTCTGCCCTGGTAACTCGGAGAGGCCGGGTGGGCTTGTGGGGATGCTGGTGGGTGCGTGTCCTCCACCTCCTCCAGCCTGGGCTCAGCCGGCCGGGCTGGTGCTCAGGCTGCCGTGCTGGGAATGAGCTCCTGCCCTTGGCAATTCTCTACCCAAAAAGCATGCAGCCGGCCGGGATGGCAATAGGCTGTCATTCAGCTTGCAAGGGCCACGGGCATGAAAATCAGCCTCAGATTTGCAGCTGCCTGAGCAACCTGGACTCTCCTCCCCTTCTTTGTGCACTCCTCTGCTGGAGGAAGGAGGCAGGGAGAACAGCTTGGGTGCCCAGCGCTACCTGTGTGCTCTTTTCATGCCTGTCTTGGAAGCTCCTGAGGGGAAGGCAGAGGGAGCTTGGGATTTCTCTGTCCTGGCATGTTTTTGGGAGGAGAGGGCTGGGAGTAAAAGTCAGATGCAGAGTAATGGGTGTCTCCTGATCTTCCTGTCTTACACAGGAAAAAAACCCCATCTCCATTCCAGGTCTCTCCAGTCCCTCCCAGAATGCCCTTTGAGAGCATCACAGAGCAACCTTTGCTCCCTACTTTGCATCAGCCCAAGGAAAAGCCCTTACATTTTATGCATATCAAAATGCACTTTTTTACACCTGTAAAAGGGGTAAGGATGGGGCGCAGGGAAGTGGTGAGGATGCAGAAGGTGGGCTCAGAGGAAATAAAGCCACGTGGCACCAGCAGCAAGTTGGTTACTGATGAGCCATCCAAGGTGTAATGGAGAATCTGCATAAAATATTCCTCATGGAGCTCGGGTAGCCAGTTCCAGCCTAGATAACAGTCTGACAGTCGCCGAGGAAGGATGCCTTTAACCTTCACAAAACTGAGAGGACAGCAGAGAAACGAGCCAGGCAGCAGTGTCATGAAAATCACAGCCTCAGCGGTTTGGATGCGTTTTGCTCTGCAGCAGAGTTTTGGGCGGTTGAGGGAAAATAAGCAAAATGCTGGGAAGAAGATGTCTAGTGGGCCAAGGTTGTGTTTTTGTGAGGGCTGTAAAAGTCACTTGCAGGAGATCTTTGCAGAAGTTGGCTCCTCGTGGTCCTGAAGAGGTGGAGATGCTGTTGCTGCCGGATACTCCGTGCCGCACAAAGGTTATGGGTTTAGTGAAAGACCGCCCAGGAGAGGTTCAGTGAGACCATAACATGGTGGTCCAGCCCCCATGGAAGGACACCCACCAGCTCTTCCAGGTCTTCAGGGGCTGCTGCTCACTAGCATGAGATTTAAACCTTTTGGGACGACCATTTCTATTGTGATGTTATGAGAGGGTCTCTGGAGGCACAGATCGGTCCATACATTGGGCTGCATGCTTATGATTCAACATCTTCCTGGTGATACCTGCCCAGCCTGGTCAGCAAGGGGTCTGTGCAGGTCCTAGGCAGCTCTCCCGAGGCCTGCTTGTAGCTCGTGGTGGCTGCGGTGGCTCCTCCTTTCTTGTGCACAGCTCTATAGTTTTCTTCACCCTGTTTTCTACCCACCTCCAACCAGTTCACTTGTGGGAGGTAAACCTTGAAATCCAGTTTGGCTTTCTGAGGGCTTTTTTCCTCCTCTGTGTTGTTGTGGAATGTGAAACAAAGAGGAAAACAGAGTATTTCTACATCTAAACAGCCCGTGTTTGGATGACTGGGGCTGGAGGCTTGGGGACCTTTCCTAGTTGGGGTTTGATGGAATGGAGAACCTGCGTCAATCTTTAGGAAACTCCATTTTGTTGTGAGTTTTAATGCAAACAATGATCCTTGTAGCAAAAATTTTCACCAGGCTCATCACACCAAGATAATTTGACAACCAGCATGGGACACCCAAATGCATGCTCAAAGGCAAAAGCACTCTTCTGTCTTCACAGCTTTTTTTGTTTGCCAAACCACGTATTTGGTCCATGCCTCAGAGCAAAACTCACCAGGGCTGGCACACTAGGCAGCAACCACTCCACAGCCTTCGCACTGAAGGATCCAGTGTTTGCAACCACAGTCTCCAGCCAGGATTTTCCTGCAGACCCCTGGTGAAGTGGCATCTGGCTGTCCCTTGGGCAAGCTGCTTCCCACCAGCACTGGTGGAAGGCAACGCTTCAGAGACTGTGACACTGAGACACCAAAAAAAAAAAAAAAAAAAGGAAAAAGAGAGGAGGATCAGCTCTTCATCTGGAATGGAAATAAAGCTGGTGAAAGGACGGATGTTTTCTCTTTTGCCTTGAGGTTAGAGAACAGCAGGAAATCCTTGCTTGAAGAAAAGGCACATGGCCACCAGTATGACTTGTGCAGGCTTTGCTGCCTTGAAGTCAGTCTGGAAACAGAGTTTTGCGGTGGATATAATTTCACAGACTTTCCATGGTTTCTGACTGCAGCTTTTCTCATGCCTGGTTTGCAGCTAAAGCTAAGTTTTTGCCATATTTGCACTAGCTTGGAAGGTGGTGTTCATACAATTGGATTTACGTAGCTGGATGAAGCAAATACTGGTTAATCTTGAGAGATTTACATGTGGCAAGACAAAATACTGACGTGGGCAAGAGTTTGCAGAGGCAGCCTTAGCTGGAGCCTCTGTTTTTGTCCAGGCACCCGACCCCGCAAAGTCTTTGCAAAGCAAGCAATCCCCTAACTGGCGACCCCACAGCCTGCAGAAATAACTTTGCCTTTCTAGCTTATTAATAAGCATCTTTTCTGAGTAACCAAGATGTATTGAGTTGGGACTCCCCAAGTGCGAGCAGCCAGAGATAGCTTTGACTTTTCCTTTTTTTAATTTACCTTGTGGGGCTGTGGGAAATGAGCAATCCTTCTGGCTGTCAATATTGCCGGCGGCGCTACCATCGCCATGACAAGGAAAGGGGGGTCGGTGGGGGGCTGGAGAAACCAGGCACCCCGGGACCAGCGTCTCAGCCTCGTGCCCAACCGGAGCTGACACGTCCGGCGTGATGAGACTCGAGTCGATGGCGTTCTTGCAACTCCCAGAAAATGTCTTTTGCTTCAGCTCTTTCCCCTTCCCAACTTTCCCAGACAGATTCTTCCTTTTATTCATCCTTCCTCAGCCCTTCTCTATCCTCTCCCTGCCTGAAGGCTCCTCCTGGCGACTCAGCTACTTTGCAGAGGGGGTCCTTTTTATGTCTTGCCTCTTTGCAGAGAAAACCTCCACGTTCAAAAAATGCTGCTGCTAGTGGGGAGCAGGGTGGCCTGGGGGGGGATCTGCTCTGTCCACTCGTGTAGGAGATGCTGTCTTGCTCCCCATCCCTGCTTCTCCCACCACCCTCTCCTTTCCCTTGCAATAGCAGCTAGGGCTCTCACTGAAGGTGGTACTTTTGGGGTGACCTGGCCTCGGTGGTGTCTTCTCCCATGCTTTCAGGGCAGGCAGAAAGCAGCCTGGGCTGCCAGGTGGCCAGGGAGGGAAGAGCATCACCTGTATCTCAATTAAGGGATACTGAAGTGATATAATACAGCTCAGCTTGGTGTGGCTGGAAGGAAGGAGATGAGAGGGTGATATAAGGAGTTCTCAGGGGCTCCCTATTTTTCTTTGTCTCCTCATCCTCTTCCCTGGGGCTCTGAGGGGTGCCCTGAGGGTGCTTGGTGTCCTGGGACCCTTCTCTGTGCAGTGTTGGAGACCTGTGGGAGCAGAGCCCTTGAGCCCCATGAGGATGACTCTCCTGCTTGTAGGTCACAAACTGTGAGTGGGGCATTGTGGGGAGTGGGGGCTTTGCTGTGGGGTACTACTTGGTTTGGGAGGAGAGTGTTTTGGGGGTGCTGCACAGTGCATGGTGATACTGCTTGTTATTCACCTAGTGTTTTCCAAGTGTGTGATATTTTCCTTGCCTGTTTTAAACTGCTGGATTCCCTGCTCCACGTGGAAGAGGATTTGGTATTGTTTGGGTTTCTCTGGTTGTGAGTGGGGTGTGAGCCCTCCTTGCTGACACTGTCCCACCTGGGCTGGGCTGATAGGAGCTGCTTTGCACTTGTTTTGCTGGTGCTTTTTGAGACCCTCTTTGAGCTCTCTGGTATCCTGCAGTGTGCTCAGCTCCTGTGTGGGCTCCTGCCAGCCTTTCCTCTGCACCCGGCGTAGGCAGGAGCTGGTTCCTCTGCCTGTGCTAGACAGGCTGCAGCTTGTGTGAGAGTTCTGGGACAGCTCAGGTTTGGATTTGTCTGATGTGCAGTAGGACCAACAGTAATAAACACAGAAACGGTTTTCTCCTATTGCATCCCTCTCTAGCAATGCCACATGAGAAATCCTTTAACGTGAGCTCACATCATATTTTGTGTCACACAAATGTCTTTTCTGGGACTCTTGTGCTGCAGATCCAGACGAGTGCTGAAGCACGTTCTTTGCTTGCGCTCCTTCTGCTGAAGCAAAAATCAGCCGTTTTGGGGATGGGGGTAAGAGAAAGGACGGAGGGTGCCGCAGGGGCTGGACGCTGACCCTGGGTCCAGCCTGGGGCAGGGTGGATGGGGAGGACCCCAGTGGAGAGATGGGAAGGACTTCTTGGTGTCCCACCACAGCTTGGTCAGGGGAAGCAGACAGCCAGGAAGGACCTCCTGGTTTGCCAGGTCAGCTCTCAGATAGCATTCCTGTTGATTCCCGCAGGCAGGCTGCAAGCAAAGAGCTGGTTTCCCATTTCTTTCCCATCCTGGTTCTCTGCACCCGGCTGCTGGCAGCCACCTGGGCAAACCTTGTCGCCCAGGTGGCTTCAGGCACCTCCTCTGATGGCTCCTGCAGGAAAAGGCAATGTGTTTTTTGGATGTTTAATCATTTTATGTGGCCGCCACAGCTGGGTCGCTTCTGTCTCGTGTCCTGCGGGAGACTCTGTCCCGGTCCCATTTGTCTTCGGTACATTCCATTTATCTTCGGTGAGAAGCTTCAGACCCAAACCATCTTAAGTGATCTACAAAAGACAGTGATAAGTACCTTCCTCCGTCATTACGGCTCCATTTTATCACGGTGGTGATAGCAATAATGGCGGTTGTAACCCCCATCAAGTCCACTTAACATGGTTCATTTTCAAAAGTCACTCAATGCCTCCTGACAGTCCGGCCGGGCGGTATGAAAAGATCATTTAACCCTGATGATCCGAGGGAGCTGGTGAGTGGGAAATGGAGCCCCGGCAGCCGGAGAGAAGCCGGCACGGGGTGGGCAGGGGAAGACCATTGATTTTATGACAAGGGGCAAAACCACTGTCAGCGCAGAGCGGCACGGATCGGGGGGACGTTTCAATTAGTGCTGGCGGGAGAAATCCCAGGGAAGGCAGAAAAGCCTGGGCTGCCTCGCCTATTATTTTTTTAACAGTGAAAAATGAACCCAAAATTAGAATCCCTATTAACAATTAGCATAATTAAAGGCGACACATTATAATTTCAGCAGAAAGGCGCTTTATGATGATATGGTGGCCTGAGATAATTACACACGGCGCTTGGCTGAGGCGAGTGGTAAATGGACGGCGTGGTGGCCCACCTGCCACTCACACAGCCCTGCCATTATCCTGCCTGATGCTTCTCCGGTCCTGCCTTGCTGTTAAAACTAAAGCCATCCTCTCGCGACCTCAGAGTTGTTTAGAAATTGCTCCTAAAGTGCACTTGGTTTTAAAGGGTGGGGAGGGGAATGAGCGCTCTGGTTTGTGGCGGAGGTGCAGGGTGCCCCACAGGCAGTTGCTGCCCCCCAGGCTGTGTCAACGGCTGGGTTTGCAGTGGCGGAGGAGGCCCCATAGCAGAGATTATCCTCTCATCTGCCTCACCCACCCATGTCAAACCCGTAGCTCTGACTTGCCACCATGTTCAACCCAACCTTCTTCATGAAGGCATCTGGCCCTCTCGTTAATGCCTCAGCCCCAGCATCCCTCCATGCATGTGCTGTTCCTCCCCAAATTGAAAGCATGGCTGAGGCTGGGGGGCCAAACCCTGGGTTATGAGCTGCCCCCTCCTTTCTTGTCTCCCCTAGGGCTCCCGCCAGGGACAGCTCAGGGACCATAGCCTGGCAGCTGTCACCTGTGATGAGGGAAGCGCCTACCGATGCTTTGAAAACAAAGTCACTCAAATTTGGCAAACGAGCAGCACACGCTCTCGCTTTCAGGTTAGTTTATCTGAATAATTACATGAGCGAAGCTATCCCAGAGTGTCTTGGAATATGCAGAAATATATTCCATCTGTGTATGCCACAGCATCAAAGTCAAAGAGCTCTCTAAAAGGAGGTCGGTCTTGCTAATATTTGAATTTAGGAGAGGGGGGTGGTGGTGTAAGAAACACTAAAAATCAGAATCACATGCTGCCAAAATAACCCATTTGGTTTTAGGTCCAAAAGCTTGAATTGTGAGGGCTTTTTTTGGATTTAAGATCATTCTGGATTATAGTTTACATAAGACAATGCGAACCTTGAAAGCATTCAGCTGGAAGCAGAGCTGTCAATTCTGTGGCAAAGAAGCTCTTTGATCACTGGGAGAGGAATTTTTTTGAGTTTTCCTCCGCTGAGGATCTAGAACTTGCTGGGGAGATTTCCTCCGCATTTGGAGCAGAGTCAAGAGAGCAGCTTTTTTGCAGTCCTTGCCCCTCTGGTCACCTTCCCTGGCTTGCAGGAGGATAAATACAGGAACTCCTAGGCTCCTGAGTGTGGGGAGCATCATTGCCCACAGTGCTGCTCCATCCCAGGGTGGGGGAGTGGGACCGTGCTGGGGCTGGAGCAGTTTGCTCCCGATGGAAGGCAGTTACTGGCAATTTACAGCGTGTTTGAGGAAGTCCCTCGGAAGAGGGTTTAAGAGTTGTTGAGTCAACACGAAACGATATATCAGTTAATGAAGTTTAATAGCACTGAATAAGAACTGCACTGCGGCTCTGGGATCCACTTGCAAATGCAGTTACGGTCTGAAAAAGAGAGGCTGGGAAAGCAGTCCCTTGCTCCTGTCCATATGTTGTTCCCTCCGTGCTTTGCAACTCAGATGCCTTTAATCGCAAGCCAGTCCCACAGAGGTGATAACAGGAGCTGGCTGGCATCTCTTCTGCTCCTGCAGCATCAGCAGGAAGATGAGTCCTGGGCATTTCAGAAGAGTGAGTCAGGCCTTTCCCAAATTAGCTCCAAAACCAGCTTTTCAACAGTAAGGCCTAGGGTGGAGCTCTGCTCTCCTCTCTTTAATTCCTCTGAAGGTCTTTGAGCTTTGCAGGAAAGGAACTTTTCTAAAATTGAGTTTTCCGCCAAACACATGTACTCAGGAATGAAGATCTTGGCATCCTGGACAGGGATTTGCTGGTGACAAGTTCTTTCTTGTCAAAATCTAAAGATGTCTTGGGACATCTGCAAAACTAGTGGGTTGGGGCCTGAGAGAGGAGGAAAATGAGAGAGAAGACAAAGAAAGAAACTGTAGAAATGTTCACAGGATGGCAGATCCTTTTTCTATACCCCATAGCCCTGCCCTGTGCCATCACACGCAACTGCTGACTGCTACAGTCCTGAAGGGATGGAGCTGGTGGCACCACCTGGAGTGGGAGAGCAGAGGTGAATCCTGAGCACAGGCTCTGAGTTTCCTAATGTTTGGTGGTGGTTTGTTGTTTTTTTTTTTTTTTTTTTTAAATTTAAAAAAAAAAAAAAAAAAAAGGCAAAAGGGGTTATGATGTGTGCCGGCCTGCAGAGCTGCGCAGAAGGGAGCGTGTGCATCCCTCCTGCTCCTGCAGCCTGCCTGGGGTGAGGGGGCCAGATCCTGCCATGAGAGCAGCTGGGCAGTGATGCAGGGAAAAGCTCATGGTCCATGCTTGGGGGTGTAAGGAGTTGCTGTCTGACAGTTGTGTCAAACCCACACTGCTCCCACTTGCACAGCAGAGAGAGTGCTCAGGGGAGTTGCAAAGGCAGAAGCTGCCCAAATTAGCTTGCAGCCATGGGGCAGGGGGTGATTTGGGGCTGAGTCGGGCTGTGAGAGATGCCTTTCTTTGGGGGCCAAAAATTCAGCATATCTAAACTAGGCCTCTGAGGATCTCTCTGTGGCTTGTCACAGTAAGCGCCTCAGCACATGTTTACACTCTTGTCCTGCCCGGCATGGTGCGCAGTGATGCAGGACTTTGCTGGGTCCCATAAGGTGCTTGGGGTGGAGCAAGGAACAGAGCAAATCTTCTAGGTGATGCTCAAATAGTGACTCAGCCTCTCTTTCAAAGGCGTGCATGTTGGTGGAAATTGCTGGGTAGGTAGTGGCTCTCCTGGAAGCACCAGCCATCCTTGGAGCACCTCTGGCTGCAGAGAGGAGGAGGAAGTCACAGTCCCTTTGACTGCTCCATCATGTCCAGCCTTTCTGTGCACAGAGTCCCACTGTTCCTGCTCACCTTCTGCTCTGCTAGGATGCTGCTGGCTGTGATGGGGAGGCATGCATCAAGCTCCTGTCTTTAGAAAATCTTGACCCAGTTTTCTCTGGAGCACTCAGAAACAATGTGTTTAAGGAGCACTGTGCCCCTGCCAAGCTTCACTGCGCTGCTCTGCCAGTCTGAACTGCCTCCTGGCTCAAGAAAACACTGCAAGAATTTGTCTGTCCTGAGGAGGGCATTGCCTCTCCCAGCCTGGCCTTGGCTCTGGGAGGGCTGGACTGTTCTTGCAAGAAATCTAACCAAAAATACCACCATTGAAGGGGGAGGAGGGCACAGAAAAGCAATGATAAGGTTTTTTTGGGTTGCTCTGGTTTGAAACATCTGGGACTCAAGTGCATGCAGGTGCAGGGGGCTCTTTCCAAAGTCTGTAGTTTGTCCCCATCATCTTTTTTTTTTTTCCTCTCAGCCCTCCTGTGAGCTCCTTTGGAGGGAAAACTGAGCCCTGGCTTGTCATATCACCACCATTCAGTGCCAGGGAGGCTGGTCATGATGGTGACAAAGTGAGTCCTCATGTGCTGTGTTCCTGCTTGGGAAATGCTGACTAAGCAGGTGCTTGCAGGGCAGGTGGGTTGCAAGAGGTGACCAGACCCCTGGGAAGGGCAGTAATGGGGGTGTCTCACCGCTACTGCCATTGTGGTGTGGGTAGGAGCAGCACATAATCCAGCACCTCCTTGTGCCAGGGTCTCCAATGTCCGCTGGCCATCCCCTTGCCACCTCCAAACCCACATGGCCACCACCTCCAGCCCCCTCTGTCTCATGCAATACCCTTAGCCTCCCCTTGAACACCAGCAGTGGCTGAGAGGTGCTGCAGAAACTGGGGGGCAGAGTCAGTGCTTCATACCACCCTTATTTCCCAGCCCACGGTGGGGGGTGGGCAGCGGGCTCCCCAGCACGGGCACCTCTGGGGATGGTGGCAACACCTGCAGTGAGTGTTCCTGCTGCAAAATGGCACCAGTCTGGAAGGGAGGGTGGAAAATCCAGCAGGGTTGAAAGCCCCTGGACGTGTTTTGCTGGTGCTGCGCAGGGTGGGAGAGTGTGCCAGAGCTGAGGGAGGCTGTGGCGCATCCAGCACCCCAGCAGTTTCAGGTGCATGTGTGTATCGGAGGGGGTGCATACCCCTCGGTGCTCTCAAAGTTCAAATATTTAGAATAAATGACACCTGACCCCTTCCCCCTCTTTTCCCTTCCCTCTCTGGCCTTCCCCAGTGCCAGTTCCCAGTAACCCAGGTCCAATAATTCGGTTGTAATAAAATGTGACTGCTGGGGCTATTTTTATGGAGCTGGCACTCATTTGCATGCTGGCTCTGTGTGGGGCCCCAGGCAATCTTTTTTCTCCTCTCCCTTCCCCCTCCTCTTCCCCCCCCCACTTCCCCCACCCCGCTGGCATCCCTCTGATCAGAAGTGACAACAGAAACACAGCCGTATTTCCCGGAGATTTACCGAGTTAGATGATGAAAGCTCGGAGGAACAGTAACAATAGGAAGGGGAACGCGAAGGAAAATGGTGGGGGGAAGTTCCTAAACTGATCATTTTCAAATGTCAGCTCCGCTCTTGGGGGCTCTGGTGACTCTGGGAGTGAGACTGTGGCTTACGGAAATGCTGGGAGGCAGTCAAGGTGGAAGCGTGTGGATGGAATAGTCCAGCTTGGTCCTACTTGTTCCCCCAGGACTGGAGAGTTCCTTCTGGGTGGCCCCATGGGGTTTTGTCCTTGACCCAGTGCTGGTGCTGCCACTCACCTCCTTGGGGGGCCACTGGGTGCCTCTGGGGGTGCTGCGTCTTTCTGCATCCTTTTTGCAGTCCAGCAGCAGCTCCTTGCTTGGGAGCTCTGGCCTTCCTCACCCTTCTCAGTTCTGGGTTGTCCCCTGGGGACTGAAGGGAGGAGGGTGGTGGGGACCAGGTCAGGACACGGCAGCAGCAGAGGCTACAGGAGCGACAGTGGCTGAATTTTTTTCCAAAACTTGCTTTTTGTTGTGATCGCCCCCCTCCCAGCTTGAACAACCCTCTGCTAAAAGTAGGCTTGGGAAACACGTGCCACTCTCCTGATGCCTGAGGCATCTTGGAGTAGGGCTTCAAGTTCCATGTTTAAAGGTGCCAAGAGGCTCCCCGAGCTGCTGCTGCCACTGGGTTGCAATGGTTTGGATGGGGGGGTAGTGGTATGGGAGGCTCCCTGGTGGGGACTCTGGCCAGGAGCCAGCTGGAGTGGCCAGGTAGTGCACCATGGGGCAGCAGGCAGCCAATGCTGGGGAGTACAGAGGAGTGGGAGCAAGGTGTGATTGCAGTGCCTTCTCCGTCCACCCCACCATCTGCATGTGGGAGCCCAACACCCAGCTGTTTTATCGAGGAGCTCTACTGGTGATGGGGACAAGCAGGACCCTCCCAGCCAGGGCCTGTAATATAGGGTGTTCGGTCACCCCTGTCCTCCTGCCTGTCCTCACACCCCCTCCGCTCCCTCTCTCTCTGTTTCTCTCCTCAGCGCCACTGTCAAGCAACTTGATCACCTGCCAGCCCGTATTGATTTTTGCTTCCCAATCTCCAAGCTGGATGGAAGGAAAAGATTAAAAACAGTTTGTCAGTTTGAAGTTGAATAAGAATTCAGCACAAGGGATATCGCAGTGGCTTGGGGGGGTAGAAGGGGTCAAGGCCAAAGACGGTGTTGGGGAGAGCGTAACCCTTTTGTACCCTCCATCTTGTGATGCCCCCAGGGTGACCTGATCCAGCACACCGAATGCATCTCGATGACCTCCTGGCTGCTGGTGGAGGTCTGCCTTCATCCCTTGCCCTCTGGGTCTGGGCATCCCATGTGTGTTGCTCTGGGGGTCCAGGTGTCCTGCACCCCGCACTGAAGCATCTCGGATGCCTCTTGCTCCTCATCTCCCCGCTGCTCCACCAGCAGTGCCCAGCCCCAGCGCTCCCGTCCCCACGTGTCCCGCTGCTGGTGCCATTAGTATTCATGTGGTGGGTCTCCTGCTGTCCTTGTCAAGACTGAGTGGGCAGACTAAGGAAATTTGCCCTTCAAAAAATGAGAATCATTTGAGTCAGGGAAGCTCTTCCCTCGTGCGTGTGGTTTCCTTGCCAGCCCGAGGGATGACGAATGGTTCACAGCCATCCCTGTGCAGTGAAAAAGGGCTGTTTGGTTGAGATAGGGCAGGTTGTGCTGGGTACAAGTAAGGGCTGGGAGCAGAGCTGCATGCCGTTGGGCTGTGTTGAATTTGGGCCATGTGAAGGGGGTGGTGCATGCTTGCCTGGGGTGCGATACCTCATCGGGTGATGGAGGATGCTCAGAAGCAAGAGGGAGCCTTGCAGGTTGGTTCCTGCACACCCCGAGGTGTTGGCACAGCTGGGCTCAGGGCTGCACCGCTTGCCGAAATCCCCCAGGAGAGTCGCTGAGCCCACAGTGTGGGACAGAGGGATGGCAGCTGAGCTGGAGGCACTGTCCTCAGCTGATGTCCATGCAGTCATCAGCCTGTGCTGCTGCTGTGGGTGAGAGTTTCTTGTCCCATCATTGCTTTTCTCGCTCTGTCTCTTGGTTTCTCTAAGGGAGGTCAAGAGAACTGCAGGGTCAGGGCTCTCCTTCCTTGCTGCTACCATCTCTGGACAGTATCCAGTAAGGATCTGCTGAGATATATTTACCTACATTAAAAAAGTAGGGCGGATTTACTTCCATTTATACCTGCAGGTGTATTTCCTTATCTAAATAATAGATGGTTATGTCCTCAGCCAGGGTAAGCTGGCAGAGTTCCTCCAAGGTCATCAGAGCTGTGTTGGCTGACATCCAGAGGAGAGGACCTGGTCCTTCCAAGAAATAGCAGTGCAGTAGCTGTGTAGGGTGAGGATGGAAAGGAAGGTGGACCTGTTCACAGAGTGTTTGGGACATGCCTCTGTCCTGGGAGATGTGGGACATGTTATCTCAGCCACAGGTGGGGTCTGCACCTGCTGATGGAGGACCACCACTCCTCATTCAACAGGGAGAGACTGGCACCTCCCAAGAGCTCTTCTGTCTGTCCTGGGTGGTGTGGGAGATGGGTCAGCTGCTGGCAGCACCACTGTCTTTTGATACTCTGTTTTGCTCTTTGACTAAATCAAGGTGGTCTTTGGGGAGCACAGGATGGTGGTGCTGAGGACAAGCTCTTCCCTGTTCCCATCTCTTCCCTTCAACCCCTGGATCCAGCACCCACCTTCGCCCTGAGGCGATAGGTACCTGAAGACCATCTTTCCTCCCATACCTCCAGCAAGCTGACAGCTCTGCTGAAGGCAATGCCCAGTGGAGGAGCAGGGTTGAGCACAGCCAGAGGAGTGCTGTTTGATCTGCAGGACATGATGTTTTCTGTTACCATCTCAAGGCTTTTGGAGGGAGGTGATTATTCTCATTCCTTGCTGAACAAACAAGGTGAGAGAGGTGCCAGCTGAGGCTGGTGGGTGGGCAGATCTGGCCACCTACTCCCAGGGCACAACAGCTCCAAAGCTCTCATGTTCCCTCTGCACACCAATGCCCAGCACAGGAGGGTTTCCCCAGCGGCAGTGCTGTCCCTGCCGTGTGACTCCGAGCTGATATTCCCCCTGTTTCGGCAACACACAGAGCTCAGGGAAACCTGCACTGTCTCTGCAGCTGTCACAACACCAGGGGAGCTGATTTACCTTCTGAGACCCAAACCTCTGCCTTGCTTGGCCCCGTGTTTCCCAGCGAGGGCGCTGGTTTGCGGAAGCTGCTGCAGGTTGGCTCTCTTGGGGTGCCCATGGATGCTGTGTGCATGGCTGTCGGGGCCCCAGGTGAGAGCATCAACTAATGTGCACTGACAAGTCCAGGGATCCCTCGGCTGGGGGAGCTGCAGGGCATCATTAGGCAGCTAACAGCGCTGGCACCTGGGAAGAGGCAGGTGTCCTTCCCACTGGCCTCGACCACCCCTCTGCGTGCAAACGAGGGTGCCAGGGTGGGCTGGCCGTTGGCCAGGAATGGCTGGGTGATGCTGGCTGGGCTCGGGCTGAGCCGGGGAAGCAGGGCAGACTGGTGGTCTGCTGCTTGGCCCCATGCCTGCAGCTGCACTGCAGCCCTGGTGCCGGGCGGAGGAAGGTACCATGATGCAGTTTTGCATCAGGGAGGTTGGATCATCCTCCCCCAGCTGCCAGGAGCCACCAGGCAAAGGTGGACTCTGAAAAGCCAGGGTTGGCCTTGGTGGATGGAGCCTGTGCCTCTCCTTCTCCCTGGGGTGAGAGCGAGGCGCTCTCAGGGTGCGGCAGGCAGGAGCCGCCAGAACAAGTGAAGCACGAGAGTCTCACAGGGAAAGGTCATGGAGAGTTTTAAGTAGAAATGTCACTGTGGTTCTGTCAAAAGGATAACGGAGCCAATGCGCATGTGTCAAAGTGGCTGCTGCTGTGTCGGGGAGGGCAGGCTCACTGAGCTGCGGCTCCCCCTTTGCCCAGCCCTGGGGAAGGGGCTTGGTCAGGGTCAGTCCCCTCCAGCTATCACTGCCCCAGCCTTGTATTCCCTTTTCCTCCCTCTCCTTCCCTGTTTTCCCAGCGCTCCTCTGTGCTCTCTTCCCAGGGGCGCAGTCCATTCTGGCTCCATCGCAGCTGAGTCCCCAGGATGTTGTGGCACCTCCTGGGGAGGTGGGAGAGCAGAGGGGAAATCCCACATTTGTCAACACCAGTTGGACCATGCCAGGCTAGGAAAGACCAGCCTTACCCCCATACAAAGTGTGGCCAAGTTAGCCATCACCCTTGGCTGTGACCATGCCAGTGTCCCTCCCCTGCTTGCTGGCCAGGCTGCTGCCTCCTCCAGCTGCAAACTCCTCTCCAGTCCTGGGGCCCTGCTGTCATGAGCAGGGAGGGAGAGGGGACCTGCAGGCTCCAGCACGGGTACCCGGTGGACCAGGAGAAGGGGGCTGCTGAAGTTTTTGCATCCCCTCACCTTTTCAAGGCCCCAGGGTACAGGGATGGGTGGCACAGGCATCAGAGCAAGCTGCTGCCTGCCCCTTCTTGCTCTACGCACTGGGGTCCCCTGCGCGAGGAGGGGACGGGGCTGTGGAGCTGCCACATGGCCAGCACCAACTCTGGAGCCTGCCTCTGATTATTTTTTTTTTTTTTCCCCAGCCTTAATTACCGAATTTCCATATCATCAATTCCCTGCGAGTCAGCACTTGACAGGGAAGGCTGTGGCTACTGTCCTTGCTGCTGCCATCAGAGAGCACTTGCTCCGTCCAGGGGACAGCTCTCAAAACGTTATTTTTATCTCTGTCTCATAAAGCCTGTTCTGTATAAATATATTTTAATTAATTAATAAATGGGACGTAATGAATTCTGGCAGGGTGACATTTGAGCATAAAGCGAGGCTTAAACAGATCCTGACATGTGTTAGCTGGGAAAACACAACACACCCGTGTGTGCACCACACACACGCATACATATATATATATATTTCTTTACTTGCTGGGACCGTTACGCAATGTAGAGGGAGATGGGCTGTGAAGGTTGCTTTTAGGAAGCAGAGGCGAGAGCTGCAAGTGGTGGCTCTGCCGAAGAACCACGTAGGCAGTCCCCTGGGTCACCTCCATCCTGAGATGGAGAGGAGGAGGAGGAAATAGATTGCTTCCTCTCCCGGAGACTGATGAGATGTCTCCAAAGAATGGGGCTTGCTGGAAACGCCTTGTATCATCCAGCCTGCGCCATCAGCTCTGGAGGGCCCTGTAGCTCTGCTGCAGGTTGGAGCAGGGGTGACTTGAATTTCTGGCAACACCTGGGGTATGAGTCTCAGGCTACCACTGGCTTGTGGTCAGTCTCCAACCCAAGCCAGAAATACAACCTTGTGGTACCACGTTTGTCTGGATAGGTGATGGTGCTGTGATGCACTGCATGGTTTTGTTTCCCTAAAATAATGTTTTGCAAAAGAATACAAGTAAAAAGGATGGGGCAGGGCTGTGCTGGGGCTCCCTGCCAGCCCCGGCACTGGTGGGACCTTCCTGTGGATCCGAGGGGTGGAGGAGCACCCCAGTGGTAGCCCTGTTGTAGATCAGGGACTGGAGGCTTGAAGGAGCAAGAATGATCCTGTGACTGGCCAGGGTGGTGTTTCCAACCTGACTTGGTTTTGGTGGCCCCGATGGGGAGAACATTGCAAGAGGTCCTGTGCTCGCAGGAAGGGGTGCAAGAGCTAGCGCCTGCTGGGACGTGCTGGAGTAGTGAAAACTTCACCCATTTCCTTCTGCGCATCTGAAGGTCACCTTTTCTGCACAAAGCCACTAGCAGATCTGCTCTTGCATAGCTGGGATCCAGGTTTGGATCCAGAAGTGGACTCTGTTTCTGAAGCCTGTCATAACTTGTGTGTCAGGGTCTCAGTACAGCCCACTGGAAGAAGAGTAGGGTCTAATGGTGAACATTGTCCAGTCTCAGATCCTAAAAATAGAAGCCTTCTCCCTTCCTAAGTTTAGGGATGTGAATTTATGGCTCCGCTCTGCTGCAGCTCAAGGAAGAACTAGTCAGAAAATTATGTTAGTACCAATCACGTGTGCTCTAGATGAAAAGGTTGCACCTACATTACAGTGTGTGTGTGTGTGAAGGTAAATGCAGTACCAAGGAGTCCTTCAGCAGCACAGAAGTGTTGCCTGAAGACCCATAAGCCTGATAAAGCATTCCTTTGCTCTGCAAATGGCTGCTTTTGCAAGCCCTTGGCAGACCTCCCTCTTTGTGCAGCTGCCCTCGGTTATTGCCTGCAACGGTGCCCACTGGCTTTTCCTTCCTCTGCCTAAGTCCCTGGCTGTTGGGGGACCCAGTGGGCTTTGCTCAACTTTCAGCCTTAGGCTTTTCAGTGACAGCACGACTTTGCTCCATCATGTGTTATCCCAGCATTGTGCCTGCATCCTGATCTGCCTTTGGGGAATTTTGGGAGATGAAAGGCACAGCCAGGACACTTTGACCTATTATAGTTGCATATGTACGTGTATTTGATCAAATAGGAAGGGTGTGCTGTTTACTGTTCAGCTTTAGTTATGAGCTTTGGCTGCTGGAAAGATCATGTGGAAGTGGATTTGAGGCTGGTCTCCATGTGGGAGGGGGTGGGTGGGTAGACTGGGTGATTTTAGTGTTTTTCCTCTGTGGAATGGGTCAATATTCCTCCCCTCTCCCTTGAGTAGCTAATAATATAGTGGTTGGCTCTTCTTCGCCCAGCAGGGTTATTGTCATCCTTGCTAAAGTTTGACATTTTACACTTTAACTAAGCACAGCCTTAGGCAAGAAGCTGCTAAGAGACAGATTTCCTTATTAAAAGAAGATGTCACCAAAAGAGCAAGTCAACAAATATGCCACTGCCCAGAAACAGCCATGTGGCTGTGAGAGCCGAGGAGGGTGGCGAGCAGAGCCAGCGTGGGTGATGGGCTGTGGAGGAGACAGCCCGAGCCATCTGGGGACACGGGGTGCCTTCACCCACTGCTCCCAGAGCGGGCACCATTTCTATGCCCCATATGTATAGCGCCTATTGCGATGAGGCTCTGGGGACCTCACGCACCGTGAACTATCCCTACCAGCATCTGTTAGCTACAGGGTGTTTGTCTGGGTGTCTGTGGATGGAGGGTTTCTGAGTCTGAAAACGTTTTCAAGGATTTTTCTCAATATTACAAAATGCCAGACACACACAGAAAGCTGCAGGCAACTGCTCTTTTTTTTTTTTATATATATATATAATCTGAGCGTGCCTGATAATGTGCCTTTTCCCTATGCTGCTGACAATGGTTTTTTTGCTCCCCTTTATGGAGTTTAAGTATAATACACTTAATAGCAGTTAGTGATGTCAGTGCTCTTTGGTATAGCAAATCTCTGGTGTGAGATAATCTTAGTTAATGATCAGCATAAAACAGATAGAGGTCAGTATTTTAGCATCGCTATAAATCCCACATTTACTGTGATAGAGTTGGAAGGAGGTGATCCCATTAACCTTTTCACTGTATTGATAGGGTGTGCATCCCGCCATGGTCAGTTGGGGTAGAGGAGCAGCATGGTTCAGCCCTGCAGACCTGCTGCCACCCACCTCCTCCTTGGGCTTGCGGTCACCTGCATGGCTCAGGATTGTGTCCACGAGGTGGCTGTCCCATCTCCCGCGGCAGCCTAACTCAGGGTGACACCATGTAATGGGAGAGCAGCCTCTGCCAGACCAGGAGGGGATGGGAAGTTGCTAGCAGCTTTTACTCCGTGTAGGTCCCACGTTGGAAAGGGCAGTGCAATATGCACAAAAGTCAGGCACCGGGGCAGTGGTGGGAGAGCTCCACTGGTGCCAAAACCTCTGGGATAGCTCTGAACCATGGTCCAGGTCAGCAGCCCCTATGGATTTTGGCAAGGTGGTGCTGGGTCTCACCAGCTGTGAATCCACTGTGGCGCAGTGCTCTAATAACCTGGAGATATAGGCAGTGTGGAGAGGAAAAAAAAAGGATAAAAAGTCAATGAAGCATTATGGTTAAGAACCAAATTGCGTAAAAGTCAGGAAATAAAACATTTAAAGCTCCTACAGGAACGTTAAATCGGTGAAGACTGTACTTACATAGCACTGGCCCTGTTTTCCCTGGATGTTGGTGCTGCTCCTTTCATCTGTGTGATGGGCAGTACCTGGGGTAAACCTTGCTGCTTCCCACACTGGCGTAAAGCTGGAGTAGCTCTGTGTTTTCTCTGCAGAGCTGGGAGCTGGGGCTGCCCTCTGGGCTTTCTGTGGAGACACTGGCTTTTGGGTTTCTTGCTGAAGCTCAGGTGCACATTGCTGGTGCATTTTGGAGAAGTCCTGGCTTCAGGGAAGGGCCTTTTCCTGAAAATCCCCCAAGGTTTGGTGTGAAAGGGTGCATGTGTGCTACCTTAGAAATATTTTGGCAGCTGCCATTAAAAGAAAAACATTTTGGCATGGTCAGTGTGCCTCCAACACACTCAACCTGTGCAGCCAAAGGTGGGCAGTGGGTATTAGTTTTCCTGCTGTCAGGATAGTCTTTGCTTCTCAATCTCAATTTTTACAACAAATCAGCAGGGTGGTGGTACATGGTGCAGGCGGGTGATGTGTCTCTGGGGGGACAGCACTCCTCCAGAAGAGTGTCTGTGCTTCCAGTTCCCAAGGACCACGGGCAACCTCGGGGCCTATGGGGAGGATTTTGGGGGAGGATGGAAGAGACCTGCGCAAGGATGGAGGGAGGTGCTGGCACCCTGTAGCCATGGCCATGAGGGTCCACAACAGGTTCCCTGCAGCACTATCATCTTGCAAAGCCTCTCTCCCTGCCTTTTCAGTCCTCTCTCCTTCTAGTCACTATTAACAGTGAGGATTTGTCTTGCAACATTACTCAGAGACCCAGGGTTTTGCTGCACTCCAAACTACACCTTCTCCCTGATGTCCTTGATTAGTTGTCTTGGTTGTAGGGTAGCGCTAATTTGATCAGCGTTAGAAATCAGTGCGGTGCTGGAACCTTTTTCCCTGTCTTTCAACTGAATGGATAGAGAGGGCAGAAATAAAGGCTCCCTCGGGTTCTGGTTCATATGTCACCATGAAGTGCATTAATGAATCACTGGTCCCAGAGCACATTTGTGGCTTGTTACTAGCAGATAATCCTGCACTGTGACCCAATTGCTACTTGGCTGCCCAAGAGGAGATCTTTCTCCAAGGCCCCAAGGAGCAAAGATGGGTTGGGCTGGAAGTCGCCTTCAGCTTTGGAGCTGAAGCTGATGCGTTCATTAGGGAGGTTTTTCCTGGCTAGTACTTGGGTTTGTTTTTGTGCTTTGTGTTTGGTTTTTTTTTTTAATGGAGAAAGCTTGTAAAAATAGCCCCAGAAAACTTGCTACCGTATCATCCTGCCACTAGAGGATGTCCCCTGCATCACTGTACAGCTTTGCTGGATGTCTCGTGCTGTTGATCAGCTACAGAAGGGCTCCTGATGTTCAGAGCCGCTTCAGGCCTCTGTGGCATGTGGAGGTGGGGTTGGCAGAGCACGGAGGACCCTGGGCACGGGAGGGAGGTAATGGCTCCTGTAGCAGGAGAGGTGATGATGGTGGTGGAGCAATGAGAACATGGGACATGTGAGCTCCAGAGGTGCTGAGGGGCTGACAGCAACTGCAGCACAGCCGTACTTGCCTCACTCAAGCTGTCCTCAGGCTATTTTGCTTGGGAGGGAGCTGCCATGAGGCTGGCGGCACATGCCCAAACAACTGTGCTCTGGTCCCAGCGAGCTGGCAGATAATTCAAGGCAAATCTGAGTGATGTATCTCCTCCCCACCCTCCAAAAAGCAGCCACACACATTCTCTAGAAAAAGGAGACAGCATTTTCAGCTAAGGCATTTCTAATCCTGTAATTAGATGTTTTTATCTTGCTGGGAAGGATGATGTTATCTCTGGCCCTTGCAGGGAGATCTGGGTGCGTTTTCCAGACCTCAGGCTGCTTCTCTGACTTTGGGCAAGGTCAGTTCAGCTCCTCTCACCCCAGTGCCCTGCCCTTCAGAAAAGAAAAGCGAATGTGGATGCTTTATTTCACCCACTCCTTGTCCCGCCTGGCTGACCCATGGTTTCCCCAGGCCTGGCCGTAAACTGTCCGATGCACCTGAACCGTGGTGGCCAATGGCTCAGAGCAAGCTCCTCCAGCCCTGTGACCTTCCTCCAGCTGCACTCATCAGCAGAGGCCGGGCAAGCAAGCCCTTCTCCAGCCTCCAGGGAGGTGGCTTGTCGAAGGAGACTCTTTCTCCACTAAAACTGGAGGAGCTCTGAGGAGGTAAAGGTGTGGAAGTCTAGATTCGCTAGCTGGCATATAAGTTAATATTTTCTTTTATAAGAAGCATCTTTATGAGCTTTTTCTCCATGCATAACAGCTCAGTGGAAGTGACTGTGCAGGTCAGGCAAGTCATCAGGAGTCAGCAAATACAAGCACCCCTTATTTATTGGAAAGTTTATCTCTGCATTAAATTTTAGCTGAAGAGGGTTTCATTAGGCCCACAAGACTGGTATAAACAGGGAGCTGGAACAGTGTTTTTTCGCAACCCCAGAGCTAATTTCTTGCTCTGTTTTTTTGTTCCTGTTGTTCACACACTGAGGCTGCCAAGCGCATTGCGAGAGAAGCCTGTATTCAAGTCAGATTTTTTTTTTATTTCCTGCATTTGAGCAGGCCAGAATTTATATTGCTCAGGTCTCCTTAAATTAGTCCGAGAGGATTTCATTTTACAGGCCTGCTTGACTGGGATCCTTTTGGCACGATGGGCTCAGCTTTGTATACAACTGAGATTCATATTTTATGTGTGTATAAAAATCCCAGCCATGAATCTAGCGGCTTAAAACTTCACCTTCATTCTTTACAGCTCAATTCAGAGCACTCTGCACATTTCCAGCCACTTGGTCTTGCAGGCGGCTGAGCTACAGGAAAGTGGCAGGAGATGGGGGAGATGGCTCCAAAGGGTTGCTTGGCTCTCCTTGGTCACCAAAGGTTGCTTGAGAGAGCCCGGAAAGCCTCTGGCTACAGCAGGTCTCCAGTTCATGATGATGCCTTTCCCCCATTGGGAGTCCAGTTCCAAATTTGAAGCAAGACCTGGGAAATATTATTGGGAATTAGGGTTATGGCAGCAAACTAGGACTCTGGGGAACTGGGCTCCATCTGTACCTTTGCCCCATTAGGGAATGTACGGAGAACATCTGGAGCTGTTGTTCTCCATTGGTGCTTGTAACTAATATCTTCTGATTGACTGTGACCTTTCAAAGTTGGATGTAGTTGGTACAGCAATGTAGATATTGGTCTGCAAAGTCCAAGTATCAAATTCAGATCTGAGTCTGTAGGCCAGCTTGAATGTTGTGGTTGCGAACAGAGAGGTTCTCTGCTGCCCAGGGCCATGGAGGGCTGGAAAAATTAAGGTGCAGAGGATATGGATGGTGGGAAGTGCCAGGCCAAGATACTTGGGTGGTCCTGCATGGACCCAGTCTAAATGCTGCTGGGCTAGTCCCAGCAGGGCTGGTTGTTTTGGGCTCAAGGCCAGCTCTGTGCAGTCAGACTGTGCCCAGCTAACACCCCCTCCCACAACGCAGAGCCCTGGGGAAGCTGTGCCAGAGCTAACACAGTGGCTGGACTGTTTCCAGCTGCATCTGGTACTGCATGGGTGGCCCTGGTCCCCGTTTCCCTGCACTCCTGATTCTTCCATCCACACAGAGGGTGTCTCCGCTTTCCCCCTGCATGAGTACAGTGGTGTGGCTGGATCAGGCTGGCAGTGGTGGCTCACCTCTGGAATTACGTGGCACAGTCAACAGGATGGGGAACACCAATGAGCTCAGTATGGGGATGTGAAAACTGCTTCATTGTGCAGACAGCAAGGATCCTGCAGTGTCTTCTGTGATATAGTGATGCTCCTAGTCTGCCTCTGTGTTGGATAATAGGGTGCTATGGGATGCTGCTCCACAGCTCTTGTGACTGCGTTAAGCAGAGATGTGTCCTCATCAGTTGTTTTCTCAGAGGTTTTCCTCTTGGCTGTGACTTCCAGCAGGGTTCAGCAGAATTAAATTTTAAAGAAGATAGAATTTAAGAATATGGATGTCCAAATGTTGGGTTTTACTTCAGGCTTCTTGGCAATACCTGGTCTGCATTTGGTTGGCAAGCATGTCTGTGATGCTGTGTTGCCTTCCAGAGATAGTGTGGTTTGGCTTGGTAGGTGTGAATCCCCCCAGGCTCTCGTCAGCCTCGGCAGATTCATCCTGGTCCTGAAAGAACTGCAAAGCAAACTGGAACAAGAGTGGAAAAGGGATGGGGAGTGAGCCTGGGCAGCAGGTCCCTGGCTTTGCCTTGCCAGTGTAGGATGGCCAAGGAGGGCTGCAGCCTGCTCGATCCCCACCACCCAGCTGGTGACCAGGGAGCATCTTCCCACCATGAGTGAATCACGCTCCTGCTTCGGTTGTGAATCCGAAGCGCATCCACATCCACTCCCTCCCCAACCCATGTTTGGCTTTCCAGTGGTTGGGTTTTATCGAGCAGTTCTTTATTGGATTTATCATGCCAGTTGTTAAAGCTTCCAGCTGCTTAAATTTACTTTCTTGTTTTCTCATTTTCTCATCTGTCTTTTCTGTGTTCTTTACAACAAAATCCACACGGCCCTCTATATCATTAACTCCACGGGCAAGTTAATCAAATTTACTGTCAGGCACAGCTATAGCTGTTGGAATGTTTCTAATTTCTTTGGAGGGGGATATTGGGCTTGCAAAGAATCAGCTTGTGCCTCCATTTCTGTTGGCTTTCTCTGTAACGTGCCCTGGAGTCACAGAAATTCCCAAGCCAGCTCAGACACTCTGTTTCTTTCTGTGGTCTCCCCTACTTCTGCTTTCTTCATGTCACTGCCAGCTCAGTCCAAACTTTGGGTTGGGTTTGCCTGATCTTCCATGGGTGCCACATCTTGGTTGGGGTGATCCAGAGGATCGTCCGAACTAAAGACCAACTCTTGTGCAGAAGGGCTGGGAGGTTTACCTAAACCAGGACGTCCTTCATGGATGGAAAGAGGCTCTCCAGCCCTCATCCTAGGCTAGCACTTGCTGTGCTGAGGTTGCAGGGGAGGCATCACTGAATAATCTCCACGGCATCCTTGGGAAGTGGGACACATTGCTGCCTTGGAGGCTACGCGGCAGTAAAGATGTTTATGGGCTCTCCAGCCATGTTTATGGGTCACAGTGGGATCGGAAGGCGGAACGGAGACTTGAGTGTCAGCAGTGCTTGGCTGTGGTGTGACTATTTGCTGTTTGCCTGTCCTCAGCATCCAAAGACATGTTCTGGAGCAAGGACTGGTTTGGGTATTGTGGCAGTCACAGAAAATAGGGGAGCCTGCTACCGAGGGGCAGATCAGAAGGACGTCGCAGTGCTGCTGCAGACTGCACATCCCCGGGGATGGCTGCTGGCATTGGAGGGGAAACGTGCTCCTGCACTGAGGCAAAGCTGGATACCAATTTGGGTAGTGCTGCTGTGTGAACGCAGTGTGCAACCGTGGCTGGCAGGCTGCTGTCTCAAAGAAAGATGCTTGGGAGACTTACAAACGTACCCGAGGCAGCAGGCCAGGAAAAGGTTATCATTAACCCATGTCTGCAAAAGCCTTCCACCTTGGGAGCTGGGTGGTGGGACAGTCAGGATAGCGATAGGGCAGGAGCTGTATGTTTTAGCTGGGGCTGACCACGCTGCCGGACGTGCCCAGCCCTCAGTGCCCCAGCTGCCAGTGCCCTGGAACCAGGCTGTGGCACGGCTCTGCCTCCATCCCCCTTGGGAGCGGCCATCAACAGCTGGTCCTCAAGCCAAACCCCACCTCTGTGTAAAGAGAATGAAACCCCGGGGGGGGTTCTCTTTTGGTGCATGGGCTGTGGTTTTTGAGTGGGGTCGAGGCACCTTTGCATGTGTGGAAATAAAACAGCACGCACGCAGTGAAAACATGAGACCTTGGTGCATCTCATACATGTACGCATTCGAGGTGCGAGACAGCTGGTGCGTGTGTTGCAGGAGTGACGTCCAGGGCTCGCCTCCCAAATCACAGGGGGACGGTGGGGAAGGGAGGAGTGGAGGAGGAACGGGAGAGGGGCTGAGAGCGGGTGAAGGAAGAGGAGGAAGGAAGGAGGGAGGGGGAGCGTGAGAGAGAGGGCAAGGGGAGGAGGGAAGGGGAGAGAAGTAAACAGGGATGAAATTGCAGGTAAAAATAAAGCTGAAGAAGCCCAGGTGGAATTCATGCAAAGTCTCCTCATCAACACTGCGACTCCCTCCTGTCACGGGAACTGTCATCCGGGCTCGGCTCGTAATGAAAGGGAAAATATTTTATTCAGATTTATTAATTTGAAAATGAAGCCCGCCTGTCGAGAGGGGGACAGTTCTTCTCAATCTGTCATCGTTGAACCACACGCTCCTGACACCGGGATTCATTTGTCTTGTCGGCTCTGACAGTCGGATTCTCCCAGAGCTGTTCCTGGTGGATCGCCCTGGGATTTTAAACCGGATGAAACACATTCCGACAAGGAACAGCCTCTTTATTAATGCAAATTACACGAGGAGGAAAGAGCGCGAGGGAGGGAGAGAGGGAGGGAGGGTGACGCCAGCAGACGCTCTGGTTCCTCTCCCTGTATCAGTCATTTGTTATTTACATTTATACGCATTTTTCAGGTTTAATAAAAGGAGACTGGGATTTTTGGTGACATTTATGGATGGATTGTTTAAAAAAAAATAAATGGTACTATCACCACAAATGTATGCAAAAATATATATATATATATATTTATATGCATGTGTGCAAGCCCCGTCTCCCATGGGCAGAGCCAGCTTTGGCCAGGGCAAGCATGTGGGTTTTCCTGTGGTACAGGAGAGGTGTCTCCGAGCTGGGAAGGAGACCTGTGGCAGGCAGCACCCATCTGGTGAGGCTGCCGAGGTGGCTGATGGCAGGGCTGTGGCATCTCCTGGGGTGCCCATAGGACCCCTCCTCTGCCCCTGGTGGGGGTGACCAGCTGGAGAGGGGTTTGCAGGGTAGGGAGTGCTGCCTGTGCCAGGATGTGTGTGCAGGGCAGGGGGTGAAGGCAAGACAGTCCTCACCCTTGTGTCCATGTGAGATGTCTGTGGGGATGGTGGTGGTGGGACCATGGCTCCTGGGGATCAGCATGACTTCCCAGGGCACGGTTGTCCATCCCACCTCTGCTGCTGCCCTTCCATGGGTAAGATAATGTGCCTTAAACATCAGTATCTCCCAAACCCTCCTACTCCTGCCTCCCTCATATGGGTGGTATCGGGGCTTCCAGGACAGGTTTTCCCTCACAAGCCACACTTGCACCTGTGGACCCCAGCTCTGCTAATGGGGGCTGGCACCAGCCCTGCCAGGTCCCCTCAGCTCATCAGCACAGCGTAAAACAAATGCCAGAGCCGGGAATATGGAGAACCTGAACGTATGTGTCTAATGATGTCTCCGCAGTCTATAGAATGAATATTTAATAGCACTTGTCAGCAAGATCTTATAGAGGGATTTAGTTCCTAAAATGCTCATTAACTCTTGTGATTTCCATGGCAGCCTCAGTGTTTCTGGTGGCCTCTTGCTGGTTTGTCACCATCCCCCTGGGTTCACTTCCTCGGGTCCCCTTCCACCATCCCTGCTCAGCCACGGCTTGGTGAAGACCACCCTCGTCACGACCCTCGGCTGTCACTGTCACCATCCTCAACAGTCACCATCACCACCTTTGGCAGCCTCATCCCTGGTGAGGGCAGAGGTGTGAGGCTGAAGTTGAGCAAGTTGGAGCTGATGGATGCCCTCCTCCCCAAGGGCAGGTGGGACCCCCTGTTTTAGGGTCCCAAAGTCTCTAAGGTGACCTCATGTGTCCTGCAGCCCCCACATGGGTCTGAGACCCTCGCCCCCAAATTTCCTCACCCTGCTAGAGCTCTGTCGGAGAGATGTTCAGGCTTGACTTGAAGGCTGCAAGTGATGGAGAATCTACCACGTCGTTAGGCAAATTGTTCTGCTGGTTAATTAGTTTCACTTTTAATGTGCTTGGAGCAATGAGAACAGTAATTCACGATAGGAATGGGGATGTGCAGTGAAGTCCTGGAGAGGTGTGGGAGAGGAGGGTGGAAAGCCAGAGAAAAAGGACTCAAAATTAGAGCAGAGACATTTTTCAGTGAATCTTTAGTCTGTGAGAGGGACAATGAGAAAAGAGAGGAGGAAAAGAAGAGAAAAGAGGAGTGAAGAGAAGGAAATGTTTCAGAGGGACAAATGTTATTTTTGAATTTGGGTTGAGTTTTATGAATGCTATTTTTATGACAGAAAACTAGGGAGTAGAAATGCCAAAATGCCATTTGGTAACATCCTTGAAATGCACTCTTCCACTTTTCATTCTGAAATGGCAAATTTTAAAATTTAAATCTTGGTCTAAAAACTCTTTTAAGAAAAAAAAGGGGCGGGGGGGGGGGGAACGGATGGACGGGGACTGGGCCTGATGCTTGAACCTTGGTGTTTGAAACCTTCCCCAAAGGTTTCCTTAGAGTCAATTGACTCTTTTTGGCTTGCCTAGCCCTAGTTTGAAATCAGGCAGGTGCCTGCTCAGAGGAGCCCATAGCAAAAATGTCTTGGTTTCTGCGAGCTTCCTTCTCCAGATGGACCCGTAAGTTGCTCTGGGAGCAAACTCAGTGTTAATCCTCATTAGGCAGCTGCATTAACCCAGCATGGGTAGTCACAGAAATGGAGACCTTGCTGTCTAGGGAGCACGGGGGCTCACTGGAGCTGTGCCTCATCCATGCTTCTCGGGATCAAGGTCCAGAAACTAGGGGGGATGCATTTGGTGAGATGTCCCTAGAGCCGCTCGCTTGCAGGGGCAAGGAAAGCCATGGCTGGGGAGATGCTTCTGCACTTTGCTGGATGCAGCTGCCACAAGCACAGGCACATCTGCGCCCAGGTGGCAGAGGCGATAGGGACATGGCCCCCAGGACAACCTTGGGAGCACCTTGAGGAGCCACCTGGAGCCCTGGCCCAAATCCCAGCCCGGTCAGAGCACCTCTCGATACTGCTTTCAAGGACCTTCCCACCTGGTCTACGGGGACTGTCTGAAAAATCACTTCTGTCCTTGAATTCCTATTTCCTTGCAAACCCTGTGGCTAGGGCTCAGCCCTGGTGTAATAGGCATCTGCTTGTAGTAATCTCAACACCCCTCCCCAAACCTACTTATAAAATAATGTACCCTGCACCAATTTTATCTGTGACATTGCATAAAAAAAAAAAAAATCCATTAAAAGAAATAAAAGCAGGTGCAGCCTGGTGCTGCAAACACTCCTTCACTCTCATTCTCTCCCCTTCGTTCTCCCTCTCCTTCACTCCCGGTGTTTGCTAGTTTGTATGATTAATTTTATCAATTTTCCTGACCTGCTTTGCCACTGAAATAAATATGACAGCTGCAGTGCTGCCTCAATTCGTTCTCTTGCCAAGTGAGCTGCTGAGATGTGTTTTCTTGTTGATCGCAGACTTTGGTAAATATCAAGTAAATAGACTGAAGAGGATTCATTTCAGCAGCTTGGATTGTCAGGACTTCAGCCTGAGAGCACATCCTTCACCGGGGAGACAAAGGGAGAAGGAAAGCTCCTGTCCCTCCCTAAAAAAGCAATCAGGAAATTCTTGCGGTGCACCAAGGCACTGTCAGCCCGGCCTGTAATTAGCGGTGTCAGCAGATGTCTTGGAGGAGACTCCTAAAGTCTGGGTCCCAGAAAAGGAGCCCTGTGTCTAGGCAGCCGCTGCGGTGTGCGTGGGTCAGGGTGGCAGCAGAGATCAGTGCGTTGGGCACTGCTGTCCTGGTCCTGTTCTACATCTCGGCAGCATCACGGAGATGGTCCACCACCAGTTCTTCCACCATCCTGGTATTGTCTCCTCTCCCTGTGTGGAGGAGAGACATCCTGTCTCTCCTCAGCAGAAGGTGGCCCAATGGGCCATGGGTTTATGGAGCACCAAAATCGGCTTGTGCTGGTGACCCAAGCAGGGAGTATTGATGACAGGGTGACAAGCTGGCATTGCAACCTGTCTTCGAATGAATTGGCTGTGTCTTGTACAGCAGCAGAGTGGTGTCCCCCTACCCTTCTTGTGTCTCCTCCTGCATGGTTTTCTTTTGATGGTGATGTTCACAATTTGCCTGCCCGTTTTCTTTCACCCTGGCCAACCTCTGGAAGCACTCCTGTAACAGAGCTGCGTGCAGACCTCGTGCTTGGAAGTCGTTGCCCAAATACCTGATTTTTCAGTTCCGCCTCTCCCAGTGAAATTAATCCAGGAGTGAACTGAAGGCCTCCTACCTTGCAAGAAGTGTGTCCAGGAGATCTCTGGTGAGACCGCTCGAATGCAGCTATGGGTGTAGCGTCTTAATTAGCACATCCTCCATCCCAGTGCAAGGTTGTGAGTATGGTCAAAGCAAATCTTACAGCCTACGTGGATGTTATAGGTCAGTACATACACTGCACACCCGAGCACCCTGCAGGGGGGCACGTGGGGCATTTAAGCTCTAAGCAGAGGACCTGGATCTGGCCTTGCACATGGCTTCTCATGGGAGGTGCAGGTGGCTGCTGGGCTGCAGGGCTTTGCTGCCATGGGCTTTGAAGGCAAGACCCAGGCTCTCTTGAAGTCTAGAGGACTTTCACTGTTGATTGGTACTTATGGTGTATTGTTATGCACATGGGGAATTTAAAACAACAGGAGGGAAATTCTTGTGTTAGCATCTCTCTCATATGGCCTATTTCGCTAGTGTGGCAGGAGTGAGAAAGGGAAGGGTCTGAAATATCATTGCTCATTGTTGGTCTTTTAGCCAGCAGTATCTCTAACGATGGTGGTCCTTGCCCTGAGGACCTTTAGGCACCTTTCAGAGACATTTGGGAATCCCCCTACCTATCTCAAAGCAGCTGCATCTCCCCTATATGACGGCTGTGCTTTTATTGGGTAGGGGTCCCCACAGAGTGCCTGGGGGACCAAAAAAGTCAGAGCCAGAGCATCCAACCAGCATATAGTGTTGAGGATGTGACATGGGCATACTTTCTGGAGCAGGTCTTGGTGGCGGTGTGGACAGGGGTGATACTGCTGGGGCAGTGTTCAAGCACTGTGTGCTCTGCCCTCCTGTACAATGGACTTTGGTCTGGCTCTTTGGAATTATTTAAGGCTACACCTATGCAATTAAACTAAGCAGTGATGGAGAAGAGTGCTGAGCACAATTTATTTACTAGTATAGAAATATT
Organism: Strix uralensis; assembly: GCF_047716275.1. Classification (NCBI taxonomy): domain Eukaryota; kingdom Metazoa; phylum Chordata; class Aves; order Strigiformes; family Strigidae; genus Strix; species Strix uralensis. Next base: position 29,635,397 of record NC_133979.1, on the reverse strand, counting down.
TACTAACATAGTCTAAGTGACTAACTGCCTAAAAGTCCCTCAGTGAGGACTAGAAGATGCTCCCAGTATTACCAGCCCCACCTGTGCAAAAGCCCCCAGTGTGCCTACTCTTCCCCAAGAAATTATGACATTTTCAATTTAATTCAATTCAGGCACACTGGAGAAAAATCCAGGGGTTGTTTTGTGCCTTTGCAGACTTTAACCTTTGGGTGCAGGCATTTGGCCTTCCCATGTTTTTCTCAGCAGCTATATGAGTTCATATATAAGCTTTATTTCTATGAACAAAAGCTTTTTGCTGGTTTCTAGCAGAATTCTGTATCTTTAAAGACTCTGAATAAGGAACACCATTTTGAAGATTTTGCAGTCTAATTGAAGATAAACATTTGCTAGTGTTCATGATCTAGTTAACGGGCAAACAGTAATTACCAATACAACCCCACAGCCGAGCTTTCTATACGCTGCAGATCTAAGCAAAGCTGCCTTCAGCCGGCACACACAAACAAGGGGAGAGAGGGAAAATATAGAAACTTCCAGCCTCCAAAACCAAAAAGAGAATTTGTAAATGTGACCCAGATAAACACGACGCAGGATGGCTTCCTTGAGTCAGCAGAGAGCCTCAAACACCGGCTCACGCAACCTTTCCCACCCAGGCATGTTGGAGAAGCCTGCAAAGGCTGAGTGGCTGTGCAGCACCCCATCATCCCCCCAGAACTGCCACAGCCTCCAGTGTGGTTGTGTGTCACTGAGCCAAAGCTCAGCAGCTTGAAACCAGGGAGGAGGAAGGGGGCACCGTAAAATACCTGTAACAGAATATAAAACTGAAGACGTAGGGCTCCCCTGCTGCCTCCGCTCCAATTTCTTGCAGATTGACTGTGCACCCGTAGCTTTACCTTTTGGAATTATTGTATTATTACCATTACTGAGGTGATAATTTTCATTAACAACTTACTGCTGGAAGCTGTAGCAGTCCAGGACTTTTCATCAGAAAGAAGGTCTAGCTGGCTGCAGGGTCCCCCCTGGGGCAGTGTTTGAGTTCTGATGGACTAAACTGGCCAAGTAGGTGCCTTCTACCCTCTGCAGAGGGAGACCAGCACTCCTTTAAGTCTGCTTATCCCAGTGATCTGGACTCAGATCTTAGGACAGGCAGCCCTCTGGTTGGGTCAGACTCCACCAACCATGGGTGAATCAGAGATGACTGGGGCAGCCAATGTTGAAATATCTATAGACAGCCATGAGGCACCCACCAGATGGGGCACTTGGGAACCAGGAGCTAGTGAAAAGCATGTCCCTGCATTTGCTAGCCTTGGATAGAGTTATAAATATGTGGTGTTGGGTAAAGTGGTGTCACACTGCTGTCACTCCTTGCATGGACATGCTGTTGGACAGAAAGCCTAGCCTGCAGGTACAATGTCCTGTGCAGGGGTCTGTGCTGCTGCTAGCCCCAGGCTGTCCCTGGTGAAGCCACTCTGTTAAGACGTGTTTTCTGGGGGAAGCGGAGGCCCCAGCCTGCTGCCAGGAGTGGTTGCACATAGGTGGGCTGAGTTGCTTTGTGAGTTGTGCTGTCGTCATCCTTGACTGTGTATTTAATCCGGCCAGCTTGGTACTGCCCAGAGCACGGCCATGCAGCCTGGGAGGTGTCCCCAGGGGAGCCAAGCACGGAGCTCACACTCAGTGTGCCAGCACCAAAGGTCTCCAAGCCAGTTCCAAATTTTCCTGGGCACCACAAGCTCCAGGGGTCACTTTTGGCCGTTGGCAGAGCTGCTCGAGGGATGGTAGTGCTGCAGCATGGTGCTTCCCAACAAAGCCTTGGTTCAGCAGCTTCTGTCCAGCTGCCAATGCAACAGGATGTGTTGGCTGGCAGGAGCTGGGAGCATCACCAACCCACCAGGGAGCAGAGGGCAGCAGCACTCGCCTCCTTCCCATCAAGATGGTCAGAAGCCCAGCTGTGTTGACTGGACATATTTTTTACCAATGTAGATCACCTTGGTCCAGCAAGGAGAGCACACAGCAGCCACTTGTCATCAATTCAGATATCCCCCTCCCCTCTTCTCAAGGACTTCTGAGAGCAAAAGGCTTGTGGCTACAAAGATTTACACCCCCTCGGCAAGGGTTAACCTCATCTGGCAGCCACTATTGTCTCAGGACAACTTGTCAGTCTGTGAGAACGTGCTGTAATGGATTTGAAGTGGATTGTTCAGCCCACGGAGAGGGTGATGCTGTATTTATTGAATAGACATTAAAAAGAACATTTCTCAATTTCTCAGCACTGAACTCGAGGTCAATGGATCTTTTTGGCACTGACATGCTGAGTCAACTCCTAGCTTAAAGCTTTTAGAAGGACCAGGGTTAGATGAAAGGATTAGACTCCGTCTTTAGCGTTTCCCTGGCAAAATTGTTGGGTGCTAAATCATTTATGTTGCTTTGCGGTGCTTTGCTTGGCCTCTCCCCGTTACCTTGGAAAAGAAAAAAAAAAATTCTTCCCTTTTTTTGGATTGAAATGACACAAGTTGATTATTTCCACTGTGCTGCACCAAGATGAGGTGGATACAAAATACGTTTGGCTTCTAATGCTGCTGGACCACTGGGCAGTTGTTGAAAAGGTTGCAAAGCCCTTTTCCCTGGAGAAGAAAGCATCTCTGCCGCAAGATGTGGTGCCACCCCACCCACCCGATGCTGAGAGGGCACGCGGCTAACAAATTCCTTGTGCAGGAGCAAGATGTCTTTTTAATAATGAACTAGCAAGTGATTCCACCAGTCCTGCCGGGGGTGGCTGGCTCGGCGGTCAGCCTGGAGCCGAAGTCTGTGGGAGCAGAGGCATGGGCTTCCCTCTGCCCCCACCTGCCAGGCAGGGCTCCAGGCAGCACTCCGTCGGCATCGGGGGATATCTGCCCGTGTGCAGGGCTAAGTAGGAGCCGTCCAAGGGGTTTGGAGTTAAGGGGATGAGGTTATTCTCTGCTTGCTGTTACAGTAGGGTAAATCTGGAGCAATGCACTGACTGCAGTAGATGTTTTCATAGATGCTGACCTCCTTGGTGTCACGCGCATTGCTATCCATTCCCTGCCATTTCTGGCAATTTTGTTTAGTTTTAGTGTCAAGCTAAGGGCAGTGCTGGACAGGAGGGTTTGGACAAGCCTGTCTAGCCTGAGAGCAAGCCTTGGGAAGGGCATTTTTGGGAAGGGTACCAACCACAAAAAGGGTGGTGAGTGATAAGAAACTGCTGCCGTGTTCCTGCTGTGCACCTCTTGTCAATCATGCTGGCTGCCGGGGAGAGAGGCACGGCTCCCGCATCGATCCCAATCCCTCTCGCGAGGAGCCGGCAGGACCACGGAGCGGACAGAGCAGCATCTCCTCCAGCAGAGGAGGATGCAGCCTTCCTCCAAAACACTATCTTCTCCTGCAGCTGTCCTGCTTGCAGCCGGTGTGTCCCACACCAGCAGCTCTCCCAGGGTCTGCAGAGCTCCATCCCGCAGCTCTTTCTCAGGCCAAATCCCTGTTGCAGCCAGCACTTACCTACTGTTTCAGGCCTTCTGGTAGCGGTGCAACAAATAAAACACAATCCGCCTGTATCATAAAGTCCAATAAAAATGAAACTGAACATCCACTTTGCAGACAGCAAGTACGCTGTAAATTTATGAGATCATATCTTGTGGAGGACAGGGTAGTTAAGGGGGGAAGGAAGGGGCTGGCAAAAATGGGAGAGAGCGGCCGAGGGGTAGTAAATATGTTTTCAATAATGAAGAGGCCCGATTACCCTCTTTGCAATAAAAACGTGCACAAGGCAGAGCTGCCGTAAAAATTACTCCCGAGCAGCCTGGCGTATTTGCACCTTGTCATCTTGTCAGCTCCATGCAAATTTGCAAGGCGCCTGCAGCCGGCATGGGTCGGCTCTGCGGCGCAGGGCTGCCGAGTACTGGGCGAGGGTCCTCCCTCCTGCAAAAGCCGTTTCATTTACAGCCCCCGTCACCCGGTCCTGTCCGCCACCCCCTCCCACCCTGCAAAACGCATGGATTTGCCCGTAACCGTAGCAACCAGCACAGATGCAGGATGCAGGGATGGAGCAGAGGATCACCAGGGCGCCATGTGTCCTGGGCTTCTCCCCAGCTGGGTGAGGCTGTATGGGAAGCACAACGGGATTTGGGATGTGGCTCCTGCGGGCTCCACGGTGCACGACTTTCTCCAGGCAGGAACCCTGGCCCCCCAGCCTTGTGTCCTGGCCCCATCACCAGGTGCTATTTTTCTTCTTTGGGGTGCCTTACGCATCCTTCTGGAGAGTGATGGTACCATGTGCTGCCTAGGGCACACCATTAACACTGGGTGAAATTGGATTTTGTGTATTTAAAGCAAAAAATAAGCATTTTGTTTTCTCCCAGCACAAACCAGATCAAAGGCTGAGCCCTCACCTCTTTGAAGGCGCTTGCTCAGGAGGTGTGGGTTTAAACTGATTTAAATGAGGTGATGTAAACAGCACAGGAACAGCTTCGAGTCATCTGAAAATAAGCCTGAGCTGTCCTCAAATAAACCACTGCTGGGCCTAGAAGAAAGCAATTACACAGGGGCTTAACGGAACTGATTTAACAAAGCTGCAGTAATTAAACCTCATACACTTTAGGCTGGGGATTCAGCTCTGAGTGCTGTCAGGATCCTGTCTCAGAAGGTAAATCTTTTTGGTATGAGCAGCTGAGTGGATTTAAAATGAGGGTAATTCTCCCTTCTCTTTTCCCTGCCTCTTGGTTTAGATGTTGCCCTTGCAGGTGCTGGTGGAGTTAGCAAGGATTTCTCTTGTGGAGCAAACCCGGAGCAGAGTAAAACTCCCAGATCCGTTGCTTTCTGCACCAGGACACACAGCTCAGAGCCATGCTATCAGAGGACCCAGCAGGCACCTGACTGCTGAGGACAATTTACTAACTTGATCTGGCAGCCTCAGTGTAAAAAATACTGTCCTCTGTGGTTCATGACCCTGATCCGAAGCCTGCTGAAGCTAATGGGAGCCTTTCTCTGGCCTTCAATGGGCTTTGAATTGTGCTGCTGGGGCAGAGGGAAAGCACCAAGTGTCAGGGCCCTATTAAGGTCGGAGATAGCCGGGGATGGGCACTCCCCTGCGGAGGCAGCCCGGCAGCCTGCTGGGGTGCACGAGCCCTGACCCGCCGCTGGAAGCATCGTCCGCTGGCCCTCGGCCTGCCAGCCGTCACCAATGGAGTCACGGGCTTTAAGGACGGAAGAAAGAAATTGTGGTCATGTATCTTGACCTCTTCTATTCAAAGCAAGATCAAAGGAGGGCCCAGAAAGAGCAGAGGAGGCTGTGGCACCCGATAGCTGAATGCAAGATGAATGGGAGAGGAGTGGGGGGAGCTGGGGGCTTTGGCTTGCAACAAAGCAACAAGATTCAATTAGCAGGAGAAGTCATATTCTGGAATTGCAACATTAAAGGGATAAGGCTGGAGCAGGGAAGGAAGGCAGGGGCATCAGGGAGAGGGTATGTTTCATGTGTCAAGGGTACATATGTTTGTGTGGAGGGCCAGAAAATGGGGGGATTATACTTGCTCCAGCTGGTGGTTAGAAGGGAAAATACCAGGACAATTACCACAGGAGCACACCAGGTAAAGGAAGCTTTAGTGAGCAGCTGGCAGCAGCATCAGCATCATTTAGTTAATGTGGGATATCTGTTCCTGGGAAAGGAAGCTGCAGAGGACCCAGAGAGTCTTGGGGGGGGGTGTGGGTGACTGTCTCCATCATGAAGCGTGGCAGAACAGGGAAGAGTCTGTTTCTGATGGTAACTCCTGAGGGAGAAGCTAGCTAGGGATGTGGAAGGTGACCTGTTACAGTTGCTGGGAATGACTGAACTGGTGCTGAGAAGCAGGAGGGAGGAAGGAGAGTGCTGGGTCTATGTACAGTTCTGGGGACTTCAGCACCGGTCGATCATGCACCGGTAAAGCTCCCTGGGAAAATGATGTTGAGGAGGAAAAGGCTGTTAATGAGAGCCAGTCACAACTTCTTGTGGTCACAGGTCAGACTATGGTGTTGCAGGAGAAAGGAAGCATAGGAAAAGAGCTCGGATCTGAGAAAGAAAGTTGGTAGAAATCAAAAGTAGGTCAGGCCATGAAGATCAAGTACAGAAGTGCAGCATTCACATGCAGAGACAAGATCAGATAAGCCAAGGCACATGGTGAGATGCAATTAGCAGGGGACATCAAGTGTAACGAGAGATCGCTGTAGCAGTACATCAGCAGTTGCAGGAGGACCACAGAGGTGTTGGTTTTGTACTTGGGGACAGGGAAAGCACTCAGCAGATGATGCCAAAGAAGTGGCATCACATTTGTTTTCCCCTAAGAAGGTCAGCTGTGATCATAGTTAAGTACTAGGGAAAAATACACCTGTCTTTAAAAAGGGAGAAAAGGAAGAATGGGATAATTATGCAGCTTTCAGCCTAACTGAAAAAGGCACTGGGTCCTGTAGTCAAGTTTGTGAAAACCTAGGAGAAAACAAGGGCTTAAGAACAGGTAACACAGGTGGCTTCAAAGCAAATGATATCAGCCTGGTAGGATCTCCTTGCGTTACTGAGTAGCAGGTCTTGTGGAGGGAAGGCACAGCAGAAGCTGAGTATCCTGGGTTTACCAGGTGTGGTTGACAGGGTGGTCTCATAAGTGAGGAAGAATCATCTAGATGAAATGCTAGAGGCTGCAGAAGTGGCCAGAAATTCAGACTCGGAGAGCACCTACCAGAGGTTTGCTGTTGCACTGAAAGGATTTGCTGAGTAAGTATGCACAGGGTGGCTCTGGCATTCAGTGATGCTCCGTGTTTTCATTAGTGACCCAGGATGGTGGAATGGGGCTGTGGTTGTTTCCAGATGACACCAGCCTAGCTGAGAGGGCCAGTATGTTGGGAGAACAAGACTGGTATGCAAAATAACTCAGATAAATTGAAGACAGGGTCTGGGGAAAAAGGCATGAGTGGAGCAAGTGTTGTTTGGGGCTTTTACATATAAGCTTAGTGGGTGGCTTGGTCTGGCAGGTGCAGATGAATAGGTGCTGCTTCCATCTAGGTGAGCAGAATGAGACAACAGACTAAAATAAATAAAGGCCTCCTAGAGGGAGGCTGGCTGAGAGAGAAACAGGATGCTGCATGGAGAGAAGAGCAAGTGAGAATGGATATGGTCAGTTCTCAAACAGGACAAGGAAGGTGGCTCAGGTATCCCACCTGCTCTCTCCTCCTTTGGGAAGGACTGTGGAAAAATGGTGAAACATTTGCAGCTCATACAAGGAAATGTTCTTCACATTTTGTACTCGTGAGCTGTGAAAACTTACTGCAAAGTCATACAGAAGTACAGCAGGTTGTACTTTATCTTAAGGCTGCAAAAACTTGGGGCAGGGGGAGTTCTGATGGTTACACAAGCAAATACAGTGCATGGTTAAGGGATGGAATTCTCCCCTTTCCCATTGTTACCTTGGCAAGAGTAGGTCCGTCAAAATTGATGGAGATACTGTAGCATAAATCCAGAGCTGGTAAAAGGAGAGACTGTCCCCCTGCAGAAACATTGACAGCCAGCAATGAGAAACATTGAGAGACTAGGAGATGTGTCCCAAGATGCCAAGCTATTAAAAAACTGCACTTCATAAATGCTACACCATCCTCCAAAACTTGTAGAGGTTTCATGAAGCCAAAACATTCCTGATCAGGTGCTGGTGATGGTGTCTGTGTGCTGGTACTGTCTCAGCTGAAAACAGATTGGAAAATAATTTAATTAAAATAGCTGTTTGTTGCAATATCAAGGCTGGCAAACTTTTGGAAGTGTAACTTTGGAATGCTGAAATTAGGAGAGAAAATCCGCCTGGCCCTTCTGAAGCTGAGGCACACTGAGGCGAATGAGGATACAAATTTATTCATGCAAAGGGAGTTTTTTTCAGGTTCAGCCAGTAAATGGCTACTTTATCTGCCACTGCCCCTCCTGTTTTTCACAGTGGATGCAACAGGGTGATAGTTTTGTCTGTAGTGTAGACTCAATGAGGTTTTATTTGCTTGTGCCTCAGTCGCATGAATTACAAAGGCATTTTGGAGTTAGAGAATAGAGTGAGGGAGCTCCAGAAGAAGAAGAAGGTGGCAGTGGGTTACTGAGGTGTAAGAACAGCTTCATGGTGGACTGTGCTGGCATCTGGGCTGTGTCCCTCCTGGGACACAGATCTCCTGCACAGCCTCAGCCTGGGCCCTTGGTGTTTTTCAGTCCCCTTGCCCAAGCAGACAAGGGCTCTTGGCTCTGCCTTGCAGGCAGGAAAGGACCAGCTGTGAAGACCATCCCTTGCTTGTGGTGCACCTGAACCAGAGCGGTCTCAGCTGCTTCTTGGGCATTTCTTTCATAATGTGCTGAGTGGAGGGAGCCCCAAACCTCACGTTACAGGAGAGCCTGGAGAAGCAGTTTTCACCAGGACACAATTATGCCTGTTGCAGGGAAAATATTTAGTTTTGAAGACTGATAGATCAAATGCAGCTGGGGGGTGGAGCTGTGTCTTACCTCTTGCCTTGTCCAGAAGTTTGAACAGCAGAACAAATGATTTGATCATGTTTTTATTGCGCTTCTCCCCCTCCCTTCTATCAGGGAACTATAAACCAGAGATAATCTACAATTCTCCCTGTCTAATTGTGCTGCCTGGCCACCTGAATGCCATCGCCTCGCGGAGAAAATGCCCTCCATCTTCTCAGCTCTCCCCATGCCGCTCGGGGAAGCGGGGCGCGCGCCGGCTGCCTTCGCAGCTGGCTGCTGAGTCCTGAGACCGGAGTTTTCCCCGAGGTAATAATTTACTGGGATGCTAATTGGGCCGTCCACAGAGTGAATTAAAAGGACGTTCCCCCACCGGCTTGGGAGCTGTGGGAATCCTGTGGCCGTGCCCAAAGGGTAGGGGGGATCTCACGGAGAAGTAACTGGAGCCTGTTTGCAAGGAAATTAAACTAAAAATGTGTAGAAAAACAGCCTTCGGGCTTCACATTTCAAACCCAGAGTGGTATCCAGTAGGTCTGAAAAGCTGTTTAACACTTGAGCACTTACAGACTGCAGAATCTTGTTTTTGCTAAAATATTAGCTTTTTTCCCGCTACTTTATAACAAAATTAAACAGAAAAGTGACCATCTGCAATATGCTTGATTCAATCCAACTAAAAACTGACTGCAAAGACTTAGTGCTGGGCAAGGCATTTCTCTTCCAGTTCCTTTTTTCGCCCCTCTCACAAAACATCCATTTCCAATAGGTTTCACCTGGAGCTACCTGTTTTGCTGTGAGGGATGGGGAAAAAAAAGAAAACAAACCAACAAAACCACAACAAAACCCACAAGAACTTTAAAATCAATACTTTATATTGTCTGAGAAATTTTTTTTTTTTTTTTTTTTTCCAAAAGCTCCACACTTTTGATGAAAAGATGTCAACCATGCCCAGCTCCCCGAGGAAGCTCCCTCTACGGGCGATGCTGCGGTAACGTTGCTCCAGCTCCACGCCACGGCCACGTCCTGTGCCAGAATCCCGTGGGTCGGCCCCACACAGCGGGCACTAACACTGCAGGAGCAGCTGAGACTTCCAGACTGGGAAACTTTTAGATTAAATCTTCTCTTTCTTTTTTTTTTTTTTTATTTATTTTTTTTTCCATCCCCCGGATAAATAGGGATTAAAAAATAATCAGAAAAGTCCTTTCCCCCCCCTCCCCCCCCCCCCCCCCCGAAGCAGCAGGATGCTCTGGTAGCACTAAGGATGGCATCGGTGTGGGGTGCAAGGGGATGTGCAAACACAGTGCAAAGGGATGGACGTGTTCAGCTCCAAATGAAAGTTTTCATCTTGTGTTTTTACAGCTAAAAGCTGCAAACCAGCTTATTTAATTAAGAAAGCGCTTCTGAATTTCTGTTCATAAAGGAGATGGGCACCCGGTGCCTGGTGGGGAAAGCTAAAGCCATTTGTACACTTCCCTCCTCTGCACTTTGGGCTCTATCCGGTGGGTTTGCAGCTGTGGATGTGCTAAAGGGCTGAAGGCACTGACAGTGAGCTCCATCTGCCTTCCCACCACAGCTGTGGTGGAGAACTGGCGTCTCTGCCTTCACCAGAGCTCTCGCCAAGCAGCAGAGGTGGCAGGATGGAGCCCAGAGGTAAGGACTCTTCTCCCTCACTGATTGCAAGCAGCTCCGGCAAAAATTGTGGTGGCTCCAGATGTTCAGTTTGGTTGAACCAAACCAGATGCTGATCTCCCAGGGCAAGGCAGGGGCTGAGCAGTGGCAGCTAGATGTTGCTAGCATTGCTCAGGACAGTACATAGGGCAACATGGGGTGACAGCCTCCCAGCTCCCAGCTGTGTGCTGTCCTACAGACACACCAGTTTTAGCTGTTCAGTCAAAATTTAACAGACTTATATAGAATACATTGAATTTCCCATGCCAGGTGCTAGCATGAACTCTGTTAGGGCAGCTGTTTGCTAGGTGGTGATGGAAAATGTTGAATTTTAATCCCATATAAAGGTTTGCAAAATGCTTCTACTTAGCATTGTGATGAAAAGCCAAAATTTCAGAGTCACCATCAGAATGGACATAAAATGCTATAGAGATATTTTGATTCTGAAATATTGGCATGTCCTTAGAGCAAGTTCAGGGTCAAAGGGAGAAATGTTGTGGCTGTGAAAGCTTACCTTCAAAATTCCCTGCTTTTTTGGAAGATTTGGAGTTTGCAGAGGGCAGAAGGTCTGTCCGAGCACTTTGCAGTGCGGAGCTGAGGCTCAGCAAGCTGAAGCAAAACAGTTGGTGTTGGTGGCAGAAGGTTTGGTCCTTCAGAGCAAAGAAGGTATTGGTTTATAGGTTTTTAGGTACTGAAATGTTGGTGCATTTTCCTGATCTATTGTTGTTCTCCTCCAAGAGTTGTTTCCTCTAAGTGGCGATGTGATAGCATGGGCTAAATCTGTGCTCACTGGACCAGAGCTCCTTCGCAGGGTAAAGGCTGATTGTGGGCCACAGCAGGCAGATGGCTGGACATGAAATACAGGCTTAAATCTGTAACTGCTAGCTCAAATTTTCCCCAAGTTATTGGGATGGTAGAGGAGGGACGTCAAAACCCAGAGCTCTTTTAAAGTGCATGTCACCTGCTCTTGGGACAACCCTACTGTTCCCGGCATGTGGCCCTGGAGGTGGCAATGACGGGACAGACCAGACTGTGTCTGAGCTCAAAGATGTCCATGACAACTCTGCAAAGCTGAGTTATGCGGAGTCGTCATGTTAACGTACAGTCAGTGAGAAAGATAGGAGAAATACCGCCATGCAGAGATCCATATTTTTCCCCACTGAGTAAAATACTGTGTAATTTTATCTAGTTACTATAAAACAGTTTATACTCCTTGTTTATAAAAAAAGAAAAAAACCCCAACATATTTCACTTCCTCTGTTGACAGGCTATGGAGGAAAAATAGATGGTTTCTTCTGCATTTAATATTTCAAACCAAGTAGACCCAAAAGAAAAGGCAGCAATTAAGCACAAGTACCAGCAATGTGTTCCTTGTGTTTCTTCTCTCCGGATTCAGCTATGAAGAATCAGTTTGGTAAAAATTTATTTACAGTCATGTTAAATCTTTTAGTAATAATTTTCCAAGCTAGGCAAGAAAGCAATGCAGCTGCCATGTTCACCTTTCAGGCCTCTGAGATGAGACCTGCATCTCACATTTAGTCAGGATTTAAATCTTTTACACTCAGCCAGTTAGAAATGGTTAGTAAATGATTAGCACATATCTGACCATATGTTGGAGTAAGCTTATACACATCCACAGGGAAGTAAATTTTATAAGCCCAGCAGAACCCAAAATAGGGACCAAATGGTAAAAAGGGCACTGACTGTAGTGCAGGTTCTCTGTACCTATGAGCATACATACATGTGCTTGCACACACAAAGGTGTGCATTGCACGTGCAGGGCTATGTGTTTTCCCTCTTCTACTGGTAATTCCATGCAAGACCTGCCCTGTGGCTCCAAGTGACCAGAGCATCATCTTGCCCGAGTCTTCCGAATCGCCTTGCCATTGCTGCTCAGGCTCTTGCCACCTAAATAGCACACAGGTGTAGGACCATGGTTAGCTGAATCCTCAGCAGATATCCAACAATGATGCAGGGCTCCTCGCCTGCTGCTGGCTCCTCGGCATAGCCTGCACCCAGGCTGGCAGCATCCTGTGACTAAATCTTCTAGACTGGATTTCTCCAAGGGAGGACCAGCGCTTAATTTGGCTGACTCTGCGCTCTGCAGGAGCTCTCATCCATGCCAGCTTGAGTCCTAGCAAAAACCCATCATCATTAGTCCTGGAAAGGAACAGCTCGGATATTCTCCACCCCCATTCGTGCAGGCTGGGATGTACTGCGTGTTCCCACAGACTGAAATCCCCCTGGTAGGCTCAATTACAGCAATCAGCCTTCACGCTCTTTTCAATGGCACTTCTGCCTCTGACTCTGTAAGGCCACCGTGGTGGGGCCAGAAGTAGCAACTTTCCCGCAGGTGTTGGGGGAGATGACACCGCTAATTCGTCTACACCAGACCTCTGGGCAGGACTCCATGGGGTGGGCACACAAAGTGGCATACGGGGCCCACGGGCTTGTCTCTAAGGGGGTTGTCCTAATTGGAGCCGTTTGGGATGTACACTGGCTCCGTCCTCTAATGAGGCGGTTACAGCAGAGAGCCAAGCACATGCTCTCCTTCGGCAGGGTCTTCACTCCAGCTTGCAGCAGATTTGCTCTGGTGCAAGGCAGGGCTGGGGTGGGGAGAATCAGGCCAGTGTGCATTTCTCTTTGCTAACACATTGGCAGCCTCTCAGTGAATAAACCGCTAGAAAACAAATCTGGAGCAGCCCTCGGCTGCGGTGGCCAGACCTCGTCTGTTAACTGGGCTGAAGAGTACCAGCTGCTCTGCTCCTGCCCCGGGGAAGAGAGGCCCTTCTGCTCTGGTCTGGGGACTAGAAATGAGCCTGAACCAACCCCTGCGAACTGGGATGGCTTTTAGACTCCAGCTCTGGATTCAAATTCAAACCTCATGGCTTTACATGCTGCCTGAACCAATGTTTTGGCTCCAAATACCTCCCCACTCTAAAAGGGCAAATAATATGGTGACAAACTTTTTTTCTGTCCATGGCTCTGTATAATGCTGACTTTGAGGTGCCCCAGCTTGTCCTTCCCCAGCTGCATCGCTGCAGCCAGGACAGTGCTTGCATTTAAATCCCTTTTTTCACCCCTCTGGCAGCAAGTGCTGACTTGGCGAAGTGACCTGTCTGGTTTTGTGCAGCGCGTTGGGACTGTGTGGCTCATGGTGCTTGACCCATGGGTGTTTCCCTGTGCCAGGCTATGTTGCATGAGGAGCTGTGCTCAAGGGGGAAAAAGCCTCCCTTGCCAGGGACGGGGAGCCAGGGCAGCTTCCCCAGCCCTCCCGGCATTGCCTGTCTGCCTGGCTTATCCCCCATTCCCACTGATGCCTGGGCACCTTCCTGTATCTCACTGATGCTTTTCTCCTGAGCTTGGCCCACTCCCCAAGCCCCATACCTTGTGTCTGTTGAGCCTGAGGATGTCGTGGAGCCGAGCTGTGCCAGCCTCAGCAGTGCAACACAGATCTCTGCCTACCACAACACCTAGGTCCAGGCAGATCATGGCGGTGCCAGTTCGCAGCATGGCTCCCTGCGCCATGGGATGTGGTAGACGGTTTCTGGTTTGGAAGAGCAGCATATAGGGTAGGTAATTCTGGGGACTCCAGTTCCAGGAGGGGCTTGCGACAGGAAGATGAGGACAGAGAAAGGAATGTGTTATTTTGGCTCTTGCAAGGCATTAACTAACCCTTTCTCAGAAAGGGACCGAGCCTGGAAAACCTCTTGCTCTTCCTGTGTTTTCTAGTGATGTCTGTGCAGCAGCAGTGTAATACCCATACTTAGACACCAGCTGTGGGCAAGCAGGGCTCTGTGTCTGCTGGATAAAAAAAGAGATATCCCAACTGTAAATGGGAAAGATTTGCTAGAAGGAATTCTTTTTCCTATTTGCCTAAATTTCACTGGTGTTTCATAGTTCAAAAGGCATTGCCCAGCCTTGCTGTAGGTTGAAAAGCGAGGGAGGAAACTACACTTGTGTCACCTGAAATTTTTTCCTTCCTCTTCAGATGGGAAATGCTGGGTTAATTGCTCACAGCAGCTTTGTCCCAGGTTTGCCCTTTGTGCCAGAGACTGCAGTGGTCCCCAGGCCTTGCTGGTCCATGGACCATGATAAGCAGCAAGAAACATTCAGGGTGTTGCAACACCCCTGTCTTTCCCCCATGGCTGAGGACACAGTTGTCTCTGGACAAAAGGATCCAGCGGCTAAGTCATGTCAGAGTATATATTGCAGATGTGTTTCAAAATCTTGGGAGTGGGGGAGGAGATGGGCCAGTCAAAAACATGAGCAGTCCCCAGCAGCATCTCTGAGGTGCCATCATGACCTCAAAGCTGTTGCAGTAGGTGGGCTCATCCCCTGAGCTGTGTTCCCTGAGTAAATTGGTGCTCAGCTCTCACCCTGCTGCTGTCTCCCACCTCTTCTCTCCTCCTAGGATTCCCCTCCTGAAGCCGCCTCAACCTGCTGTGGCACCTTCTGTCAAACGCTTCACACGTTTGTCACCAAAATGTTTTGGCAGCAGCAGCATCTCTAGGTTTTGACATAATCCCGACAGGAGACTTTCTCAATTATTACTAATGGAACATTATGCTCCTCTTTGGGAACTCCTGCATGAATAAAAAGGGTCATTAATGACATCTGCGCAGAGCCCGGAAATTATTAGTCAATGCTGATACAGTTTTATTTTATTTTTTTAATTTTTACATATATATTTTCTTAAGCTCCTGGTAATTTCCCACCTTGCCTCCCACCCCCTTCTCCAAAGTCTCCCGTGCAAGCCACAGCTGAGCTGGGTTATTGTCAATGTTCTTGCTTTTGTGCAGGTAAATGCTATTCCCCTCCCACCCTTCCTTCCTTTTATTCCCTCTTGGCTTCTTTAAAGATTGTAGCTCTCATTCAGTCCCAAGAGATCCTGTCACACCTTTCTCTGGGCTTGATTTTATTGCCAGTCAAGCTCAAATACTTCTTGGACTTGGAGAAATCAGTATTGCCCTAGTCCTACCAAGGCAGTGCTGGAGGGGGAGCAGTAGGACCGTGTCCTGCTGCCTGTGGCCATCAGGGTGGCCTGTCTCCCCTCCCATGCAGGGTGCTGGTGGCACACAAGAGATGCTGGGAAAGGGACTGGAGGTGTCCCCAGGTGACACATAGCATCATGCAACAGGGAAGCTTAGCTTAGATCATTTTAGAGGACTTTCTAGACAGCAAACTATTGTCTTTTTCTGTCCTTCTGCCAGGTATTCAGTTCCCTCTGCTCAGTAACCCTAAAAATGACCCGAAGTAGGCTTTTTCTTTTTCTCTTATTTCCCCCCACCCCCACCCCGAATAATGCAGCAATCTGGGAAACTGGTACTTTGCAAGACAAAAGGCTCCTGTTATAGGGCCCTACAGAGATGTGACAAAAAAAGGTCTCTGCCCTGATCATTGTCAAATGGGTCTGCAAGTCATGACCATGGAGGAGGTGACTGGTGCAGGGCTGTGCATGGTGGATCAGAGGCTGCATCTGTCCCACGTCCTGTGTTGATTACAACATTTTTTTCCAAAGAGGGAAAGGAGAGGTTTGGGTTGATGGTTAGGCTTTTGGAGGGATCTCTCCTGGCTTGTGGAACAGGAGAAAGGCTGATGTCTTCATTGGCTCAAAGCTTGTTTTTATTTTCTGGGTTGGTATCAATCAAATAAGCTGCAGAGAAGTTGAAGATGGTGTTGCTCCATACCCAGAGGGGAGGATCTCTGCTTCCTGCACCTCCTACAAAACGCCCATCTCCATGGTGAGTGTCTCTAATGCTGTAGGGTGTGAGACTCTTCCCCAAGCCGTAGTCTGTCACCAACGGAGATTGGCTGCTGCGGGGCTTGTCTTGCTCAGCAAAGCACACGCAAGGCAAGGGGCACCACTTGGGGTGAAGGGTTTGGCCCAGGTGGGAGATGTGACTATTCTCCCACGGGACACCCGGGGCCTGGACCCATCACTGAGCTGCTGTATGTCCCTGGGGAAGGTCAAGCAGGGATCGCTGGCCACGATTCAAACCTGGCACTTGGTGTAAAAGGTCAATGCAGTAACTCTAAAAAGAAAACTGCTAAACAAGAAATAGACTCCTTTTAAAAAAAGGTCCCTTGGAGAAAAGATATTTCAACCCCTTTTTGATTTATGACCTACTATAGGATATTGAGACATTATTTACAATCGATATATGCTCCTGCAAGACTCCCGCTGGAGCCATAGACCCTGCCTGTTAGAGTGGAGACCGGTCAGCCTGCTCCACTGGAAGTGCCAGCCATGTCCTGCTGGAACAGGCTATAAAGCCGGACGCAGCTGTATATCTTTCAGAAAATGGACCTGGTTACACATGTCTTTGGGCAGCTGACACAGGGATATAGTTTAGGGCTAAGACAGCAGTTCAGTAGCAGAAATCAGCATTCCTCAACCTTGCCAATAATGAAATCTCTTGCGCAACATAGAGAACTCCATGGCCTTAAAGGTGCAAAATGGAGTTGTTCAGTTGACTTATAATGGAATTGGGCCAATTTTGAAGCAAGCGCTGGATTTTATTCCGGGATTTTATCTTTAAAGGGGGATTTGCAAACACTTTAAGGGGGGGGGGGGGGGGAAATTCATTCAGCATAAAATTGCGTCCTGGCCGAATTCCAGTTTGGGTAATTACATTCTCTTTCTGTAGTGGCTGCAGGACAAAGGGCCATTCATCACGCTCCAAAGTGCTGCAAAGGGCTCCCGTGTTCCACTGCAGAAGTGCCTGCATTCGAATCCAAGCGAGAAAGTTTTCTCCCCGTGCGTGAGGCCACTCCAGAGAGTAATGGAGCTTGGCACTGCTTTAGGATCCTTTTGGGTGAGATACAGGGGCGAGCACCTTGTCATGTGCCGCTCAGTCTCCAGCAAATCTGGGTAAGTAGGGCGCTCAGCAAAAAAGAGTCCTTCCAGCCTCCCGTGGCTCGCCTTTCACCCCGAGGACATGCTCGGCTTTGCAGAGTGCTGCTGGAGCTCCAGGGGTTCTTGCTGGAGCAGAGGAGCTGGATTTCCTCTCTGCAAACCTGCCACTTTGGAACTGTCTATAGGCAAGAGTCTGGGTTGCATCCAGCTGAGAGGGACTCAAGGACTTGGGGTGCGTTTGCAAGGAGTGCTGGGGAGCCTGGAAGGATGCAGGTACTCTGCCTTCCTCCTCCCAGGTCTCCATACAGCCAGCAAAGAAATATTTGCAACCTTTCCTCCAGCTTTCCAGAGGGGGTCACACTTAAAGAGTGGACCACAGGTTTCAGCAGAAGCAATTTAGCAGCAAAGCAACAGAGCATTGCTTCCTTATCTCCCCGGTAGCTCTCTCTGCAGCCGCTCTCTGTTTGTTGAGGCAGGGTGAGGCCCTGTAGCGGCAGCCCTGGTGCTCAGGTAGAGGCCACGTGAGGCGGCGGCGGCGGCAGCAGCTACGTGGGGTGAGGGAGCATGTCTGTGTGCCACCCACCAGCTGACCTGCCAGGGAGCATCCTTGGCCTATGTGCCTTGAGAGTGTCCCTTTAAAGCAATTTGTAGACTGTTATCCTGTATCATTAACCTAATTAGTGTAATTGCCGCCATTTATGTAATGAGTATAAATACTGGAGGAATACCATAATTAGAAGATGTAATTAGGTAATTAATAGATGACATGGTAACAAAAATCCAGGGGAAACTTTGCAAGGTGGACACTGTGTGTGTATGTGTTTGTGCATGTACGCATGTGGCTATTCAGGCACACCGGTCCTGGCGGGGTCTGTCACAGATGTGCTCTGCGGTCGGCTTCAGCCTGGAGCCCCTCTGTATTACACTGGCAATGTAAAGGGACCTTCAGGTGACACAAGAAGGCTCTCTTAGATCTCTACAGATCTTGCAGAGGGTGTCTGGAGAGCTAGGATTTGCTTAGGGGGAAGAGCAGAGCTGTGGCCATTGCCTTGCCATACGGACACTCTGCTTTCAGATCCCAGGAGAAGCAAGGTGAATTTAACAGGGATCTGAATTTATCAGGGGTCTGAGACTTTCCTCAGCCCTAGGCTGGAAGGTGACTTGAAGTCATGTTTGCCCCATGGTGCCTCTCTACTACAACCAGTGCTGGAATAGCATCAAGGCCAGCTCCTGCACATATAACCCACCTGACTGGAGGGATGAGAAGGAGCCCCAGGGTTGCGCTTGGCTGCATGATAAAGTTCCATTTTAGTTCTCTTGTGGGTTTGGCTTAGAAAAGTGATCAGAGCTGGAAACTGTGTTTGTGCTGTGCAGAGCTGATAAGGTTCCTGCTGTGCCTAAGGAACAATTTTTAAAGTTCGTGAGTTGTGAGTGTTTTTGTGGGACCCTTTCTAGTTGTTGAAATGTTGACTTTTTCCTACTGCTCTTTGTTTCTTGCTCCTCAAAGCCTGTTCGCACTTCTAGAGTACTTATATGTCCAGGTGCATCTGAAGAAAATAAGTCACAGTTAAGGAAAGGGCTTTTTGGTTTGGTTTTGGGGTGGTTTCTTTGTTGTTGTTAAGGATGATTTGGATTCCTGGTTGGTACCTGCCAGGAGAAGTTGCTACCACCAGGTTTGTGGCAGGAGGAAAAATGTCTCCTTCACACACACACACCCCCTCCAACATTGCTAAACAGTGGCTGGCTGAAGGGATCATCAGGCTAGGATTTGCACAGGATTTCCCCTTCAGATCTGAACATGTAAGGAAGAAGCTGACTTGAAAATGCCGGTGGGACCAGTCAGGCCAACTGTGACTCGTGTGACAAAAGACATCTTTCAGCCACCAGACTCCAGCCCCCTAAATCAAGGCTCCCATCCAGTTCTTAAAAAAAAAAAAAAAAAAAAAAAAAAAAAGCTTTGTGTCGTCCCAACAAAGCAGCTTCCTTTGCCACCCTGTGAGGCATTACAGAGGGGCTGAAGCTCTCTGTCTCCCTTCTGGCTGGCTCTGGAAGGGGCCCTCTCCTCCAGCCATTTCCCCAGGAACTGCAGATGGACACTTTGGAGGAGCCAGTTCCCTTCTCCCCTTGACCCTCCTACCTACTCATTGCCCTCTAGGAAGACCCAGTGATCTTCAAGTAGCCCATCTCCAAGGACCCAGGGATGAGCTCCTCCTCTGGGATTGCTCTTGCTGGGACATTTTGGTGATGATGGTGGCATTTTGATAGCAAGCTCTGGTGCTAGCCCTGAAGA